>NW_028187669.1:600000-892303 GCF_964204655.1 Triturus cristatus
TAGAGCCATAGAACCAGATCAGCAGAGCCGCTTTAGAGCCAGAGAACCAGGTCAGCAGAGCTCCTCTAGAGCCTAAGAACCAGGTCAGCAGAGCTGCTCTAGGGCCAGAGAACCAGGTCAGCAGAGCTGCTGTAGAGCCAGAGAAACCAGGTCAGTAGAGCTGCTTTAGAGCGAGAGAACCAGGTCAGCAGAGCTGCTTTAGAGGGAGAGAACCAGGTCAGCAGAGCAGCTCTAGAGCCAGACAACCGGGACAGCAGAGCTGCTCTAGAGCCAGAGAACCAGGTGAGCAGAACTGATTTAGAGCCATAGAACTGGGTCAGCAGAGCTGCTCTAGAGCCAGAGAACCGGGTCAGCAGAGCTGCTTTAGAGCCAGAGAAACCAGGTCAGCAGAGCTGCTTTAGAGGGAGAGAACCTGTTCATGATTGCTGCTTTAGAGCCAGAGAACCCGGCCAGCAGAGCTGCTTTAGAGCCAGAGAACCAGGTCAGCAGAGCTGCTTTAGAGCCAGAGAACCAGGTCAGCAGAGCTGCTCTAGGGGAGGAGAGCCAGGTCAGCAGAGCTGCTCTAGAGCCAGCGAACCATGTCAGCAGAACTGCTTTAGAGCCATAGAACCAAGTCAGCAGAGCTGCTTTAGAGCCAGAGAAACCAGGTCAGCAGAGCTGTTGTAGAGTCAGAGAAGCAGGTCAGCAGAGCTGCTCTAGAGCCTAAGAAGCAGGTCAGCAGAGCTGCTCTAGAACCAGAGACCCAGGTCAGCAGAGCTGCTCTAGAGGCCGAGAACCAGGTCAGTAGAGCTGCTGTTGAGCCAGAGAAACCAGGTCAGCAGAGCTGCTTTAGAGGGAGAGAACCAGGTCAGCAGAACTGCTTTAGAGCCAGAGAACCAGGTCAGCAGAGCTGCTCTGGAGCCAGAGAATCAGGTCAGCAGAGCTGCTTTAGAGCCATAGAATCAGGTCATCAGAGCTGCTCTAAAGGCAGAGACCCAGGTCAGCAGAGCTGCTTTAGAGCCAGAGAACCAGGTCATCAGAGCTGCTCTACAGCCAGAGAACCAGGTCAGCGGAGCTGCTCTAGAGCCAGAGATCCAGGTCAGCAGAGCTGCTCTACAGCCAGAGAAACCAGGTCAGCAGAGGTGCTTTAAAGGGAGAGAACCAGGTCAGCAATGCTGCTTTAGAGTCAGAGAACCAGGTCAGCAGAGCTGCTCTAGAGCCAGAGAACCAGGTCAGCAGAGCTGCGTTAGAGCCATAAACCAAGGTCAGCAGAGCCGCTCTAGAGGCAGAGAACCAGGTCAGCAGAGCTGATTTATAGGGAGAGAACCAGGTCAGCAGTGCTGCTTTACAGCCAGAGAACCAGGTCAGCAGAGCTGCTTTAGAGCCAGAGAACCAGGTCAGCAGAGCTGCTTTGGAGCCATAGAACCAGGTCAGCAAAGCTGCTCTAGAGCCTAAGAACTAGGTCAGCAGGGCTGCTCTAGAGCCAGAGAACCAGGTCAGCAGAGCTGCTGTAGAGCCAGAGAAACCAGGTCAGTAGAGCTGCTTTAGAGTGAGAGAACCAGGTCAGCAGAGCTGCTATAGAGGGAGAGAACCAGGTCAGGGGAGCTGCTCTGGAGCCAGAGAACCATATCAGCAGAGCTGCTCTAGAGCCAGAGAACCGGGTCAGCAGAACTGCTTTAGAGCCATAGAACCTGGCCAGCAGAGCTGCTTTAGTGCCAGAGAACCAGGTCAGCAGAGCTGCTTTAGAGCCAGAGAAACCAGGTCAGCAGAGCTGCTTTAGAAGGAGAGAACCAGGCCAGCAGATCTTCTTTAGAGTCAGCGAACCAGGTCAGCAGAGCTGCTTTATAGTCAGAGAACCAGGTCAGCAGAGCTGCTCTAGAGCCAGAGAACCAAGTCAGCAGAGCTGCTTTAGAGCCAAAGAAGCAGTTCAGCAGAGCTGCTCTAGAGCCAAAGAAGCAGTTCAGCAGAGCTGCTCTAGAACCAGAGAAACCAGGTCAGCAGAGCTGCTTTAGAGGGAGAGAACCAGGCCAGCAGTGCTTATTTAGAGTCAGCGAACCAGGTCAGCAGAGCTGCTGTAGAGCCAGAGAGAACCAGGTCAGCAGAGCTGCTTTAGAGCCAGAGAACCAGGTCAGCAGAGCTGCTCGAGAACCTGAGAACCAGGTCAGCAAAGCTGCTCTAGAGCCAAAGAAGCAGTTCAGCAGAGCTACTCTAGAGCCAAAGAAGCAGTTCACCAGAGCTGCTCTAGAACCAGAGACCCAAGTCAGCAGAGCTGCTCTAGAGGCCAAGAACCAGGTCAGCAGAGCTGCTGTAGAGCCAGAGAGAACCAGGTCAGCAGATTTGCTTTAGAGGGAGAGAACCATGTCAGCAGAGATGCTTTAGAGCCAGACAACCAGGTCAGCAGAGCTGCTCTAGAGCCAAAGAACCGTGTCAGCAGAGCTGCTTTAGAGCCATAGAACCAGGTCAGCAGAGCTGCTCTAGAGGCAAAGACCCAGGTCAGCAGAGTTGCCCTAGAGGCAGAGACCCAGGTCAGCAGAACTGCTTTAGAGCCAGAGAACCAGCTCAGCAGAGCTCTTTAGAGGGAGAGAACCAGGCCAGCAGAGCTGCTTTAGAGCCAGAGAACCAGGTCAGCAGAGCTGCTCTAAAACCTGAGAACCAGGTCAGCAGAGCTGCTCTAGATCCAGAGAACCAGGTCAGCAGAGCTGCTGTAGAGCCAGAGAAACCAGGTCAGCAGAGCCGTTGTAGAGCCAGAGAACCAGGTCAGCAGAGCTGCTCTAAAGCCAAAGAAGCAGTTCAGCAGATCTGCTCTAGAACCAAAGACCCAGGTCAGCAGAGCTGCTCCAGAGGCTGAGAACCAGGTCAGCAGAGCTGCTCTAGAGGCAGAGAATCAAGTCAGCAGAGCTGCTGTAGAGCCAGAGAGAACCAGTTCAGAAGAGCTGCTTTTGAGGGAGAGAACCAGGTCAGCAGAGCTGCTCTAGAGGCAGAGACCCAGGTCAGCACAACTGCATTAGAGCCAGAGAACCAGCTCAGCAGAGCTCTTTAGAGGGAGAGAATCAGGTCAGCAGAGCTGCTTTAGAGCCAGAGAACCAGGTCAGCAGAGCTGCTTTAGAGCCATAGAACCAGGTCAGCAGAGCTGCTCTAGAGGCAGAGAACCAGGTCAGCGGAGCTGATTTAGAGGGAGAGAACCAGGTCAGCAGAGCTGCTCTAGAGCCAGAGAACCAGGTCAGCAGAGCTGCTTTAGAGCCATAGAACCAGATCAGCATTTCCGCTTTAGAGCCAGAGAACCAGGTCAGCAGAGCTCCTCTAGAGCCTAAGAACCAGGTCAGCAGAGCTGCTCTAGGGCCAGAGAACCAGGTCAGCAGAGCTGCTGTAGAGCCAGAGAAACCAGGTCAGTAGAGCTGCTTTAGAGCGAGAGAACCAGGTCAGCAGAGCTGCTTTAGAGGGAGAGAACCAGGTCAGCAGAGCAGCTCTAGAGCCAGAGAACCGGGACAGCAGAGCTGCTCTAGAGCCAGAGAACCAGGTGAGGAGAACTGCTTTAGAGCTATAGAACTGGGTCAGCAGAGCTGCTCTAGAGCCAGAGAACCGGGTCAGCAGAGCTGCTTTACAGCCAGAGAAACCAGGTCAGCAGAGCTGCTTTAGAGGGAGAGAACCTGTTCATGATTGCTGCTTTAGAGCCAGAGAACCCGGCCAGCAGAGCTGCTTTAGAGCCAGAGAACCAGGTCAGCAGAGCTGCTTTAGAGCCAGAGAACCAGGTCAGCAGAGCTGCTTTAGAGCCAGAGAACCAGGTCAGCAGAGCTGCTTTAGAGCCAGAGAACCAGGTCAGCAGAGTTGCTCTAGAGCCAGAGAACCGGGTCAGCAGAACTGCTTTAGAGCCATAGAACCTGGCCAGCAGAGCTGCTTTAGAGCCAGAGAACCAGGTCAGCAGAGCTGCTCTAGAGGCAAAGAACCGGGTCAGCAGAGCTGCTTTAGAGCCATAGAACGAGGTCAGCAGAGCTGCTCTAGAGGCAGAGACCCAGGTCACCAGAGCTGCTCTAGAGGCAGAGACCCAGGTCAGCAGAACTGCTTTAGAGCCAGAGAACCAGCTCAGTAGAGCTCTTTAGAGGGAGAGAACCAGGTCAGCAGAGCTGCTTTAGAGCCAGAGAACCAGGTCAGCAGAGTTGCTCTAGAGCCAGAGAACCAGGTCAGCAGAGCTGCTTTAGAGCCATAGAACCAGGTCAGCAGAGCTGCGATAGAAGCAGAGAACCAGGTCAGCAGAGCTGCTTTCGAGGGAGAGAACCAGGTGAGCAAAGCTGCTTTAGTGCCAGAGATCCAGGTCAGCAGAGCTGCTCTAGAGCCAGAGAAACCAGGTCAGCAGAGCTGCTTTAGAGGGAGACAACAAGGTCAACAGAGCTGCTTTAGAGCCAGAGAACCAGGTCAGCAGAGCTGCTCTAGAGCCAAAGAACCAGGTCAGCAGAGCTGCATTAGAGCCATAGAACCAGGTCAGCAGAGCTGCTCTAGAGGCAGAGAACCAGGTCAGCAGACTGATTTAGAGCCAGAGAACCAGGTAAGCAGAGCTGCTCTAGAGCCAGAGAACCAGGTCAGCAGAGCTGCTTTAGAGCCATAGAACCAGATCAGCAGAGCTGCTTTAGAGCCAGAGAACCAGGTCAGCAGAGCTGCTCCAGAGCCTAAGAACTAGCTCAGCAGAGCTGCTCTAGAACCTGAGAACCAGGTCAGCAGAGCTGCTCTAGAGCCAGAGACCCAGGTCAGCAGAGCTGCTCTAGAAGCTGAGAACCAAGTCAGCAGAGCTGCTCTAGAGGCCGAGAACCAGGTCAGCAGAGCTGCTGTAGAGTCAGAGAGAATCAGGTCAGCAAAGCTGCTTTAGAGGGAGAGAACCAGGTCAGCAGAGCTGCTTTATAGCCAGAGAACCAGGTCAGCAGAGCTGCTCTAGAGCCAAAGAACCAGGTCAGCAGAGCTGCTTTAGAGCCATAGAACCAGGTCAGCAGAGCTGCTCTAGAGGCAGAGACCCGGGTCAGCAGAGCTGCTCTAGAGGCAGAGACCCAGGTCAGCAGAACTGCTTTAGAGCCAGAGAACCAGCTCAGCAGAGCTCTTTAGAGGGAGAGAACCAGGTCAGCAGAGCTGCTTTAGAGCCAGAGAACCAGGTCAGCAGACATGCTCTAAAACCAGAGAACCAGGTCAGCAGAGCTGCTTTAGAGCCATAGAACCAGGTCAGCAGAGCTGCGATAGAGGCAGAGAACCAGGTCAGCAGAGCTGCTTTCGAGGGAGAGAACCAGGTGAGCAAAGCTGCTTTAGAGCCAGAGATCCAGGTCAGCAGAGCTGCTCTAGAGCCAGAGAAACCAGGTCAGCAGAGCTGCTTTAGAGGGAGAGAACAAGGTCAGCAGAGCTGCTTTAGAGCCAGAGAACCAGGTCAGCAGAGCTGCTCTAGAGCCAAAGAACCAGGTCAGCAGAGCTGCTTTAGAGCCATAGAACCAGGTCAGCAGAGCTGCTCTAGAGGCAGAGAACCAGGTCAGCAGAGCTGATTTAGAGCCAGAGAACCAGGTCAGCAGAGCTGCTCTAGAGCCATAGAACCAGGTCAGAAGAGCTGCTCTAGAGCCTAAGAACTAGCTCAGCAGAGCTACTCTCGAGCCAGAGAACCAGGTCAGCAGAGCTGCTGTAGAGCCAGAGAAACCAGGTCAGCAGAGCTGCTTTAGAGCCAGAGAACCTGGTCAGCAGAGCTGCTCTAGAGCCTAAGAACTAGGTCAGCAGAGCTGCTCTAGAGCCAGAGAACCAGGTCAGCAGAGCTGCTGTACAGCCAGAGAATCCAGGCCAGTAGAGCTGCTTTAGAGCGAGAGAACCAGGTCAGCAGAGCTGCTTTAGAGGGAGAGAACCAGGTCAGCAGAGCTGCTCTGGAGCCAGAGAACCATATCAGCAGAGCTGCTCTAGAGCCAAAGAACCAGGTCAGCAGGGCTGCTTTAGAGCCATAGAACGAGGTCAGCAGAGCTGCTCTAGAGGCAGAGAACCAGGTCAGCATAGCTGATTTAGAGCCATAGAACCAGGTCAGAAGAGCTGCTCTAGAGCCTAAGAACTAGCTCAGCAGAGCTACTCTCGAGCCAGAGAACCAGGTCAGCAGTGCTGCTGTAGAGCCAGAGAAACCAGGTCAGCAGAGCTGCTTTAGAGCCAGAGAACCAGGTCAGCAGAGCTGCTCTAGAGCCTAAGAACTAGGTCAGCAGAGCTGCTCTAGAGCCAGAGAACCAGGTCAGCAGAGCTGCTGTAGAGCCAGAGAAACCAGGCCAGTAGAGCTGCTTTAGAGCGAGAGAACCAGGTCAGCAGAGCTGCTTTAGAGGGAGAGAACCAGGTCAGCAGAGCTGCTCTGGAGCCAGAGAACCATATCAGCAGAGTTGCTCTAGAGCCAGAGAACCGGGTCAGCAGAACTGCTTTAGAGCCATAGAACCTGGCCAGCAGAGCTGCTTTAGAGCCAGAGAACCAGGTCAGCAGAGCTGCTTTAGAGCCAGAGAAACCAGGTCAGCAGAGCTGCTTTAGAGGGAGAGAACCAGGCCGGCAGAGCTTCTATAGAGTCAGCGGACCAGGTCAGCAGAGCTGCTTTATAGTCAGAGAACCAGGTCAGCAGAGCTTCTCTAGAGCCAGAGAACCAAGTCAGCAGAGCTGCTTTAGAGCCAGAGAACCAGGTCAGCAGAGCTGCTTTAGAGCCAGAGAACAAGGTCAGCAGAGCTGCTCTAGAACATGAGAACCAGGTCAGCAGAGCTGCTCTAGAGCCAAAGAAGCAGTTCAGCAGAGCTGCTCTAGAGCCAAAGAAGCAGTTCAGCAGAGCTGCTCTAGAACCAGAGACCCAGGTCAGCAGAGCTGCTCCAGAAGCTGAGAACCAGGTCAGCAGAGCTGCTTTAGAGGCCGAGAACCAGGTCAGCAGAGCTGCTGTAGAGCCAGAGAGAACCAGGTCAGCAGAGCTGCTTTAGAGGGAGAGAAACAGGTCAGCAGAGCTGCTTTAGAGCCAGAGAACCAGGTCAGCAGACTTGCTCTAGAGCCAGAGAACCAGGTCAGCAGAGCTGCTTTAGAGCCATAGAACCAGGTCAGCAGAGCTGCGATGGAGGCAGAGAACCAGGTCAGCAGAGCTGCTTTCGAGGGAGAGAACCAGGTGAGCAAAGCTGCTTTAGAGCCAGAGATCCAGGTCAGCAGAGCTGCTCTAGAGCCAGAGAAACCAGGTTAGCAGAGCTGCTTTAGAGGGAGAGAACAAGGTCAGCAGAGCTGCTTTAGAGCCAGAGAACCAGGTCAGCAGAGCTGCTCTAGAACCAAAGAACCCGGTCAGCAGAGCTGCTTTAGAGCCATAGAACCAGGTCAGCAGAGCTGCTCTAGAGGCAGAGAACCAGGTCAGCAGAGCTGATTTACAGCCAGAGAACCAGATCAGCAGAGCTGCTGTAGAGCCAGAGAAACCAGGTCAGCAGAGCTGCTTTAGAGCCAGAGAACCTGGTCAGCAGAGCTGCTCTAGAGCCTAAGAACTAGGTCAGCAGAGCTGCTCTAGAGCCAGAGAAACCAGGTCAGCAGAGCTGCTTTAGAGCCAGAGAACCAGGTCAGCAGAGGTGCTGTAGAGCCAGAGAAACCAGGTCAGTAGAGCTGCTTTAGAGTGAGAGAACCAGGTCAGCAGAGCTGCTATAGAGGGAGAGAACCAGGTCAGCGGAGCTGCTCTGGAGCCAGAGAACCATATCAGCAGAGCTGCTCTAGAGCCAGAGAACCGGGTCAGCAGAACTGCTTTAGAGCCATAGAACCTGGCCAGCAGAGCTGCTTTAGTGCCAGAGAACCAGGTCAGCAGAGCTGCTTTAGAGCCAGAGAAACCAGGTCAGCAGAGCTGCTTTAGAAGGAGAGAACCAGGCCAGAAGATCTTCTTTAGAGTCAGCGAACCAGGTCAGCAGAGCTGCTTTATAGTCAGAGAACCAGGTCAGCAGAGCTGCTCTAGAGCCAGAGAACCAAGTCAGCAGAGCTGCTTTAGAGCCAAAGAAGCAGTTCAGCAGAGCTACTCTAGAGCCAAAGAAGCAGTTCAGCAGAGCTGCTCTAGAACCAGAGAAACCAGGTCAGCAGAGCTGCTTTAGAGGGAGAGAACCAGGCCAGCAGAGCTTCTTTAGAGTCAGCGAACCAGGTCAGCAGAGCTGCTGTAGAGCCAGAGAGAACCAGGTCAGCAGAGCTGCTTTAGAGGGAGAGAAACAGGTCAGCAGAGCTGCTTTAGAGCCAGAGAACCAGGTCAGCAGAGCTGTTCGAGAACCTGAGAACCAGGTCAGCAAAGCTGCTCTAGAGCCAAAGAAGCAGTTCAGCAGAGCTGCTCTAGAGCCAAAGAAGCAGTTCAGCAGAGCTGCTCTAGAACCAGAGACCCAAGTCAGCAGAGCTGCTCTAGAGGCCGAGAACCAGGTCAGCAGAGCTGCTGTAGAGCCAGAGAGAACCAGGTCAGCAGAGTTGCTTTAGAGGGAGAGAACCATGTCAGCAGAGATGCTTTAGAGCCAGACAACCAGGTCAGCAGAGCTGCTCTAGAGCCAAAGAACCGGGTCAGCAGAGCTGCTTTAGAGCCATAGAACCAGGTCAGCAGAGCTGCTCTAGAGGCAAAGACCCAGGTCAGCAGAGTTGCCCTAGAGGCAGAGACCCAGGTCAGCAGAACTGCTTTAGAGCCAGAGAACCAGCTCAGCAGAGCTCTTTAGAGGGAGAGAACCAGGCCAGCAGAGCTGCTTTAGAGCCAGAGACCAGGTCAGCAGAGCTGCTCTAGAACCTGAGAACCAGGTCAGCAGAGCTGCTCTAGATCCAGAGAACCAGGTCAGCAGAGCTGCTGTAGAGCCAGAGAAACCAGGTCAGCAGAGCCGTTGTAGAGCCAGAGAACCAGGTCAGCAGAGCTGCTCTAAAGCCAAAGAAGCAGTTCAGCAGATCTGCTCTAGAACCAAAGACCCAGGTCAGCAGAGCTGCTCCAGAGGCTGAGAACCAGGTCAGCAGAGCTGCTCTAGAGGCCGAGAATCAGGTCAGCAAAGCTGCTGTAGAGCCAGAGAGAACCAGTTCAGAAGAGCTGCTTTTGAGGGAGAGAACCAGGTCAGCAGAGCTGCTCTAGAGGCAGAGACCCAGGTCAGCACAACTGCATTAGAGCCAGAGAACCAGCTCAGCAGAGCTCTTTAGAGGGAGAGAATCAGGTCAGCAGAGCTGCTTTAGAGCCAGAGAACCAGGTCAGCAGAGCTGCTTTAGAGCCATAGAACCAGGTCAGCAGAGCTGCTCTAGAGGCAGAGAACCAGGTCAGCGGAGATGATTTAGAGGGAGAGAACCAGGTCAGCAGAGCTGCTCTAGAGCCAGAGAACCAGGTCAGCAGAGCTGCTTTAGAGCCATAGAACCAGATCAGCATTTCCGCTTTAGAGCCAGAGAACCAGGTCAGCAGAGCTCCTCTAGAGCCTAAGAACCAGGTCAGCAGAGCTGCTCTAGGGCCAGAGAACCAGGTCAGAAGAGCTGCTGTAGAGCCAGAGAAACCAGGTCAGTAGAGCTGCTTTAGAGCGAGAGAACCAGGTCAGCAGAGCTGCTTTAGAGGGAGAGAACCAGGTCAGCAGAGCAGCTCTAGAGCCAGAGAACCGGGACAGCAGAGCTGCTCTAGAGCCAGAGAACCAGTTGAGGAGAACTGCTTTAGAGCTATAGAACTGGGTCAGCAGAGCTGCTCTAGAGCCAGAGAACCGGGTCAGCAGAGCTGCTTTACAGCCAGAGAAACCAGGTCAGCAGAGCTGCTTTAGAGGGAGAGAACCTGTTCATGATTGCTGCTTTAGAGCCAGAGAACCCGGCCAGCAGAGCTGCTTTAGAGCCAGAGAACCAGGTCAGCAGAGCTGCTTTAGAGCCAGAGAACCAGGTCAGCAGAGCTGCTGTAGAGCCAGAGAAACCAGGTCAGCAGAGCTGCTCTAGAGCCAAAGAAGCAGTTCAGCAGAGCTGCTCTAGAACCAGAGACCCACGTCAGCAGAGCTGCTCTAGAAGCTGAGAACCAGGTCAGCAGAGCTGCTCTAGATGCCGAGAACCAGGTCAGCAAAGCTGCTGTAGAGCCAGAGAGAACCAGGTCAGCAGAGCTGCTTTAGAGGGAGAGAAACAGGTCAGCAGAGCTGCTCTGGAGCCAGAGAACCATATCAGCAGAGTTGCTCTAGAGCCAGAGAACCGGGTCAGCAGAACTGCTTTAGAGCCATAGAACCTGGCCAGCAGAGCTGCTTTAGAGCCAGAGAACCAGGTCAGCAGAGCTGCTCTAGAGCCAAAGAACCGGGTCAGCAGAGCTGCTTTAGAGCCATAGAACGAGGTCAGCAGAGCTGCTCTAGAGGCAGAGACCCAGGTCACCAGAGCTGCTCTAGAGGCAGAGACCCAGGTCAGCAGAACTGCTTTAGAGCCAGAGAACCAGCTCAGTAGAGCTCTTTAGAGGGAGAGAACCAGGTCAGCAGAGCTGCTTTAGAGCCAGAGAACCAGGTCAGCAGAGTAGCTCTAGAGCAAGAGAACCAGGTCAGCAGAGCTGCTTTAGAGCCATAGAACCAGGTCAGCAGAGCTGCGATAGAAGCAGAGAACCAGGTCAGCAGAGCTGCTTTCGAGGGAGAGAACCAGGTGAGCAAAGCTGCTTTAGTGCCAGAGATCCAGGTCAGCAGAGCTGCTCTAGAGCCAGAGAAACCAGGTCAGCAGAGCTGCTTTAGAGGGAGACAACAAGGTCAACAGAGCTGCTTTAGAGCCAGAGAACCAGGTCAGCAGAGCTGCTCTAGAGCCAAAGAACCAGGTCAGCAGAGCTGCATTAGAGCCATAGAACCAGGTCAGCAGAGCTGCTCTAGAGGCAGAGAACCAGGTCAGCAGACTGATTTAGAGCCAGAGAACCAGGTAAGCAGAGCTGCTCTAGAGCCAGAGAACCAGGTCAGCAGAGCTGCTTTAGAGCCATAGAACCAGATCAGCAGAGCTGCTTTAGAGCCAGAGAACCAGGTCAGCAGAGCTGCTTTAGAGCCAGAGAACCAGGTCAGCAGAGCTGCTTTAGAGCCAGAGAACCAGGTCAGCAGAGCTGCTCTAGAACCTGAGAACCAGGTCAGCAGAGCTGCTCTAGAGCCAGAGACCCAGGTCAGCAGAGCTGCTCTAGAAGCTGAGAACCAGGTCAGCAGAGCTGCTCTAGAGGCCGAGAACCAGGTCAGCAGAGCTGCTGTAGAGTCAGAGAGAATCAGGTCAGCAAAGCTGCTTTAGAGGGAGAGAACCAGGTCAGCAGAGCTGCTTTATAGCCAGAGAACCAGGTCAGCAGAGCTGCTCTAGAGCCAAAGAACCGGGTCAGCAGAGCTGCTTTAGAGCCATAGAACCAGGTCAGCAGAGCTGCTCTAGAGGCAGAGACCCGGGTCAGCAGAGCTGCTCTAGAGGCAGAGACCCAGGTCAGCAGAACTGCTTTAGAGCCAGAGAACCAGCTCAGCAGAGCTCTTTAGAGGGAGAGAACCAGGTCAGCAGAGCTGCTTTAGAGCCAGAGAACCAGGTCAGCAGACATGCTCTAAAACCAGAGAACCAGGTCAGCAGAGCTGCTTTAGAGCCATAGAACCAGGTCAGCAGAGCTGCGATAGAGGCAGAGAACCAGGTCAGCAGAGCTGCTTTCGAGGGAGAGAACCAGGTGAGCAAAGCTGCTTTAGAGCCAGAGATCCAGGTCAGCAGAGCTGCTCTAGAGCCAGAGAAACCAGGTCAGCTGAGCTGCTTTAGAGGGAGAGAACAAGGTCAGCAGAGCTGCTTTAGAGCCAGAGAACCAGGTCAGCAGAGCTGCTCTAGAGCCAAAGAACCAGGTCAGCAGAGCTGCTTTAGAGCCATAGAACCAGGTCAGCAGAGCTGCTCTAGAGGCAGAGAACCAGGTCAGCAGAGCTGATTTAGAGCCAGAGAACCAGGTCAGCAGAGCTGCTCTAGAGCCATAGAACCAGGTCAGAAGAGCTGCTCTAGAGCCTAAGAACTAGCTCAGCAGAGCTACTCTCGAGCCAGAGAACCAGGTCAGCAGAGCTGCTGTAGAGCCAGAGAAACCAGGTCAGCAGAGCTGCTTTAGAGCCAGAGAACCAGGTCAGCAGAGCTGCTCTAGAGCCAGAGAACCAGGTCAGCAGAGCTGCTGTAGAGCCAGAGAAACCAGGCCAGTAGAGCTGCTTTAGAGCGAGAGAACCAGGTCAGCAGAGCTGCTTTAGAGGGAGAGAACCAGGTCAGCAGAGCTGCTCTGGAGCCAGAGAACCATATCAGCAGAGCTGCTCTAGAGCCAAAGAACCAGGTCAGCAGAGCTGCTTTAGAGCCATAGAACCAGGTCAGCAGAGCTGCTCTAGAGGCAGAGAACCAGGTCAGCAGAGCTGATTTAGAGCCATAGAACCAGGTCAGCAGAGCTGCTCGAGAACCTGAGAACCAGGTCAGCAAAGCTGCTCTAGAGCCAAAGAAGCAGTTCAGCAGAGCTGCTCTAGAGCCAAAGAAGCAGTTCAGCAGAGCTGCTCTAGAACCAGAGACCCAAGTCAGCAGAGCTGCTCTAGAGGCCGAGAACCAGGTCAGCAGAGCTGCTTTAGAAGGAGAGAACCAGGCCAGCAGATCTTCTTTAGAGTCAGCGAACCAGGTCAGCAGAGCTGCTTTATCGTCAGAGAACCAGGCCAGCAGAGCTGCTCTAGAGCCAGAGAACCAAGTCAGCAGAGCTGCTTTAGAGCCAAAGAAGCAGTTCAGCAGAGCTGCTCTAGAGCCAAAGAAGCAGTTCAGCAGAGCTGCTCTAGAACCAGAGAAACCAGGTCAGCAGAGCTGCTTTAGAGGGAGAGAACCAGGCCAGCCGAGCTTCTTTAGAGTCAGCGAACCAGGTCAGCAGAGCTGCTGTAGAGCCAGAGAGAACCAGGTCAGCAGAGCTGCTTTAGAGGGAGCGAAACAGGTCAGCAGAGCTGCTTTAGAGCCAGAGAACCAGGTCAGCAGAGCTGCTCGAGAACCTGAGAACCAGGTCAGCAAAGCTGCTCTAGAGCCAAAGAAGCAGTTCAGCAGAGCTGCTCTAGAGCCAAAGAAGCAGTTCAGCAGAGCTGCTCTAGAACCAGAGACCCAAGTAGGCAGAGCTGCTCTAGAGGCCGAGAACCAGGTCAGCAGAGCTGCTGTAGAGCCAGAGAGAACCAGGTCAGCAGAGCTGCTTTAGAGGGAGAGAACCATGTCAGCAGAGATGCTTTAGAGCCAGAGAACCAGGTCAGCAGAGCTGCTCTAGAGCCAAAGAACCGGGTCAGCAGAGCTGCTTTAGGGCCATAGAACCAGGTCAGCAGAGCTGCTCTAGAGGCAAAGACCCAGGTCAGCAGAGTTGCCCTAGAGGCAGAGACCCAGGTCAGCAGAACTGCTTTAGAGCAAGAGAACCAGCTCAGCAGAGCTCTTTAGAGGGAGAGAACCAGGTCAGCAGAGCTGCTTTAGAGCCAGAGAACCAGGTCAGCAGAGCTGCTCTAGAACCTGAGAACCAGGTCAGCAGAGCTGCTCTAGATCCAGAGAACCAGGTCAGCAGAGCTGCTGTAGAGCCAGAGAAACCAGGTCAGCAGAGCCGTTGTAGAGCCAGAGAACCAGGTCAGCAGAGCTGCTCTAAAGCCAAAGAAGCAGTTCAGCAGATCTGCTCTAGAACCAAAGACCCAGCTCAGCAGAGCTGCTCCAGAGGCTGAGAACCAGGTCAGCAGAGCTGCTCTAGAGGCAAAGAATCAGGTCAACAAAGCTGCTGTAGAGCCAGAGAGAACCAGTTCAGAAGAGCTGCTTTTGAGGGAGAGAACCAGGTCAGCAGAGCTGCTCTAGAGGCAGAGACCCAGGTCAGCACAATTGCATTAGAGCCAGAGAACCAGCTCAGCAGAGCTCTTTAGAGGGAGAGAATCAGGTCAGCAGAGCTGCTTTAGAGCCAGAGAACCAGGTCAGCAGAGCTGCTTTAGAGCCATAGAACCAGGTCAGCAGAGCTGCTCTAGAGGCAGAGAACCAGGTCAGCGGAGCTGATTTAGAGGGAGAGAACCAGGTCAGCAGAGCTGCTCTAGAGCCAGAGAACCAGGTCAGCAGAGCTGCTTTAGAGCCATAGAACCAGATCAGCAGAGCCGCTTTAGAGCCAGAGAACCAGGTCAGCAGAGCTCCTCTAGAGCCTAAGAACCAGGTCAGCAGAGCTGCTCTAGGGCCAGAGAACCAGGTCAGCAGAGCTGCTGTAGAGCCAGAGAAACCAGGTCAGTAGAGCTGCTTTAGAGCGAGAGAACCAGGTCAGCAGAGCTTCTTTAGAGGGAGAGAACCAGGTCAGCAGAGCAGCTCTAGCGCCAGACAACCGGGACAGCAGAGCTGCTCTAGAGCCAGAGAACCAGGTGAGCAGAACTGCTTTAGAGCCATAGAACTGGGTCAGCAGAGCTGCTCTAGAGCCAGAGAACCGGGTCAGCAGAGCTGCTTTAGAGCCAGGGAAACCAGGTCAGCAGAGCTGCTTTAGAGGGAGAGAACCTGTTCATGATTGCTGCTTTAGAGCCAGAGAACCCGGCCAGCAGAGCTGCTTTAGAGCCAGAGAACCAGGTCAGCAGAGCTGCTTTAGAGCCAGAGAACCAGGTCAGCAGAGCTGCTCTAGGGGAGGAGAGCCAGGTCAGCAGAGCTGCTCTAGAGCCAGCGAACCATGTCAGCAGAACTGCTTTAGAGCCATAGAACCAAGTCAGCAGAGCTGCTTTAGAGCCAGAGAAACCAGGTCAGCAGAGCTGTTGTAGAGTCAGAGAACCGGGTCAGCAGAGCTGCTCTAGAGCCTAAGAAGCAGGTCAGCAGAGCTGCTCTAGAACCAGAGACCCAGGTCAGCAGAGCTGCTCTAGAGGCCGAGAACCAGGTCAGTAGAGCTGCTGTTGAGCCAGAGAAACCAGGTCAGCAGAGCTGCTTTAGAGGGAGAGAACCAGGTCAGCAGAACTGCTTTAGAGCCAGAGAACCAGGTCAGCAGAGCTGCTCTGGAGCCAGAGAATCAGGTCAGCAGAGCTGCTTTAGAGCCATAAAATCAGGTCATCAGAGCTGCTCTAAAGGCAGAGACCCAGGTCAGCAGAACTGCTTTAGAGCCAGAGAACCAGCTCAGCAGAGCTCTTTAGAGGGAGAGAATCAGGTCAGCAGAGCTGCTTTAGAGCCAGAGAACCAGGTCATCAGAGCTGCTCTACAGCCAGAGAACCAGGTCAGCAGAGCTGCGTTAGAGCCATAGAACCAGGTCAGCGGAGCTGCTCTAGAGCCAGAGATCCAGGTCAGCAGAGCTGCTCTACAGCCAGAGAAACCAGGTCAGCAGAGGTGCTTTAAAGGGAGAGAACCAGGTCAGCAGAGCTGCTTTAGAGTCAGAGAACCAGGTCAGCAGAGCTGCTCTAGAGCCAGAGAACCAGGTCAGCAGAGCTGCGTTAGAGCCATAAAACCAGGTCAGCAGAGCCGCTCTAGAGGCAGAGAACCAGGTCAGCAGAGCTGATTTATAGGGAGAGAACCAGGTCAGCAGTGCTGCTTTACAGCCAGAGAAACAGGTCAGCAGAGCTGCTTTAGAGCCAGAGAACCAGGTCAGCAGAGCTGCTTTAGAGCCATAGAACCAGGTCAGCAGAGCTGCTCTAGAGCCTAAGAACTAAGTCAGCAGGGCTGCTCTAGAGCCAGAGAACCAGGTCAGCAGAGCTGCTGTAGAGCCAGAGAAACCAGGTCAGCAGAGCTGCTCTAGAGCCTAAGAACTAAGTCAGCAGAGCCGCTTTAGAGCCAGAGAACCAGGTCAGCAGAGCTCCTCTAGAGCCTAAGAACCAGGTCAGCAGAGCTGCTCTAGGGCCAGAGAACCAGGTCAGCAGAGCTGCTGTAGAGCCAGAGAAACCAGGTCAGTAGAGCTGCTTTAGAGCGAGAGAACCAGGTCAGCAGAGCTTCTTTAGAGGGAGAGAACCAGGTCAGCAGAGCAGCTCTAGCGCCAGACAACCGGGACAGCAGAGCTGCTCTAGAGCCAGAGAACCAGGTGAGCAGAACTGCTTTAGAGCCATAGAACTGGGTCAGCAGAGCTGCTCTAGAGCCAGAGAACCGGGTCAGCAGAGCTGCTTTAGAGCCAGGGAAACCAGGTCAGCAGAGCTGCTTTAGAGGGAGAGAACCTGTTCATGATTGCTGCTTTAGAGCCAGAGAACCCGGCCAGCAGAGCTGCTTTAGAGCCAGAGAACCAGGTCAGCAGAGCTGCTTTAGAGCCAGAGAACCAGGTCAGCAGAGCTGCTCTAGGGGAGGAGAGCCAGGTCAGCAGAGCTGCTCTAGAGCCAGCGAACCATGTCAGCAGAACTGCTTTAGAGCCATAGAACCAAGTCAGCAGAGCTGCTTTAGAGCCAGAGAAACCAGGTCAGCAGAGCTGTTGTAGAGTCAGAGAACCGGGTCAGCAGAGCTGCTCTAGAGCCTAAGAAGCAGGTCAGCAGAGCTGCTCTAGAACCAGAGACCCAGGTCAGCAGAGCTACTCTAGAGGCCGAGAACCAGGTCAGTAGAGCTGCTGTTGAGCCAGAGAAACCAGGTCAGCAGAGCTGCTTTAGAGGGAGAGAACCAGGTCAGCAGAACTGCTTTAGAGCCAGAGAACCAGGTCAGCAGAGCTGCTCTGGAGCCAGAGAATCAGGTCAGCAGAGCTGCTTTAGAGCCATAAAATCAGGTCATCAGAGCTGCTCTAAAGGCAGAGACCCAGGTCAGCAGAACTGCTTTAGAGCCAGAGAACCAGCTCAGCAGAGCTCTTTAGAGGGAGAGAATCAGGTCAGCAGAGCTGCTTTAGAGCCAGAGAACCAGGTCATCAGAGCTGCTCTACAGCCAGAGAACCAGGTCAGCAGAGCTGCGTTAGAGCCATAGAACCAGGTCAGCGGAGCTGCTCTAGAGCCAGAGATCCAGGTCAGCAGAGCTGCTCTACAGCCAGAGAAACCAGGTCAGCAGAGGTGCTTTAAAGGGAGAGAACCAGGTCAGCAGAGCTGCTTTAGAGTCAGAGAACCAGGTCAGCAGAGCTGCTCTAGAGCCAGAGAACCAGGTCAGCAGAGCTGCGTTAGAGCCATAAAACCAGGTCAGCAGAGCCGCTCTAGAGGCAGAGAACCAGGTCAGCAGAGCTGATTTATAGGGAGAGAACCAGGTCAGCAGTGCTGCTTTACAGCCAGAGAACCAGGTCAGCAGAGCTGCTTTAGAGCCAGAGAACCAGGTCAGCAGAGCTGCTTTAGAGCCATAGAACCAGGTCAGCAGAGCTGCTCTAGAGCCTAAGAACTAAGTCAGCAGGGCTGCTCTAGAGCCAGAGAACCAGGTCAGCAGAGCTGCTGTAGAGCCAGAGAAACCAGGTCAGTAGAGCTGCTTTAGAGTGAGAGAACCAGGTCAGCAGAGCTGCTATAGAGGGAGAGAACCAGGTCAGCGGAGCTGCTCTGGAGCCAAAGAACCGGGTCAGCAGAGCTGCTTTAGAGCCATAGAACCAGGTCAGCAGAGCTGCTCTAGAGGCAAAGACCCAGGTCAGCAGAGTTGCCCTAGAGGCAGAGACCCAGGTCAGCAGAACTGCTTTAGAGCAAGAGAACCAGCTCAGCAGAGCTCTTTAGAGGGAGAGAACCAGGTCAGCAGAGCTGCTTTAGAGCCAGAGAACCAGGTCAGCAGAGCTGCTCTAGAACCTGAGAACCAGGTCAGCAGAGCTGCTCTAGATCCAGAGAACCAGGTCAGCAGAGCTGCTGTAGAGCCAGAGAAACCAGGTCAGCAGAGCCGTTGTAGAGCCAGAGAACCAGGTCAGCAGAGCTGCTCTAAAGCCAAAGAAGCAGTTCAGCAGATCTGCTCTAGAACCAAAGACCCAGCTCAGCAGAGCTGCTCCAGAGGCTGAGAACCAGGTCAGCAGAGCTGCTCTAGAGGCAAAGAATCAGGTCAGCAAAGCTGCTGTAGAGCCAGAGAGAACCAGTTCAGAAGAGCTGCTTTTGAGGGAGAGAACCAGGTCAGCAGAGCTGCTCTAGAGGCAGAGACCCAGGTCAGCACAACTGCATTAGAGCCAGAGAACCAGCTCAGCAGAGCTCTTTAGAGGGAGAGAATCAGGTCAGCAGAGCTGCTTTAGAGCCAGAGAACCAGGTCAGCAGAGCTGCTTTAGAGCCATAGAACCAGGTCAGCAGAGCTGCTCTAGAGGCAGAGAACCAGGTCAGCGGAGCTGATTTAGAGGGAGAGAACCAGGTCAGCAGAGCTGCTCTAGAGCCAGAGAACCAGGTCAGCAGAACTGCTTTAGAGCCATAGAACCAGATCAGCAGAGCCGCTTTAGAGCCAGAGAACCAGGTCAGCAGAGCTCCTCTAGAGCCTAAGAACCAGGTCAGCAGAGCTGCTCTAGGGCCAGAGAACCAGGTCAGCAGAGCTGCTGTAGAGCCAGAGAAACCAGGTCAGTAGAGCTGCTTTAGAGCGAGAGAACCAGGTCAGCAGAGCTTCTTTAGAGGGAGAGAACCAGGTCAGCAGAGCAGCTCTAGAGCCAGACAACCGGGACAGCAGAGCTGCTCTAGAGACAGAGAACCAGGTGAGCAGAACTGCTTTAGAGCCATAGAACTGGGTCAGCAGAGCTGCTCTAGAGCCAGAGAACCGGGTCAGCAGAGCTGCTTTAGAGCCAGGGAAACCAGGTCAGCAGAGCTGCTTTAGAGGGAGAGAACCTGTTCATGATTGCTGCTTTAGAGCCAGAGAACCCGGCCAGCAGAGCTGCTTTAGAGCCAGAGAACCAGGTCAGCAGAGCTGCTTTAGAGCCAGAGAACCAGGTCAGCAGAGCTGCTCTAGGGGAGGAGAGCCAGGTCAGCAGAGCTGCTCTAGAGCCAGCGAACCATGTCAGCAGAACTGCTTTAGAGCCATAGAACCAAGTCAGCAGAGCTGCTTTAGAGCCAGAGAAACCAGGTCAGCAGAGCTGTTGTAGAGTCAGAGAACCGGGTCAGCAGAGCTGCTCTAGAGCCTAAGAAGCAGGTCAGCAGAGCTGCTCTAGAACCAGAGACCCAGGTCAGCAGAGCTGCTCTAGAGGCCGAGAACCAGGTCAGTAGAGCTGCTGTTGAGCCAGAGAAACCAGGTCAGCAGAGCTGCTTTAGAGGGAGAGAACCAGGTCAGCAGAACTGCTTTAGAGCCAGAGAACCAGGTCAGCAGAGCTGCTCTGGAGCCAGAGAATCAGGTCAGCAGAGCTGCTTTAGAGCCATAGAATCAGGTCATCAGAGCTGCTCTAAAGGCAGAGACCCAGGTCAGCAGAACTGCTTTAGAGCCAGAGAACCAGCTCAGCAGAGCTCTTTAGAGGGAGAGAATCAGGTCAGCAGAGCTGCTTTAGAGCCAGAGAACCAGGTCATCAGAGCTGCTCTACAGCCAGAGAACCAGGTCAGCAGAGCTGCGTTAGAGCCATAGAACCAGGTCAGCGGAGCTGCTCTAGAGCCAGAGATCCAGGTCAGCAGAGCTGCTCTACAGCCAGAGAAACCAGGTCAGCAGAGGTGCTTTAAAGGGAGAGAACCAGGTCAGCAGAGCTGCTTTAGAGTCAGAGAACCAGGTCAGCAGAGCTGCTCTAGAGCCAGAGAACCAGGTCAGCAGAGCTGCGTTAGAGCCATAAAACCAGGTCAGCAGAGCCGCTCTAGAGGCAGAGAACCAGGTCAGCAGAGCTGATTTATAGGGAGAGAACCAGGTCAGCAGTGCTGCTTTACAGCCAGAGAACCAGGTCAGCAGAGCTGCTTTAGAGCCAGAGAACCAGGTCAGCAGAGCTGCTTTAGAGCCATAGAACCAGGTCAGCAGAGCTGCTCTAGAGCCTAAGAACTAAGTCAGCAGGGCTGCTCTAGAGCCAGAGAACCAGGTCAGCAGAGCTGCTGTAGAGCCAGAGAAACCAGGTCAGTAGAGCTGCTTTAGAGTGAGAGAACCAGGTCAGCAGAGCTGCTATAGAGGGAGAGAACCAGGTCAGCGGAGCTGCTCTGGAGCCAAAGAACCGGGTCAGCAGAGCTGCTTTAGAGCCATAGAACCAGGTCAGCAGAGCTGCTCTAGAGGCAAAGACCCAGGTCAGCAGAGTTGCCCTAGAGGCAGAGACCCAGGTCAGCAGAACTGCTTTAGAGCAAGAGAACCAGCTCAGCAGAGCTCTTTAGAGGGAGAGAACCAGGCCAGCAGAGCTGCTTTAGAGCCAGAGAACCAGGTCAGCAGAGCTGCTCTAGAACCTGAGAACCAGGTCAGCAGAGCTGCTCTAGATCCAGAGAACCAGTTCAGCAGAACTGCTTTAGAGCCATAGAACTGGGTCAGCAGAGCTGCTCTAGAGCCAGAGAACCGGGTCAGCAGAGCTGCTTTAGAGCCAGAGAAACCAGGTCAGCAGAGCTGCTTTAGAGGGAGAGAACCAGGTCAGCAGAACTGCTTTAGAGCCAGAGAACCAGGTCAGCAGAGCTGCTCTGGAGCCAGAGAATCAGGTCAGCAGAGCTGCTTTAGAGCCATAGAATCAGGTCATCAGAGCTGCTCTAAAGGCAGAGACCCAGGTCAGCAGAACTGCTTTAGAGCCAGAGAACCAGCTCAGCAGAGCTCTTTAGAGGGAGAGAATCAGGCCAGCAGAGCTGCTTTAGAGCCAGAGAACCAGGTCATCAGAGCTGCTCTACAGCCAGAGAACCAGGTCAGCAGAGCTGCGTTAGAGCCATAGAACCAGGTCAGCGGAGCTGCTCTAGAGCCAGAGATCCAGGTCAGCAGAGCTGCTCTACAGCCAGAGAAACCAGGTCAGCAGAGGTGCTTTAAAGGGAGAGAACCAGGTCAGCAGAGCTGCTTTAGAGTCAGAGAACCAGGTCAGCAGAGCTGCTCTAGAGCCAGAGAACCAGGTCAGCAGAGCTGCGTTAGAGCCATAAAACCAGGTCAGCAGAGCCGCTCTAGAGGCAGAGAACCAGGTCAGCAGAGCTGATTTATAGGGAGAGAACCAGGTCAGCAGTGCTGCTTTACAGCCAGAGAACCAGGTCAGCAGAGCTGCTTTAGAGCCAGAGAACCAGGTCAGCAGAGCTGCTTTAGAGCCATAGAACCAGGTCAGCAGAGCTGCTCTAGAGCCTAAGAACTAAGTCAGCAGGGCTGCTCTAGAGCCAGAGAACCAGGTCAGCAGAGCTGCTGTAGAGCCAGAGAAACCAGGTCAGTAGAGCTGCTTTAGAGTGAGAGAACCAGGTCAGCAGAGCTGCTATAGAGGGAGAGAACCAGGTCAGCGGAGCTGCTCTGGAGCCAGAGAACCATATCAGCAGAGCTGCTCTAGAGCCAGAGAACCGGGTCAGCAGAACTACTTTAGAGCCATAGAACCTGGCCAGCAGAGCTGCTTTAGTGCCAGAGAACCAGGTCAGCAGAGCTGCTTTAGAGCCAGAGAAACCAGGTCAGCAGAGCTGCTTTAGAAGGAGAGAACCAGGCCAACAGATCTTCTTTAGAGTCAGCGAACCAGGTCAGCAGAGCTGCTTTATAGTCAGAGAACCAGGTCAGCAGAGCTGCTCTAGAGCCAGAGAACCAAGTCAGCAGAGCTGCTTTAGAGCCAAAGAAGCAGTTCAGCAGAGCTGCTCTAGAGCCAAAGAAGCAGTTCAGCAGAGCTGCTCTAGAACCAGAGAAACCAGGTCAGCAGAGCTGCTTTAGAGGGAGAGAACCAGGCCAGCAGAGCTTATTTAGAGTCAGCGAACCAGGTCAGCAGAGCTGCTGTAGAGCCAGAGAGAACCAGGTCAGCAGAGCTGCTTTAGAGCCAGAGAACCAGGTCAGCAGAGCTGCTCGAGAACCTGAGAACCAGGTCAGCAAAGCTGCTCTAGAGCCAAAGAAGCAGTTCAGCAGAGCTGCTCTAGAGCCAAAGAAGCAGTTCAGCAGAGCTGCTCTAGAACCAGAGACCCAAGTCAGCAGAGCTGCTCTAGAGGCCGAGAACCAGGTCAGCAGAGCTGCTGTAGAGCCAGAGAGAACCAGGTCAGCAGAGTTGCTTTAGAGGGAGAGAACCATGTCAGCAGAGATGCTTTAGAGCCAGACAACCAGGTCAGCAGAGCTGCTCTAGAGCCAAAGAACCGGGTCAGCAGAGCTGCTTTAGAGCCATAGAACCAGGTCAGCAGAGCTGCTCTAGAGGCAAAGACCCAGGTCAGCAGAGTTGCCCTAGAGGCAGAGACCCAGGTCAGCAGAACTGCTTTAGAGCCAGAGAACCAGCTCAGCAGAGCTCTTTAGAGGGAGAGAACCAGGCCAGCAGAGCTGCTTTAGAGCCAGAGAACCAGGTCAGCAGAGCTGCTGTAGAGCCAGAGAAACCAGGTCAGTAGAGCTGCTTTAGAGTGAGAGAACCAGGTCAGCAGAGCTGCTATAGAGGGAGAGAACCAGGTCAGCGGAGCTGCTCTGGAGCCAAAGAACCGGGTCAGCAGAGCTGCTTTAGAGCCATAGAACCAGGTCAGCAGAGCTGCTCTAGAGGCAAAGACCCAGGTCAGCAGAGTTGCCCTAGAGGCAGAGACCCAGGTCAGCAGAACTGCTTTAGAGCAAGAGAACCAGCTCAGCAGAGCTCTTTAGAGGGAGAGAACCAGGTCAGCAGAGCTGCTTTAGAGCCAGAGAACCAGGTCAGCAGAGCTGCTCTAGAACCTGAGAACCAGGTCAGCAGAGCTGCTCTAGATCCAGAGAACCAGGTCAGCAGAGCTGCTGTAGAGCCAGAGAAACCAGGTCAGCAGAGCCGTTGTAGAGCCAGAGAACCAGGTCAGCAGAGCTGCTCTAAAGCCAAAGAAGCAGTTCAGCAGATCTGCTCTAGAACCAAAGACCCAGCTCAGCAGAGCTGCTCCAGAGGCTGAGAACCAGGTCAGCAGAGCTGCTCTAGAGGCAAAGAATCAGGTCAGCAAAGCTGCTGTAGAGCCAGAGAGAACCAGTTCAGAAGAGCTGCTTTTGAGGGAGAGAACCAGGTCAGCAGAGCTGATTTATAGGGAGAGAACCAGGTCAGCAGTGCTGCTTTACAGCCAGAGAACCAGGTCAGCAGAGCTGCTTTAGAGCCAGAGAACCAGGTCAGCAGAGCTGCTTTAGAGCCATAGAACCAGGTCAGCAGAGCTGCTCTAGAGCCTAAGAACTAAGTCAGCAGGGCTGCTCTAGAGCCAGAGAACCAGGTCAGCAGAGCTGCTGTAGAGCCAGAGAAACCAGGTCAGTAGAGCTGCTTTAGAGTGAGAGAACCAGGTCAGCAGAGCTGCTATAGAGGGAGAGAACCAGGTCAGCGGAGCTGCTCTGGAGCCAGAGAACCATATCAGCAGAGCTGCTCTAGAGCCAGAGAACCGGGTCAGCAGAACTACTTTAGAGCCATAGAACCTGGCCAGCAGAGCTGCTTTAGTGCCAGAGAACCAGGTCAGCAGAGCTGCTTTAGAGCCAGAGAAACCAGGTCAGCAGAGCTGCTTTAGAAGGAGAGAACCAGGCCAGCAGATCTTCTTTAGAGTCAGCGAACCAGGTCAGCAGAGCTGCTTTATAGTCAGAGAACCAGGTCAGCAGAGCTGCTCTAGAGCCAGAGAACCAAGTCAGCAGAGCTGCTTTAGAGCCAAAGAAGCAGTTCAGCAGAGCTGCTCTAGAGCCAAAGAAGCAGTTCAGCAGAGCTGCTCTAGAACCAGAGAAACCAGGTCAGCAGAGCTGCTTTAGAGGGAGAGAACCAGGCCAGCAGAGCTTATTTAGAGTCAGCGAACCAGGTCAGCAGAGCTGCTGTAGAGCCAGAGAGAACCAGGTCAGCAGAGCTGCTTTAGAGCCAGAGAACCAGGTCAGCAGAGCTGCTCGAGAACCTGAGAACCAGGTCAGCAAAGCTGCTCTAGAGCCAAAGAAGCAGTTCAGCAGAGCTGCTCTAGAGCCAAAGAAGCAGTTCAGCAGAGCTGCTCTAGAACCAGAGACCCAAGTCAGCAGAGCTGCTCTAGAGGCCGAGAACCAGGTCAGCAGAGCTGCTGTAGAGCCAGAGAGAACCAGGTCAGCAGAGTTGCTTTAGAGGGAGAGAACCATGTCAGCAGAGATGCTTTAGAGCCAGACAACCAGGTCAGCAGAGCTGCTCTAGAGCCAAAGAACCGGGTCAGCAGAGCTGCTTTAGAGCCATAGAACCAGGTCAGCAGAGCTGCTCTAGAGGCAAAGACCCAGGTCAGCAGAGTTGCCCTAGAGGCAGAGACCCAGGTCAGCAGAACTGCTTTAGAGCCAGAGAACCAGCTCAGCAGAGCTCTTTAGAGGGAGAGAACCAGGCCAGCAGAGCTGCTTTAGAGCCAGAGAACCAGGTCAGCAGAGCTGCTGTAGAGCCAGAGAAACCAGGTCAGTAGAGCTGCTTTAGAGTGAGAGAACCAGGTCAGCAGAGCTGCTATAGAGGGAGAGAACCAGGTCAGCGGAGCTGCTCTGGAGCCAAAGAACCGGGTCAGCAGAGCTGCTTTAGAGCCATAGAACCAGGTCAGCAGAGCTGCTCTAGAGGCAAAGACCCAGGTCAGCAGAGTTGCCCTAGAGGCAGAGACCCAGGTCAGCAGAACTGCTTTAGAGCAAGAGAACCAGCTCAGCAGAGCTCTTTAGAGGGAGAGAACCAGGTCAGCAGAGCTGCTTTAGAGCCAGAGAACCAGGTCAGCAGAGCTGCTCTAGAACCTGAGAACCAGGTCAGCAGAGCTGCTCTAGATCCAGAGAACCAGGTCAGCAGAGCTGCTGTAGAGCCAGAGAAACCAGGTCAGCAGAGCCGTTGTAGAGCCAGAGAACCAGGTCAGCAGAGCTGCTCTAAAGCCAAAGAAGCAGTTCAGCAGATCTGCTCTAGAACCAAAGACCCAGCTCAGCAGAGCTGCTCCAGAGGCTGAGAACCAGGTCAGCAGAGCTGCTCTAGAGGCAAAGAATCAGGTCAGCAAAGCTGCTGTAGAGCCAGAGAGAACCAGTTCAGAAGAGCTGCTTTTGAGGGAGAGAACCAGGTCAGCAGAGCTGCTCTAGAGGCAGAGACCCAGGTCAGCACAACTGCATTAGAGCCAGAGAACCAGCTCAGCAGAGCTCTTTAGAGGGAGAGAATCAGGTCAGCAGAGCTGCTTTAGAGCCAGAGAACCAGGTCAGCAGAGCTGCTTTAGAGCCATAGAACCAGGTCAGCAGAGCTGCTCTAGAGGCAGAGAACCAGGTCAGCGGAGCTGATTTAGCGGGAGAGAACCAGGTCAGCAGAGCTGCTCTAGAGCCAGAGAACCAGGTCAGCAGAGCTGCTTTAGAGCCATAGAACCAGATCAGCAGAGCCGCTTTAGAGCCAGAGAACCAGGTCAGCAGAGCTCCTCTAGAGCCTAAGAACCAGGTCAGCAGAGCTGCTCTAGGGCCAGAGAACCAGGTCAGCAGAGCTGCTGTAGAGCCAGAGAAACCAGGTCAGTAGAGCTGCTTTAGAGCGAGAGAACCAGGTCAGCAGAGCTTCTTTAGAGGGAGAGAACCAGGTCAGCAGAGCAGCTCTAGAGCCAGACAACCGGGACAGCAGAGCTGCTCTAGAGCCAGAGAACCAGGTGAGCAGAACTGCTTTAGAGCCATAGAACTGGGTCAGCAGAGCTGCTCTAGAGCCAGAGAACCGGGTCAGCAGAGCTGCTTTAGAGCCAGGGAAACCAGGTCAGCAGAGCTGCTTTAGAGGGAGAGAACCTGTTCATGATTGCTGCTTTAGAGCCAGAGAACCCGGCCAGCAGAGCTGCTTTAGAGCCAGAGAACCAGGTCAGCAGAGCTGCTTTAGAGCCAGAGAACCAGGTCAGCAGAGCTGCTCTAGGGGAGGAGAGCCAGGTCAGCAGAGCTGCTCTAGAGCCAGCGAACCATGTCAGCAGAACTGCTTTAGAGCCATAGAACCAAGTCAGCAGAGCTGCTTTAGAGCCAGAGAAACCAGGTCAGCAGAGCTGTTGTAGAGTCAGAGAACCGGGTCAGCAGAGCTGCTCTAGAGCCTAAGAAGCAGGTCAGCAGAGCTGCTCTAGAACCAGAGACCCAGGTCAGCAGAGCTGCTCTAGAGGCCGAGAACCAGGTCAGTAGAGCTGCTGTTGAGCCAGAGAAACCAGGTCAGCAGAGCTGCTTTAGAGGGAGAGAACCAGGTCAGCAGAACTGCTTTAGAGCCAGAGAACCAGGTCAGCAGAGCTGCTCTGGAGCCAGAGAATCAGGTCAGCAGAGCTGCATTAGAGCCATAGAATCAGGTCATCAGAGCTGCTCTAAAGGCAGAGACCCAGGTCAGCAGAACTGCTTTAGAGCCAGAGAACCAGCTCAGCAGAGCTCTTTAGAGGGAGAGAATCAGGTCAGCAGAGCTGCTTTAGAGCCAGAGAACCAGGTCATCAGAGCTGCTCTACAGCCAGAGAACCAGGTCAGCAGAGCTGCGTTAGAGCCATAGAACCAGGTCAGCGGAGCTGCTCTAGAGCCAGAGATCCAGGTCAGCAGAGCTGCTCTACAGCCAGAGAAACCAGGTCAGCAGAGGTGCTTTAAAGGGAGAGAACCAGGTCAGCAGAGCTGCTTTAGAGTCAGAGAACCAGGTCAGCAGAGCTGCTCTAGAGCCAGAGAACCAGGTCAGCAGAGCTGCGTTAGAGCCATAAAACCAGGTCAGCAGAGCCGCTCTAGAGGCAGAGAACCAGGTCAGCAGAGCTGATTTATAGGGAGAGAACCAGGTCAGCAGTGCTGCTTTACAGCCAGAGAACCAGGTCAGCAGAGCTGCTTTAGAGCCAGAGAACCAGGTCAGCAGAGCTGCTTTAGAGCCATAGAACCAGGTCAGCAGAGCTGCTCTAGAGCCTAAGAACTAAGTCAGCAGGGCTGCTCTAGAGCCAGAGAACCAGGTCAGCAGAGCTGCTGTAGAGCCAGAGAAACCAGGTCAGTAGAGCTGCTTTAGAGTGAGAGAACCAGGTCAGCAGAGCTGCTATAGAGGGAGAGAACCAGGTCAGCGGAGCTGCTCTGGAGCCAGAGAACCATATCAGCAGAGCTGCTCTAGAGCCAGAGAACCGGGTCAGCAGAACTACTTTAGAGCCATAGAACCTGGCCAGCAGAGCTGCTTTAGTGCCAGAGAACCAGGTCAGCAGAGCTGCTTTAGAGCCAGAGAAACCAGGTCAGCAGAGCTGCTTTAGAAGGAGAGAACCAGGCCAGCAGATCTTCTTTAGAGTCAGCGAACCAGGTCAGCAGAGCTGCTTTATAGTCAGAGAACCAGGTCAGCAGAGCTGCTCTAGAGCCAGAGAACCAAGTCAGCAGAGCTGCTTTAGAGCCAAAGAAGCAGTTCAGCAGAGCTGCTCTAGAGCCAAAGAAGCAGTTCAGCAGAGCTGCTCTAGAACCAGAGAAACCAGGTCAGCAGAGCTGCTTTAGAGGGAGAGAACCAGGCCAGCAGAGCTTATTTAGAGTCAGCGAACCAGGTCAGCAGAGCTGCTGTAGAGCCAGAGAGAACCAGGTCAGCAGAGCTGCTTTAGAGCCAGAGAACCAGGTCAGCAGAGCTGCTCGAGAACCTGAGAACCAGGTCAGCAAAGCTGCTCTAGAGCCAAAGAAGCAGTTCAGCAGAGCTGCTCTAGAGCCAAAGAAGCAGTTCAGCAGAGCTGCTCTAGAACCAGAGACCCAAGTCAGCAGAGCTGCTCTAGAGGCCGAGAACCAGGTCAGCAGAGCTGCTGTAGAGCCAGAGAGAACCAGGTCAGCAGAGTTGCTTTAGAGGGAGAGAACCATGTCAGCAGAGATGCTTTAGAGCCAGACAACCAGGTCAGCAGAGCTGCTCTAGAGCCAAAGAACCGGGTCAGCAGAGCTGCTTTAGAGCCATAGAACCAGGTCAGCAGAGCTGCTCTAGAGGCAAAGACCCAGGTCAGCAGAGTTGCCCTAGAGGCAGAGACCCAGGTCAGCAGAACTGCTTTAGAGCCAGAGAACCAGCTCAGCAGAGCTCTTTAGAGGGAGAGAACCAGGCCAGCAGAGCTGCTTTAGAGCCAGAGAACCAGGTCAGCAGAGCTGCTCTAGAACCTGAGAACCAGGTCAGCAGAGCTGCTTTAGAGTGAGAGAACCAGGTCAGCAGAGCTGCTCTACAGCCAGAGAACCAGGTCAGCAGAGCTGCGTTAGAGCCATAGAACCAGGTCAGCGGAGCTGCTCTAGAGCCAGAGATCCAGGTCAGCAGAGCTGCTCTACAGCCAGAGAAACCAGGTCAGCAGAGGTGCTTTAAAGGGAGAGAACCAGGTCAGCAGAGCTGCTTTAGAGTCAGAGAACCAGGTCAGCAGAGCTGCTCTAGAGCCAGAGAACCAGGTCAGCAGAGCTGCGTTAGAGCCATAAAACCAGGTCAGCAGAGCCGCTCTAGAGGCAGAGAACCAGGTCAGCAGAGCTGATTTATAGGGAGAGAACCAGGTCAGCAGTGCTGCTTTACAGCCAGAGAACCAGGTCAGCAGAGCTGCTTTAGAGCCAGAGAACCAGGTCAGCAGAGCTGCTTTAGAGCCATAGAACCAGGTCAGCAGAGCTGCTCTAGAGCCTAAGAACTAAGTCAGCAGGGCTGCTCTAGAGCCAGAGAACCAGGTCAGCAGAGCTGCTGTAGAGCCAGAGAAACCAGGTCAGTAGAGCTGCTTTAGAGTGAGAGAACCAGGTCAGCAGAGCTGCTATAGAGGGAGAGAACCAGGTCAGCGGAGCTGCTCTGGAGCCAGAGAACCATATCAGCAGAGCTGCTCTAGAGCCAGAGAACCGGGTCAGCAGAACTACTTTAGAGCCATAGAACCTGGCCAGCAGAGCTGCTTTAGTGCCAGAGAACCAGGTCAGCAGAGCTGCTTTAGAGCCAGAGAAACCAGGTCAGCAGAGCTGCTTTAGAAGGAGAGAACCAGGCCAGCAGATCTTCTTTAGAGTCAGCGAACCAGGTCAGCAGAGCTGCTTTATAGTCAGAGAACCAGGTCAGCAGAGCTGCTCTAGAGCCAGAGAACCAAGTCAGCAGAGCTGCTTTAGAGCCAAAGAAGCAGTTCAGCAGAGCTGCTCTAGAGCCAAAGAAGCAGTTCAGCAGAGCTGCTCTAGAACCAGAGAAACCAGGTCAGCAGAGCTGCTTTAGAGGGAGAGAACCAGGCCAGCAGAGCTTATTTAGAGTCAGCGAACCAGGTCAGCAGAGCTGCTGTAGAGCCAGAGAGAACCAGGTCAGCAGAGCTGCTTTAGAGCCAGAGAACCAGGTCAGCAGAGCTGCTCGAGAACCTGAGAACCAGGTCAGCAAAGCTGCTCTAGAGCCAAAGAAGCAGTTCAGCAGAGCTGCTCTAGAGCCAAAGAAGCAGTTCAGCAGAGCTGCTCTAGAACCAGAGACCCAAGTCAGCAGAGCTGCTCTAGAGGCCGAGAACCAGGTCAGCAGAGCTGCTGTAGAGCCAGAGAGAACCAGGTCAGCAGAGTTGCTTTAGAGGGAGAGAACCATGTCAGCAGAGATGCTTTAGAGCCAGACAACCAGGTCAGCAGAGCTGCTCTAGAGCCAAAGAACCGGGTCAGCAGAGCTGCTTTAGAGCCATAGAACCAGGTCAGCAGAGCTGCTCTAGAGGCAAAGACCCAGGTCAGCAGAGTTGCCCTAGAGGCAGAGACCCAGGTCAGCAGAACTGCTTTAGAGCCAGAGAACCAGCTCAGCAGAGCTCTTTAGAGGGAGAGAACCAGGCCAGCAGAGCTGCTTTAGAGCCAGAGAACCAGGTCAGCAGAGCTGCTCTAGAACCTGAGAACCAGGTCAGCAGAGCTGCTCTAGATCCAGAGAACCAGGTCAGCAGAGCTGCTGTAGAGCCAGAGAAACCAGGTCAGCAGAGCCGTTGTAGAGCCAGAGAACCAGGTCAGCAGAGCTGCTGTAACGCCAAAGAAGCAGTTCAGCAGATCTGCTCTAGAACCAAAGACCCAGGTCAGCAGAGCTGCTCCAGAGGCTGAGAACCAGGTCAGCAGAGCTGCTCTAGAGGCCGAGAATCAGGTCAGCAAAGCTGCTGTAGAGCCAGAGAGAACCAGTTCAGAAGAGCTGCTTTTGAGGGAGAGAACCAGGTCAGCAGAGCTGCTCTAGAGGCAGAGACCCAGGTCAGCACAACTGCATTAGAGCCAGAGAACCAGCTCAGCAGAGCTCTTTAGAGGGAGAGAATCAGGTCAGCAGAGCTGCTTTAGAGCCAGAGAACCAGGTCAGCAGAGCTGCTTTAGAGCCATAGAACCAGGTCAGCAGAGCTGCTCTAGAGGCAGAGAACCAGGTCAGCGGAGCTGCTCTAGAGCCAGAGAACCAGGTCAGCAGAGCTGCTTTAGAGCCATAGAACCAGATCAGCATTTCCGCTTTAGAGCCAGAGAACCAGGTCAGCAGAGCTCCTCTAGAGCCTAAGAACCAGGTCAGCAGAGCTGCTCTAGGGCCAGAGAACCAGGTCAGCACAGCTGCTGTAGAGCCAGAGAAACCAGGTCAGTAGAGCTGCTTTGAGCGAGAGAACCAGGTCAGCAGAGCTGCTTTAGAGGGAGAGAACCAGGTCAGCAGAGCTGCTCTAGAGCCAGAGAACCGGGACAGCAGAGCTGCTCTAGAGCCAGAGAACCAGGTGAGGAGAACTGCTCTAGAGCCAGAGAACCGGGTCAGCAGAGCTGCTTTACAGCCAGAGAAACCAGGTCAGCAGAGCTGCTTTAGAGGGAGAGAACCTGTTCATGATTGCTGCTTTAGAGCCAGAGAACCCGGCCAGCAGAGCTGCTTTAGAGCCAGAGAACCAGGTCAGCAGAGCTGCTTTAGAGCCAGAGAACCAGGTCAGCAGAGCTGCTGTAGAGCCAGAGAAACCAGGTCAGCAGAGCTGCTCTAGAGCCAAAGAAGCAGTTCAGCAGAGCTGCTCTAGAACCAGAGACCCACGTCAGCAGAGCTGCTCTAGAAGCTGAGAACCAGGTCAGCAGAGCTGCTCTAGATGCCGAGAACCAGGTCAGCAAAGCTGCTGTAGAGCCAGAGAGAACCAGGTCAGCAGAGCTGCTTTAGAGGGAGAGAAACAGGTCAGCAGAGCTGCTCTGGAGCCAGAGAACCATATCAGCAGAGTTGCTCTAGAGCCAGAGAACCGGGTCAGCAGAACTGCTTTAGAGCCATAGAACCTGGCCAGCAGAGCTGCTTTAGAGCCAGAGAACCAGGTCAGCAGAGCTGCTCTAGAGCCAAAGAACCGGGTCAGCAGAGCTGCTTTAGAGCCATAGAACGAGGTCAGCAGAGCTGCTCTAGAGGCAGAGACCCAGGTCACCAGAGCTGCTCTAGAGGCAGAGACCCAGGTCAGCAGAACTGCTTTAGAGCCAGAGAACCAGCTCAGTAGAGCTCTTTAGAGGGAGAGAACCAGGTCAGCAGAGCTGCTTTAGAGCCAGAGAACCAGGTCAGCAGAGTTGCTCTAGAGCCAGAGAACCAGGTCAGCAGAGCTGCTTTAGAGCCAAAGAACCAGGTCAGCAGAGCTGCGATAGAAGCAGAGAACCAGGTCAGCAGAGCTGCTTTCGAGGGAGAGAACCAGGTGAGCAAAGCTGCTTTAGTGCCAGAGATCCAGGTCAGCAGAGCTGCTCTAGAGCCAGAGAAACCAGGTCAGCAGAGCTGCTTTAGAGGGAGACAACAAGGTCAACAGAGCTGCTTTAGAGCCAGAGAACCAGGTCAGCAGAGCTGCTCTAGAGCCAAAGAACCAGGCCAGCAGAGCTGCATTAGAGCCATAGAACCAGGTCAGCAGAGCTGCTCTAGAGGCAGAGAACCAGGTCAGCAGACTGATTTAGAGCGAGAGAACCAGGTAAGCAGAGCTGCTCTAGAGCCAGAGAACGAGGTCAGCAGAGCTGCTTTAGAGCCATAGAACCAGATCAGCAGAGCTGCTTTAGAGCCAGAGAACAAGGTCAGCAGAGCTGCTCTAGAGCCTAAGAACTAGCTCAGCAGAGCTGCTTTAGAGCCAGAGAACCAGGTCAGCAGAGCTGCTTTAAAGCCAGAGAACCAGGTCAGCAGAGCTGCTCTAGAACCTGAGAACCAGGTCAGCAGAGCTGCTCTAGAGCCAAAGAAGCAGTTCAGCAGAGCTGCTCTAGAACCAGAGACCCAGGTCAGCAGAGCTGCTCTAGAAGCTGAGAACCAGGTCAGCAGAGCTGCTCTAGAGGCCGAGAACCAGGTCAGCAGAGCTGCTGTAGAGTCAGAGAGAATCAGGTCAGCAAAGCTGCTTTAGAGGGAGAGAACCAGGTCAGCAGAGCTGCTTTAGAGCCAGAGAACCAGGTCAGCAGAGCTGCTCTAGAGCCAAAGAACCGGGTCAGCAGAGCTGCTTTAGAGCCATAGAACCAGGTCAGCAGAGCTGCTCTAGAGGCAGAGACCCAGGTCAGCAGAGCTGCTCTAGAGGCAGAGACCCAGGTCAGCAGAACTGCTTTAGAGCCAGAGAACCAGCTCAGCAGAGCTCTTTAGAGGGAGAGAACCAGGTCAGCAGAGCTGCTTTAGAGCCAGAGAACCAGGTCAGCAGACATGCTCTAAAACCAGAGAACCAGGTCAGCAGAGCTGCTTTAGAGCCATAGAACCAGGTCAGCAGAGCTGCGATAGAGGCAGAGAACCAGGTCAGCAGAGCTGCTTTCGAGGGAGAGAACCAGGTGAGCAAAGCTGCTTTAGAGCCAGAGATCCAGGTCAGCAGAGCTGCTCTAGAGCCAGAGAAACCAGGTCAGCAGAGCTGCTTTAGAGGGAGAGAACAAGGTCAGCAGAGCTGCTTTAGAGCCAGAGAACCAGGTCAGCAGAGCTGCTCTAGAGCCAAAGAACCAGGTCAGCAGAGCTGCTTTAGAGCCATAGAACCAGGTCAGCAGAGCTGCTCTAGAGGCAGAGAACCAGGTCAGCAGAGCTGATTTAGAGCCAGAGAACAAGGTCAGCAGAGCTGCTCTAGAGCCATAGAACCAGGTCAGAAGAGCTGCTCTAGAGCCTAAGAACTAGCTCAGCAGAGCTACTCTCGAGCCAGAGAACCAGGTCAGCAGAGCTGCTGTAGAGCCAGAGAAACCAGGTCAGCAGAGCTGCTTTAGAGCCAGAGAACCTGGTCAGCAGAGCTGCTCTAGAGCCTAAGAACTAGGTCAGCAGAGCTGCTCTAGAGCCAGAGAACCAGGTCAGCAGAGCTGCTGTAGAGCCAGAGAAACCAGGCCAGTAGAGCTGCTTTAGAGCGAGAGAACCAGGTCAGCAGAGCTGCTTTAGAGGGAGAGAACCAGGTCAGCAGAGCTGCTCTGGAGCCAGAGAACCATATCAGCAGAGCTGCTCTAGAGCCAAAGAACCAGGTCAGCAGAGCCGCTTTAGAGCCATAGAACGAGGTCAGCAGAGCTGCTCTAGAGGCAGAGAACCAGGTCAGCAGAGCTAATTTAGAGCCATAGAACCAGGTCAGAAGAGCTGCTCTAGAGCCTAAGAACTAGCTCAGCAGAGCTACTCTCGGGCCAGAGAACCAGGTCAGCATAGCTGCTGTAGAGCCAGAGAAACCAGGTCAGCAGAGCTGCTTTAGAGCCAGAGAACCAGGTCAGCAGAGCTGCTCTAGAGCCTAAGAACTAGGTCAGCAGAGCTGCTCTAGAGCCAGAGAACCAGGTCAGCAGAGCTGCTGTAGAGCCAGAGAAACCAGGCCAGTAGAGCTGCTTTAGAGCGAGAGAACCAGGTCAGCAGAGCTGCTTTAGAGGGAGAGAACCAGGTCAGCAGAGCTGCTCTGGAGCCAGAGAACCATATCAGCAGAGTTGCTCTAGAGCCAGAGAACCGGGTCAGCAGAACTGCTTTAGAGCCATAGAACCTGGCCAGCAGAGCTGCTTTAGAGCCAGAGAACCAGGTCAGCAGAGCTGCTTTAGAGCCAGAGAAACCAGGTCAGCAGAGCTGCTTTAGAGGGAGAGAACCAGGCCAGCAGAGCTTCTATAGAGTCAGCGGACCAGGTCAGCAGAGCTGCTTTATAGTCAGAGAACCAGGTCAGCAGAGCTTCTCTAGAGCCAGAGAACCAAGTCAGCAGAGCTGCTTTAGAGCCAGAGAACCAGGTCAGCAGAGCTGCTTTAGAGCCAGAGAACAAGGTCAGCAGAGCTGCTCTAGAACCTGAGAACCAGGTCAGCAGAGCTGCTCTAGAGCCAAAGAAGCAGTTCAGCAGAGCTGCTCTAGAGCCAAAGAAGCAGTTCAGCAGAGCTGCTCTAGAACCAGAGACCCAGGTCAGCAGAGCTGCTCCAGAAGCTGAGAACCAGGTCAGCAGAGCTGCTTTAGAGGCCGAGAACCAGGTCAGCAGAGCTGCTGTAGAGCCAGAGAGAACCAGGTCAGCAGAGCTGCTTTAGAGGGAGAGAAACAGGTCAGCAGAGCTGCTTTAGAGCCAGAGAACCAGGTCAGCAGACTTGCTCTAGAGCCAGAGAACCAGGTCAGCAGAGCTGCTTTAGAGCCATAGAACCAGGTCAGCAGAGCTGCGATGGAGGCAGAGAACCAGGTCAGCAGAGCTGCTTTCGAGGGAGAGAACCAGGTGAGCAAAGCTGCTTTAGAGCCAGAGATCCAGGTCAGCAGAGCTGCTCTAGAGCCAGAGAAACCAGGTTAGCAGAGCTGCTTTAGAGGGAGAGAACAAGGTCAGCAGAGCTGCTTTAGAGCCAGAGAACCAGGTCAGCAGAGCTGCTCTAGAGCCAAAGAACCCGGTCAGCAGAGCTGCTTTAGAGCCATAGAACCAGGTCAGCAGAGCTGCTCTAGAGGCAGAGAACCAGGTCAGCAGAGCTGATTTACAGCCAGAGAACCAGATCAGCAGAGCTGCTGTAGAGCCAGAGAAACCAGGTCAGCAGAGCTGCTTTAGAGCCAGAGAAACCAGGTCAGCAGAGCTGCTTTAGAGCCAGAGAACCAGGTCAGCAGAGCTGCTCTAGAGCCTAAGAACTAGGTCAGCAGAGCTGCTCTAGAGCCAGAGAACCAGGTCAGCAGAGCTGCTGTAGAGCCAGAGAAACCAGGTCAGTAGAGCTGCTTTAGAGTGAGAGAACCAGGTCAGCAGAGCTGCTATAGAGGGAGAGAACCAGGTCAGCGGAGCTGCTCTGGGGCCAGAGAACCATATCAGCAGAGCTGCTGTAGAGCCAGAGAAACCAGGTCAGTAGAGCTGCTTTAGAGTGAGAGAACCAGGTCAGCAGAGCTGCTATAGAGGGAGAGAACCAGGTCAGCGGAGCTGCTCTAGAGCCAGAGAAAAGGGTCAGCAGAACTGCTTTAGAGCCATAGAACCTGGCCAGCAGAGCTGCTTTAGTGCCAGAGAACTAGGTCAGCAGAGCTGCTTTAGAGCCAGAGAAACTAGGTCAGCAGAGCTGCTTTAGAAGGAGAGAACCAGGCCAGCAGATCTTCTTTAGAGTCAGCGAACCAGGTCAGCAGAGCTGCTTTATAGTCAGAGAACCAGGTCAGCAGAGCTGCTCTAGAGCCAGAGAACCAAGTCAGCAGAGCTGCTTTAGAGCCAAAGAAGCAGTTCAGCAGAGCTGCTCTAGAGCCAAAGAAGCAGTTCAGCAGAGCTGCTCTAGAACCAGAGAAACCAGGTCAGCAGAGCTGCTTTAGAGGGAGAGAACCAGGCCAGCAGAGCTTCTTTAGAGTCAGCGAACCAGGTCAGCAGAGCTGCTGTAGAGCCAGAGAGAACCAGGTCCGCAGAGCTGCTTTAGAGGGAGAGAAACAGGTCAGCAGAGCTGCTTTAGAGCCAGAGAACCAGGTCAGAAGAGCTGCTCGAGAACCTGAGAACCAGGTCAGCAAAGCTGCTCTAGAGCCAAAGAAGCAGTTCAGCAGAGCTGCTCTAGAGCCAAAGAAGCAGTTCAGCAGAGCTGCTCTAGAACCAGAGACCCAAGTCAGCAGAGCTGCTCTAGAGGCCGAGAACCAGGTCAGCAGAGCTGCTGTAGAGCCAGAGAGAACCAGGTCAGCAGAGCTGCTTTAGAGGGAGAGAACCATGTCAGCAGAGATGCTTTAGAGCCAGAGAACCGGGTCAGCAGAGCTGCTCTAGAGCCAAAGAACCGGGTCAGCAGAGGTGCTTTAGAGCCATAGAACCAGGTCAGCAGAGCTGCTCTAGAGGCAAAGACCCAGGTCAGCAGAGTTGCCCTAGAGGCAGAGACCCAGGTCAGTAGAACTGCTTTAGAGCCAGAGAACCAGCTCAGCAGAGCTCTTTAGAGGGAGAGAACCAGGTCAGCAGAGCTGCTTTAGAGCCAGAGAACCAGGTCAGCAGAGCTGCTCTAGAACCTGAGAACCAGGTCAGCAGAGCTGCTCTAGATCTAGAGAACCAGGTCAGCAGAGCTGTTGTAGAGCCAGAGAAACCAGGTCAGCAGAGCCGTTGTAGAGCCAGAGAACCAGGTCAGCAGGATTGCTCTAAAGCCAAAGAAGCAGTTCAGCAGATCTGCTCTAGAACCAAAGACCCAGCTCAGCAGAGCTGCTCCAGAGGCTGAGAACCAGGTCAGCAGAGCTGCTCTAGAGGCCGAGAATCAGGTCAGCAAAGCTGCTGTAGAGCCAGAGAGAACCAGTTCAGAAGAGCTGCTTTTGAGGGAGAGAACCAGGTCAGCAGAGCTGCTCTAGAGGCAGAGACCCAGGTCAGCACAACTGCATTAGAGCCAGAGAACCAGCTCAGCAGAGCTCTTTAGAGGGAGAGAATCAGGTCAGCAGAGCTGCTTTAGAGCCAGAGAACCAGGTCAACAGAGCTGCTTTAGAGCCATAGAACCAGGTCAGCAGAGCTGCTCTAGAGGCAGAGAACCAGGTCAGCGGAGCTGATTTAGAGGGAGAGAACCAGGTCAGCAGAGCTGCTCTAGCGCCAGAGAACCAGGTCAGCAGAGCTGCTTTAGAGCCATAGAACCAGATCAGCAGAGCCGCTTTAGAGCCAGAGAACCAGGTCAGCAGAGCTCCTCTAGAGCCTAAGAACCAGGGCAGCAGAGCTGCTCTAGGGCCAGAGAACCAGGTCAGCAGAGCTGCTGTAGAGCCAGAGAAACCAGGTCAGTAGAGCTGCTTTAGAGCGAGAGAACCAGGTCAGCAGAGCTGCTTTAGAGGGAGAGAACCAGGTCAGCAGAGCAGCTCTAGAGCCAGAGAACCGGGACAGCAGAGCTGCTCTAGAGCCAGAGAACCAGGTGAGCAGAACTGCTCTAGAGCCAGAGAACCGGGTCAGCAGAGCTGCTTTAAAGCCAGAGAAACCAGGTCAGCAGAGCTGCTTTAGAGGGAGAGAACCTGTTCATGATTGCTGCTTTAGAGCCAGAGAACCCGGCCAGCAGAGCTGCTTTAGAGCCAGAGAACCAGGTCAGCAGAGCTGCTTTAGAGCCAGAGAACCAGGTCAGCAGAGCTGCTCTAGGGGAGGAGAGCCAGGTCAGCAGAGCTGCTCTAGAGCCAGCGAACCATGTCAGCAGAACTGCTTTAGAGCCATAGAACCAAGTCAGCAGAGCTGCTTTAGAGCCAGAGAAACCAGGTCAGCAGAGCTGTTGTAGAGTCAGAGAACCAGGTCAGCAGAGCTGCTCTAGAGCCTAAGAAGCAGGTCAGCAGAGCTGCTCTAGAACCAGAGACCCAGGTCAGCAGAGCTGCTCTAGAGGCCGAGAACCAGGTCAGTAGAGCTGCTGTTGAGCCAGAGAAACCAGGTCAGCAGAGCTGCTTTAGAGGGAGAGAACCAGGTCAGCAGAACTGCTTTAGAGCCAGAGAACCAGGTCAGCAGAGCTGCTCTGGAGCCAGAGAATCAGGTCAGCAGAGCTGCTTTAGAGCCATAGAATCAGGTCATCAGAGCTGCTCTAAAGGCAGAGACCCAGGTCAGCAGAACTGCTTTAGAGCCAGAGAACCAGCTCAGCAGAGCTCTTTAGAGGGAGAGAATCAGGTCAGCAGAGCTGCTTTAGAGCCAGAGAACCAGGTCAGCAGAGCTGCTCTACAGCCAGAGAACCAGGTCAGCAGAGCTGCGTTAGAGCCATAGAACCAGGTCAGCGGAGCTGCTCTAGAGCCAGAGATCCAGGTCAGCAGAGCTGCTCTACAGCCAGAGAAACCAGGTCAGCAGAGGTGCTTTAAAGGGAGAGAACCAGGTCAGCAGAGCTGCTTTAGAGTCAGAGAACCAGGTCAGCAGAGCTGCTCTAGAGACAGAGAACCAGGTCAGCAGAGCTGCTCTAGAGCCAGAGAACCAGGTCAGCAGAGCTGCTTTAGAGCCATAAAACCAGGTCAGCAGAGCTGCTCTAGAGGCAGAGAACCAGGTCAGCAGAGCTGATTTATAGGGAGAGAACCAGGTCAGCAGTGCTGCTTTACAGCCAGAGAACCAGGTCAGCAGAGCTGCTTTAGAGCCAGAGAACCAGGTCAGCAGAGCTGCTTTAGAGCCATAGAACCAGGTCAGCAGAGCTGCTCTAGAGGCAGAGAACCAGGTCAGCAGACTGATTTAGAGCCAGAGAACCAGGTAACCAGAGCTGCTCTAGAGCCAGAGAACCAGGTCAGCAGAGGTGCTTTAGAGCCAGAGAACCAGGTCAGCAGAGCTGCTCTAGAGCCTAAGAACTAGCTCAGCAGAGCTGCTTTAGAGCCAGAGAACCAGGTCAGCAGAGCTGCTTTAGAGCCAGAGAACCAGGTCAGCAGAGCTGCTCTAGATTCTGAGAACCAGGTCAGCAGAGCTGCTCTAGAGCCAAAGAAGCAGTTCAGCAGAGCTGCTCTAGAGCCAAAGAAGCAGTTCAGCAGAGCTGCTCTAGAACCAGAAACCCAGGTCAGCAGAGCTGCTCTAGAAGCTGAGAACCAGGTCAGCAGAGCTGCTCTAGAGGCCGAGAACCAGGTCAGCAGAGCTGCTGTAGAGCCAGAGAGAATCAGGTCAGCAAAGCTGCTTTAGAGGGAGAGAACCAGGTCAGCAGAGCTGCTTTAGAGCCAGAGAACCAGGTCAGCAGAGCTGCTCTAGAGGCAGAGACCCAGGTCAGCAGAGCTGCTCTAGAGGCAGAGACCCAGGTCAGCAGAACTGCTTTGGAGCCAGAGAACCAGCTCAGCAGAGCTCTTTAGAGGGAGAGAACCAGGTCAGCAGAGCTGCTTTAGAGCCAGAGAACCAGGTCAGCAGACATGCTCTAAAACCAGAGAACCAGGTCAGCAGAGCTGCTTTAGAGCCATAAAACCAGGTCAGCAGAGCTGCGATAGAGGCAGAGAACCAGGTCAGCAGAGCTGCTTTCGAGGGAGAGAACCAGGTGAGCAAAGCTGCTTTAGAGCCAGAGATCCAGGTCAGCAGAGCTGCTCTAGAGCCAGAGAAACCAGGTCAGCAGAGCTGCTTTAGAGGGAGAGAGCAAGGTCAGCAGAGCTGCTTTAGAGCCAGAGAACCAGGTCAGCAGAGCTGCTCTAGAGCCAAAGAACCAGGTCAGCAGAGCTGCTTTAGAGCCATAGAACCAGGTCAGCAGAGCTGCTCTAGAGGCAGAGAACCAGGTCAGCAGAGCTGATTTAGAGGCCGAGAACCAGGTCAGCAGAGCTGCTGTAGAGCCAGAGAGAACCAGGTCAGCAGAGCTGCTTTAGAGGGAGAGAAACAGGTCAGCAGAGCTGCTTTAGAGCCAGAGAACCAGGTCAGCAGACTTGCTCTAGAGCCAGAGAACCAGGTCAGCAGAGCTGCTTTAGAGCCATAGAACCAGGTCAGCAGAGCTGCGATGGAGGCAGAGAACCAGGTCAGCAGAGCTGCTTTCGAGGGAGAGAACCAGGTGAGCAAAGCTGCTTTAGAGCCAGAGATCCAGGTCAGCAGAGCTGCTCTAGAGCCAGAGAAACCAGGTTAGCAGAGCTGCTTTAGAGGGAGAGAACAAGGTCAGCAGAGCTGCTTTAGAGCCAGAGAACCAGGTCAGCAGAGCTGCTCTAGAGCCAAAGAACCCGGTCAGCAGAGCTGCTTTAGAGCCATAGAACCAGGTCAGCAGAGCTGCTCTAGAGGCAGAGAACCAGGTCAGCAGAGCTGATTTACAGCCAGAGAACCAGATCAGCAGAGCTGCTGTAGAGCCAGAGAAACCAGGTCAGCAGAGCTGCTCTAGAGCCTAAGAACTAGGTCAGCAGAGCTGCTCTAGAGCCAGAGAACCAGGTCAGCAGAGCTGCTGTAGAGCCAGAGAAACCAGGTCAGTAGAGCTGCTTTAGAGTGAGAGAACCAGGTCAGCAGAGCTGCTATAGTGGGAGAGAACCAGGTCAGCGGAGCTGCTCTGGAGCCAGAGAACCATATCAGCAGAGCTGCTCTAGAGACAGAGAACCGGGTCAGCAGAACTGCTTTAGAGCCATAGAACCTGGCCAGCAGAGCTGCTTTAGTGCCAGAGAACCAGGTCAGCAGAGCTGCTTTAGAGCCAGAGAAACCAGGTCAGCAGAGCTGCTTTAGAAGGAGAGAACCAGGCCAGCAGATCTTCTTTAGAGTCAGCGAACCAGGTCAACAGAGCTGCTCTAGAGCAAGAGAACCAAGTCAGCAGAGCTGCTTTAGAGCCAAAGAAGCAGTTCAGCAGAGCTGCTCTAGAGCCAAAGAAGCAGTTCAGCAGAGCTGCTCTAGAACCAGAGAAACCAGGTCAGCAGAGCTGCTTTAGAGGGAGAGAACCAGGCCAGCAGAGCTTCTTTAGAGTCAGCGAACCAGGTCAGCAGAGCTGCTGTAGAGCCAGAGAGAACCAGGTCAGCAGAGCTGCTTTAGAGGGAGAGAAACAGGTCAGCAGAGCTGCTTTAGAGCCAGAGAACCAGGTCAGCAGAGCTGCTCGAGAACCTGAGAACCAGGTCAGCAAAGCTGCTCTAGAGCCAAAGAAGCAGTTCAGCAGAGCTGCTCTAGAGCCAAAGAAGCAGTTCAGCAGAGCTGCTCTAGAACCAGAGACCCAAGTCAGCAGAGCTGCTCTAGAGGCCGAGAACCAGGTCAGCAGAGCTGCTGTAGAGCCAGAGAGAACCAGGTCAGCAGAGCTGCTTTAGAGGGAGAGAACCATGTCAGCAGAGATGCTTTAGAGCCAGAGAACCTGGTCAGCAGAGCTGCTCTAGAGCCAAAGAACCGGGTCAGCAGAGCTGCTTTAGAGCCATAGAACCAGGTCAGCAGAGCTGCTCTAGAGGCAAAGACCCAGGTCAGCAGAGTTGCCCTTGAGGCAGAGACCCAGGTCAGTAGAACTGCTTTAGAGCCAGAGAACCAGCTCAGCAGAGCTCTTTAGAGGGAGAGAACCAGGTCAGCAGAGCTGCTTTAGAGCCAGAGAACCAGGTCAGCAGAGCTGCTCTAGAACCTGAGAACCAGGTCAGCAGAGCTGCTCTAGATCCAGAGAACCAGGTCAGCAGAGCTGTTGTAGAGCCAGAGAAACCAGGTCAGCAGAGCCGTTGTAGAGCCAGAGAACCAGGTCAGCAGGATTGCTCTAAAGCCAAAGAAGCAGTTCAGCAGATCTGCTCTAGAACCAAAGACCCAGCTCAGCAGAGCTGCTCCAGAGGCTGAGAACCAGGTCAGCAAAGCTGCTGTAGAGCCAGAGAGAACCAGTTCAGAAGAGCTGCTTTTGAGGGAGAGAACCAGGTCAGCAGAGCTGCTCTAGAGGCAGAGACCCAGGTCAGCACAACTGCATTAGAGCCAGAGAACCAGCTCAGCAGAGCTCTTTAGAGGGAGAGAATCAGGTCAGCAGAGCTGCTTTAGAGCCAGAGAACCAGGTCAACAGAGCTGCTTTAGAGCCATAGAACCAGGTCAGCAGAGCTGCTCTAGAGGCAGAGAACCAGGTCAGTGGAGCTGATTTAGAGGGAGAGAACCAGGTCAGCAGAGCTGCTCTAGCGCCAGAGAACCAGGTCAGCAGAGCTGCTTTAGAGCCATAGAACCAGATCAGCAGAGCCGCTTTAGAGCCAGAGAACCAGGTCAGCAGAGCTCCTCTAGAGCCTAAGAACCAGGGCAGCAGAGCTGCTCTAGGGCCAGAGAACCAGGTCAGCAGAGCAGCTCTAGAGCCAGAGAACCGGGACAGCAGGGCTGCTCTAGAGCCAGAGAACCAGGTGAGCAGAACTGCTTTAGAGCCATAGAACTGGGTCAGCAGAGCTGCTCTAGAGCCAGAGAACCGGGTCAGCAGAGCTGCTTTAGAGCCAGAGAAACCAGGTCAGCAGAGCTGCTTTAGAGGGAGAGAACCTGTTCATGATTGCTGCTTTAGAGCCAGAGAACCCGGCCAGCAGAGCTGCTTTAGAGCCAGAGAACCAGGTCAGCAGAGCTGCTTTAGAGCCAGAGAACCAGGTCAGCAGAGCTGCTCTAGGGGAGGAGAGCCAGGTCAGCAGAGCTGCTCTAGAGCCAGCGAACCATGTCAGCAGAACTGCTTTAGAGCCATAGAACCAAGTCAGCAGAGCTGCTTTAGAGCCAGAGAAACCAGGTCAGCAGAGCTGTTGTAGAGTCAGAGAACCAGGTCAGCAGAGCTGCTCTAGAGCCTAAGAAGCAGGTCAGCAGAGCTGCTCTAGAACCAGAGACCCAGGTCAGCAGAGCTGCTCTAGAGGCCGAGAACCAGGTCAGTAGAGCTGCTGTTGAGCCAGAGAAACCAGGTCAGCAGAGCTGCTTTAGAGGGAGAGAACCAGGTCAGCAGAACTGCTTTAGAGCCAGAGAACCAGGTCAGCAGAGCTGCTCTGGAGCCAGAGAATCAGATCAGCAGAGCTGCTTTAGAGCCATAGAATCAGGTCATCAGAGCTGCTCTAAAGGCAGAGACCCAGGTCAGCAGAACTGCTTTAGAGCCAGAGAACCAGCTCAGCAAAGCTCTTTAGAGGGAGAGAATCAGGTCAGCAGAGCTGCTTTAGAGCCAGAGAACCAGGTCAGCAGAGCTGCTCTACAGCCAGAGAACCAGGTCAGAAGAGCTGTGTTAGAGCCATAGAACCAGGTCAGCGGAGCTGCTCTAGAGCCAGAGATCCAGGTCAGCAGAGCTGCTCTACAGCCAGAGAAACCAGGTCAGCAGAGGTGCTTTAAAGGGAGAGAACCAGGTCAGCAGAGCTGCTTTAGAGTCAGAGAACCAGGTCAGCAGAGCTGCTCTAGAGCCAGAGAACCAGGTCAGCAGAGCTGCTTTAGAGCCATAAAACCAGGTCAGCAGAGCTGCTCTAGAGGCAGAGAACCAGGTCAGCAGAGCTGATTTATAGGGAGAGAACCAGGTCAGCAGTGCTGCTTTACAGCCAGAGAACCAGGTCAGCAGAGCTGCTTTAGAGCCAGAGAACCTGGTCAGCAGAGCTGCTTTAGAGCCATAGAACCAGGTCAGCAGAGCTGCTCTAGAGGCAGAGAACCAGGTCAGCAGACTGATTTAGAGCCAGAGAACCAGGTAAGCAGAGCTGCTCTAGAGCCAGAGAACCAGGTCAGCAGAGCTGCTTTAGAGCCATAGAACCAGATCAGCAGAACTGCTTTAGAGCCAGAGAACCAGGTCAGCAGAGCTGCTCTAGAGCCTAAGAACTAGCTCAGCAGAGCTGCTTTAGAGCCAGAGAACCAGGTCAGCAGAGCTGCTTTAGAGCCAGAGAACCAGGTCAGCAGAGCTGCTCTAGAACCTGAGAACCAGGTCAGCAGAGCTGCTCTAGAGCCAAAGAAGCAGTTCAGCAGAGCTGCTCTAGAGCCAAAGAAGCAGTTCAGCAGAGCTGCTCTAGAACCAGAGACCCAGGTCAGCAGAGCTGCTCTAGAAGCTGAGAACCAGGTCAGCAGAGCTGCTCTAGAGGCCGAGAACCAGGTCAGCAGAGCTGCTGTAGAGCCAGAGAGAATCAGATCAGCAAAGCTGCTTTAGAGGGAGAGAACCAGGTCAGCAGAGCTGCTTTAGAGCCAGAGAACCAGCTCAGCAGAGCTGCTCTAGAGCCAAAGAACCGGGTCAGCAGAGCTGCTTTAGAGCCATAGAACCAGGTCAGCAGAGCTGCTCTAGAGGCAGAGACCCAGGTCAGCAGAGCTGCTCTAGAGGCAGAGACCCAGGTCAGCAGAACTGCTTTAGAGCCAGAGAACCAGCTCAGCAGAGCTCTTTAGAGGGAGAGAACCAGGTCAGCAGAGCTGCTTTAGAGCCAGAGAACCAGGTCAGCAGACATGCTCTAAAACCAGAGAACCAGGTCAGCAGAGCTGCTTTAGAGCCATAAAACTAGGTCAGCAGAGCTGCGATAGAGGCAGAGAACCAGGTCAGCAGAGCTGCTTTCGAGGGAGAGAACCAGGTGAGCAAAGCTGCTTTAGAGCCAGAGATCCAGGTCAGCAGAGCTGCTCTAGAGCCAGAGAAACCAGGTCAGCAGAGCTGCTTTAGAGGGAGAGAGCAAGGTCAGCAGAGCTGCTTTAGAGCCAGAGAACCAGGTCAGCAGAGCTGCTCTAGAGCCAAAGAACCAGGTCAGCAGAGCTGCTTTAGAGCCATAGAACCAGGTCAGCAGAGCTGCTCTAGAGGCAGAGAACCAGGTCAGCAGAGCTGATTTAGAGCCAGAGAACCAGGTCAGCAGAGCTGCTCTAGAGCCAGAGAACCAGGTCAGCAGAGCTGCTTTAGAGCCATAGAACCAGGTCAGAAGAGCTGCTCTAGAGCCTAAGAACTAGCTCAGCAGAGCTACTCTCGAGCCAGAGAACCAGGTCAGCAGAGCTGCTGTAGAGCCAGAGAAACCAGGTCAGCAGAGCTGCTTTAGAGCCAGAGAACCAGGTCAGCAGAGCTGCTCTAGAGCCTAAGAACTAGGTCAGCAGAGCTGCTCTAGAGCCAGAGAACCAGGTCAGCAGAGCTGCTGTAGAGCCAGAGAAACCAGGCCAGTAGAGCTGCTTTAGAGCGAGAGAACCAGGTCAGCAGAGCTGCTTTAGAGGGAGAGAACCAGGTCAGCAGAGCTGCTCTGGAGCCAGAGAACCATATCAGCAGAGCTGCTCTAGAGCCAAAGAACCAGGTCAGCAGAGCTGCTTTAGAGCCATAGAACCAGGTCAGCACAGCTGCTCTAGAGGCAGAGAACCAGGTCAGCAGAGCTGATTTAGAGCCAGAGAACCAGGTCAGCAGAGCTGCTCTAGAGCCAGAGAACCAGGTCAGCAGAGCTGCTTTAGAGCCATAGAACCAGGTCAGAAGAGCTGCTCTAGAGCCTAAGAACTAGCTCAGCAGAGCTACTCTCGAGCCAGAGAACCAGGTCAGCAGAGCTGCTGTAGAGCCAGAGAAACCAGGTCAGCAGAGCTGCTTTAGAGCCAGAGAACCAGGTCAGCAGAGCTGCTCTAGAGCCTAAGAACTAGGTCAGCAGAGCTGCTCTAGAGCCAGAGAACCAGGTCAGCAGAGCTGCTGTAGAGCCAGAGAAACCAGGCCAGTAGAGCTGCTTTAGAGCGAGAGAACCAGGTCAGCAGAGCTGCTTTAGAGGGAGAGAACCAGGTCAGCAGAGCTGCTCTGGAGCCAGAGAACCATATCAGCAGAGTTGCTCTAGAGCCAGAGAACCGGGTCAGCAGAACTGCTTTAGAGGCATAGAACCTGGCCAGCAGAGCTGCTTTAGAGCCAGAGAACCAGGTCAGCAGAGCTGCTTTAGAGCCAGAGAAACCAGGTCAGCAGTGCTGCTTTAGAGGGAGAGAACCAGGCCAGCAGAGCTTCTATAGAGTCAGCGAACCAGGTCAGCAGAGCTGCTTTATAGTCAGAGAACCAGGTCAGCAGAGCTTCTCTAGAGCCAGAGAACCAAGTCAGCAGAGCTGCTTTAGAGCCAGAGAACCAGGTCAGCAGAGCTGCTTTAGAGCCAGAGAACAAGGTCAGCAGAGCTGCTCTAGAACCTGAGAACCAGGTCAGCAGAGCTGCTCTAGAGCCAAAGAAGCAGTTCAGCAGAGCTGCTCTAGAGCCAAAGAAGCAGTCAGTTCAGCAGAGCTGCTCTAGAACCAGAGACCCAGGTCAGCAGAGCTGCTCCAGAAGCTGAGAACCAGGTCAGCAGAGCTGCTTTAGAGGCCGAGAACCAGGTCAGCAGAGCTGCTGTAGAGCCAGAGAGAACCAGGTCAGCAGAGCTGCTTTAGAGGGAGAGAAACAGGTCAGCAGAGCTGCTTTAGAGCCAGAGAACCAGGTCAGCAGACTTGCTCTAGAGCCAGAGAACCAGGTCAGCAGAGCTGCTTTAGAGCCATAGAACCAGGTCATCAGAGCTGCGATGGATGCAGAGAACCAGGTCAGCAGAGCTGCTTTCGAGGGAGAGAACCAGGTGAGCAAAGCTGCTTTAGAGCCAGAGATCCAGGTCAGCAGAGCTGCTCTAGAGCCAGAGAAACCAGGTTAGCAGAGCTGCTTTAGAGGGAGAGAACAAGGTCAGCAGAGCTGCTTTAGAGCCAGAGAACCAGGTCAGCAGAGCTGCTCTAGAGCCAAAGAACCCGGTCAGCAGAGCTACTTTAGAGCCATAGAACCAGGTCAGCAGAGCTGCTCTAGAGGCAGAGAACCAGGTCAGCAGAGCTGATTTACAGCCAGAGAACCAGGTCAGCAGAGCTGCTGTAGAGCCAGAGAAACCAGGTCAGCAGAGCTGCTTTAGTGCCAGAGAACCAGGTCAGCAGAGCTGCTCTAGAGCCTAAGAACTAGGTCAGCAGAGCTGCTCTAGAGCCAGAGAAACCAGGTCAGCAGAGCTGCTTTAGAGCCAGAGAACCAGGTCAGCAGAGCTGCTCTAGAGCCTAATAACTAGGTCAGCACAGCTGCTCTAGAGCCAGAGAACCAGGTCAGCAGAGCTGCTGTAGAGCCAGAGAAACCAGGTCAGTAGAGCTGCTTTAGAGTGAGAGAACCATGTCAGCAGAGCTGCTATAGAGGGAGAGAACCAGGTCAGCGGAGCTGCTCTGGAGCCAGAGAACCATATCAGCAGAGCTGCTCTAGAGCCAGAGAACCGGGTCAGCAGAACTGCTTTAGAGCCATAGAACCTGGCCAGCAGAGCTGCTTTAGTGCCAGAGAACCAGGTCAGCAGAGCTGCTTTAGAAGGAGAGAACCAGGCCAGCAGATCTTCTTTAGATTCAGCGAACCAGGTCAGCAGAGCTGCTTTATAGTCAGAGAACTAGGTCAGCAGAGCTGCTCTAGAGCCAGAGAACCAAGTCAGCAGAGCTGCTTTAGAGCCAAAGAAGCAGTTCAGCAGAGCTGCTCTAGAGCCAAAGAAGCAGTTCAGCAGAGCTGCTCTAGAACCAGAGAAACCAGGTCAGCAGAGCTGCTTTAGAGGGAGAGAACCAGGCCAGCAGAGCTTCTTTAGAGTCAGCGAACCAGGTCAGCAGAGCTGCTGTAGAGCCAGAGAGAACCAGGTCAGCAGAGCTGCTTTAGAGGGAGAGAAACAGGTCAGCAGAGCTGCTTTAGAGCCAGAGAACCAGGTCAGCAGAGCTGCTCGAGAACCTGAAAATCAGGTCAGCAAAGCTGCTCTAGAGCCAAAGAAGCAGTTCAGCAGAGCTGCTCTAGAGCCAAAGAAGCAGTTCAGCAGAGCTGCTCTGGAACCAGAGACCCAAGTCAGCAGAGCTGCTCTAGAGGCCGAGAACCAGGTCAGCAGAGCTGCTGTAGAGCCAGAGAGAACCAGGTCAGCAGAGCTGCTTTAGAGGGAGAGAACCATGTCAGCAGAGATGCTTTAGAGCCAGAGAACCAGGTCAGCAGAGCTGCTCTGGAGCCAAAGAACCGGGTCAGCAGAGCTGCTTTAGAGCCATAGAACCAGGTCAGCAGAGCTTCTCTAGAGGCAAAGACCCAGGTCAGCAGAGTTGCCCTAGAGGCAGAGACCCAGGTCAGCAGAACTGCTTTAGAGCCAGAGAACCAGCTCAGCAGAGCTCTTTAGAGGGAGAGAACCAGGTCAGCAGAGCTGCTTTAGAGCCAGAGAACCAGGTCAGCAGAGCTGCTCTAGAACCTGAGAACCAGGTCAGCAGAGCTGCTCTAGATCCAGAGAACCAGGTCAGCAGAGCTTCTGTAGAGCCAGAGAAACCAGGTCAGCAGAGCCGTTGTAGAGCCAGAGAACCAGGTCAGCAGAGCTGCTCTAAAGCCAAAGAAGCAGTTCAGCAGATCTGCTCTAGAACCAAAGACCCAGCTCAGCAGAGCTGCTCCAGAGGCTGAGAACCAGGTCAGCAAAGCTGCTCTAGAGGCCGAGAATCAGGTCAGCAAAGCTGCTGTAGAGCCAGAGAGAACCAGTTCAGAAGAGTTGCTTTTGAGGGAGAGAACCAGGTCAGCAGAGCTGCTCTAGAGGCAGAGACCCAGGTCAGCACAACTGCATTAGAGCCAGAGAACCAGCTCAGCAGAGCTCTTTAGAGGGAGAGAATCAGGTCAGCAGAGCTGCTTTAGAGCCATAGAACCAGGTCAGCAGAGCTGCTCTAGAGGCAGAGAACCAGGTCAGCGGAGCTGATTTAGAGGGAGAGAACCAGGTCAGCAGAGCTGCTCTAGAGCCAGAGATCCAGGACAGCAGAGCTGCTTTAGAGCCATAGAACCAGATCAGCAGAGCCGCTTTAGAGCCAGAGAACCAGTTCAGCAGAGCTCCTCTAGAGCCTAAGAACCAGGTCAGCAGAGCTGCTCTAGGGCCAGAGAACCAGGTCAGCAGAGCTGCTGTAGAGCCAGAGAAACCAGGTCAGTAGAGCTGCTTTAGAGCGAGAGAACCAGGTCAGCAGAGCTGCTTTAGAGGGAGAGAACCAGGTCAGCAGAGCAGCTCTAGAGCCAGAGAACCGGGACAGCAGAGCTGCTCTAGAGCCAGAGAACCAGGTGAGCAGAACTGCTTTAGAGCCATAGAACTGGGTCAGCAGAGCTGCTCTAGAGCCAGAGAACCGGGTCAGCAGAGCTGCTTTAGAGCCAGAGAAACCAGGTCAGCAGAGCTGCTTTAGAGGGAGAGAACCTGTTCATGATTGCTGCTTTAGAGCCAGAGAACACGGCCAGCAGAGCTGCTTTAGAGCCAGAGAACCAGGTCAGCAGAGCTGCTTTAGAGCCAGAGAACCAGGTCAGCAGAGCTGCTCTAGGGGAGGAGAGCCAGGTCAGCAGAGCTGCTCTAGAGCCAGCGAACCATGTCAGCAGAACTGCTTTAGAGCCATAGAACCAAGTCAGCAGAGCTGCTTTAAAGCCAGAGAACCAGGTCAGCAGAGCTGCTCTAGAGCCTAAGAAGCAGGTCAGCAGAGCTGCTCTAGAACCAGAGACCCAGGTCAGCAAAGCTGCTCTAGAGGCCAAGAACCAGGTCAGTAGAGCTGCTGTTGAGCCAGAGAAACCAGGTCAGCAGAGCTGCTTTAGAGGGAGAGAACCAGGTCAGCAGAACTGCTTTAGAGCCAGAGAACCAGGTCAGCAGAGCTGCTTTAGAGCCATAGAATCAGGTCATCAGAGCTGCTCTAAAGGCAGAGACCCAGGTCAGCAGAACTGCTTTAGAGCCAGAGAACCAGCTCAGCAGAGCTCTTTAGAGGGAAAGAATCAGGTCAGCAGAGCTGCTTTAGAGCCAGAGAACCAGGTCAGCAGAGCTGCTCTACAGCCAGAGAACCAGGTCAGCAGAGCTGCGTTAGAGCCATAGAACCAGGTCAGCGGAGCTGCTCTAGAGCCAGAGATCCAGGTCAGCAGAGCTGCTCTACAGCCAGAGAAACCAGGTCAGCAGAGGTGCTTTAAAGGGAGAGAACCAGGTCAGCAGAGCTGCTTTAGAGTCAGAGAACCAGGTCAGCAGAGCTGCTCTAGAGCCAGAGAACCAGGTCAGCAGAGCTGCTTTAGAGCCATAAAACCAGGTCAGCAGAGCTGCTCTAGAGGCAGAGAACCAGGTCAGCAGAGCTGATTTATAGGGAGAGAACCAGGTCAGCAGTGCTGCTTTACAGCCAGAGAACCAGGTCAGCAGAGCTGCTTTAGAGCCAGAGAACCAGGTCAGCAGAGCTGCTTTAGAGCCAGAGAACCAGGTCAGCAGAGCTGCTCTAGAGCCTAAGAACTAGGTCAGCAGAGCTGCTCTAGAGCCAGAGAACCAGGTCAGCAGAGCTGCTGTAGAGCCAGAGAAACCAGGTCAGTAGAGCTGCTTTAGAGTGAGAGAACCAGGTCAGCAGAGCTGCTATAGAGGGAGAGAACCAGGTCAGCGGAGCTGCTATAGAGGGAGAGAACCAGGTCAGCGGAGCTGCTCTGGAGCCAGAGAACCATATCAGCAGAGCTGCTCTAGAGCCAGAGAACCGGGTCAGCAGAACTGCTTTAGAGCCATAGAACCTGGGCAGCAGAGCTGCTTTAGTGCCAGAGAACCAGGTCAGCAGAGCTGCTTTAGAGCCAGAGAAACCAGGTCAGCAGAGCTGCTTTAGAAGGAGAGAACCAGGCCAGCAGATCTTCTTTAGAGTCAGCGAACCAGGTCAGCAGAACTGCTTTATAGTCAGAGAACCAGGTCAGCAGAGCTGCTCTAGAGCCAGAGAACCAAGTCAGCAGAGCTGCTTTAGAGCCAAAGAAGCAGTTCAGCAGAGCTGCTCTAGAGCCAAAGAAGCAGTTCAGCAGAGCTGCTCTAGAATCAGAGAAACCAGGTCAGCAGAGCTGCTTTAGAGGGAGAGAACCAGGCAAGCAGAGCTTCTTTAGAGTCAGCGAACCAGGTCAGCAGAGCTGCTGTAGAGCCAGAGAGAACCAGGTCAGCAGAGCTGATTTAGAGCCAGAGAACCAGGTCAGCAGAGCTGCTCGAGAACCTGAGAACCAGGTCAGCAAAGCTGCTCTAGAGCCAAAGAAGCAGTTCAGCAGAGCTGCTCTAGAGCCAAAGAAGCAGTTCAGCAGAGCTGCTCTAGAACCAGAGACCCAAGTCAGCAGAGCTGCTCTAGAGGCCGAGAACCAGGTCAGCAGAGCTGCTGTAGAGCCAGAGAGAACCAGGTCAGCAGAGTTGCTTTAGAGGGAGAGAACCATGTCAGCAGAGATGCTTTAGAGCCAGAGAACCAGGTCAGCAGAGCTGCTCTAGAGCCAAAGAACCGGGTCAGCAGAGCTGCTTTAGAGCCATAGAACCAGGTCAGCAGAGCTGCTCTAGAGGCAAAGACCCATGTCAGCAGAGTTGCCCTAGAGGCAGAGACCCAGGTCAGCAGAACTGCTTTAGAGCCAGAGAACCAGCTCAGCAGAGCTCTTTAGAGGGAGAGAACCAGGTCAGCAGAGCTGCTTTAGAGCCAGAGAACCAGGTCAGCAGAGCTGCTCTAGAACCTGAGAACCAGGTCAGCAGAGCTGCTCTTGATCCAGAGAACCAGGTCAGTAGAGCTGCTGTAGAGCCAGAGAAACCAGGTCAGCAGAGCCGTTGTAGAGCCAGAGAACCAGGTCAGCAGAGCTGCTCTAAAGCCAAAGAAGCAGTTCAGCAGATCTGCTCTAGAACAAAAGACCCAGCTCAGCAGAGTTGCTCCAGGGGCTGAGAACCAGGTCAGCAGAGCTGCTCTAGAGGCCGAGAATCAGGTCAGCAAAGCTGCTGTAGAGCCAGAGAGAACCAGTTCAGAAGAGCTGCTTTTGAGGGAGAGAACCAGGTCAGCAGAGCTGCTCTAGAGGCAGAGACCCAGGTCAGCACAACTGCATTAGAGCCAGAGAACCAGCTCAGCAGAGCTCTTTAGAGGGAGAGAATCAGGTCAGCAGAGCTGCTTTAGAGCCAGAGAACCAGGTCAGCAGAGCTGCTTTAGAGCCATAGAACCAGGTCAGCAGAGCTGCTCTAGAGGCAGAGAACCAGGTCAGCGGAGATGATTTAGAGGGAGAGAACCAGGTCTGCAGAGCTGCTCTAGAGCCAGAGAACCAGGTCAGCAGAGCTGCTTTAGAGCCATAGAACCAGATGAGCAGAGCCGCTTTAGAGCCAGAGAACCAGGTAAGCAGAGCTCCTCTAGAGCCTAAGAACCAGGTCAGCAGAGCTGCTCTAGGGCCAGAGAAACAGGTCAGCAGAGCTGCTGTAGAGCCAGAGAAACCAGGTCAGTAGAGCTGCTTTACAGCGAGAGAACCAGGTCAGCAGAGCTGCTTTAGATGGAGAGAACCAGGTCAGCAGAGCAGCTCTAGAGCCAGAGAACCGGGACAGCAGAGCTGCTCTAGAGCCAGAGAACCAGGTGAGCAGAACTGCTTTAGAGCCATAGAATTGGGTCAGCAGAGCTGCTCTAGAGCCAGAGAACCGGGTCAGCAGAGCTGCTTTAGAGCCAGAGAAACCAGGTCAGCAGAGCTGCTTTAGAGGGAGAGAACCTGTTCATGATTGCTGCTTTAGAGCCAGAGAACCCGGCCAGCAGAGCTGCTTTAGAGCCAGAGAACGAGGTCAGCAGAGCTGCTTTAGAGCCAGAGAACCAGGTCAGCAGAGCTGCTCTAGGGGAGGAGAGCCAAGTCAGCAGAGCTGCTCTAGAGCCAGCGAACCATGTCAGCAGAACTGCTTTAGAGCCATAGAACCAAGTCAGCAGAGCTGCTTTAGAGCCAGAGAAACCAGGTCAGCAGAGCTGTTGTAGAGTCAGAGAACCAGGTCAGCAGAGCTGCTCTAGAGCCTAAGAAGCAGGTCAGCAGAGCTGCTCTAGAACCAGAGACCCAGGTCAGCAGAGCTGCTCTAGAGGCCGAGAACCAGGTCAGTAGAGCTGCTGTTGAGCCAGAGAAACCAGGTAAGCAGAGCTGCTTTAGAGGGAGAGAACCAGGTCAGCAGAACTGCTTTAGAGCCAGAGAACCAGGTCAGCAGAGCTGCTCTGGAGCCAGAGAATCAGGTCAGCAGAGCTGCTTTAGAGCCATAGAATCAGGTCATCAGAGCTGCTCTAAAGGCAGAGACCCAGGTCAGCAGAACTGCTTTAGAGCCAGAGAACCAGGTCAGCAGAGCTGCTCTACAGCCAGAGAACCAGGTCAGCAGAGCTGCGTTAGAGCCATAGAACCAGGTCAGCGGAGCTGCTCTAGAGCCAGAGATCCAGGTCAGCAGAGCTGCTTTAAAGGGAGAGAACCAGGTCAGCAGAGCTGCTTTAGAGTCAGAGAACCAGGTCAGCAGAGCTGCTCTAGAGCCAGAGAACCAGGCCAGCAGAGCTGCTTTAGAGCCATAAAACCCGGTCAGCAGAGCTGCTCTAGAGGCAGAGAACCAGGTCAGCAGAGCTGATTTATAGGGAGAGAACCAGGTCAGCAGTGCTGCTTTACAGCCAGAGAACCAGGTCAGCAGAGCTGCTTTAGAGCCAGAGAACCAGGTCAGCAGAGCTGCTTTAGAGCCATAGAACCAGGTCAGCAGAGCTGCTCTAGAGCCTAAGAACTAGTTCAGCAGAGCTGCTCTAGAGCCAGAGAACCAGGTCAGCAGAGCTGCTGTAGAGCCAGAGAAACCAGGTCAGTAGAGCTGCTTTAGAGCGAACGAACCAGGTCAGCAGAGCTGCTTTAGAGGGAGAGAACCAGGTTAGCAGAGCTGCTCTGGAGCCAGAGAACCAGGTCAGCAGAGCTGCTTTAGAGCCAGAGAAACCGGTCAGCAGAGCTGCTTTAGAGGGAGAGAACCAGGCCAGCAGAGCTTCTTTAGAGTCAGCAAACCAGGTCAGCAGAGCTGCTTTATAGTCAGAGAACCAGGTCAGCAGAGCTGCTTTAGAGCCAGAGAACCAGGTCAGCAGAGCTGCTCTAGAGCCAGAGAACCAAGTCAGCAGAGCTGCTTTAGAGGCAGAGTACCAGGACAGCAGAGCTGCTTTAGAGCCAGAGAACCTGTTCAGCAGAGCTACTCTAGAACCTGAGAACCAGGTCAGCAGAGCTGCTCTAGAGCAAAGAAGCAGTTCAGCAGAGCTGCTCTAAAGCCAAAGAAGAAGTTCAGCAGAGCTGCTCTAGAACCAGAGACCCACGTCAGCAGAGCTGCTTTAGAAGCTGAGAACCAGGTCAGCAGAGCTGCTCTAGATGCCGAGAACCAGGTCAGCAAAGCTGCTGTAGAGCCAGAGAGAACCAGGTCAGCAGAGCTGCTTTAGAGGGAGAGAAACAGGTCAGCAGAACTGCTTTAGAGCCAGAGAACCAGTTCAGAAGAGCTGCTTTTGAGGGAGAGAACCGGGTCAGCAGAGCTGCTCTAGAGGCAGAGACCCAGGTCAGCAGAACTGCTTTAGAGCCAGAGAACCAGCTCAGCAGAGCTCTTTAGAGGGAGAGAATCAGGTCAGCAGAGCTGCTCTAGAGCCAGAGAACCGGGTCAGCAGAACTGCTTTAGAGCCATAGAACCTGGCCAGCAGAGCTGCTTTAGTGCCAGAGAACCAGGTCAGCAGAGCTGCTTTAGAGCCAGAGAAACCAGGTCAGCAGAGCTGCTTTAGAAGGAGAGAACCAGGCCAGCAGATCTTCTTTAGAGTCAGCGAACCAGGTCAGCAGAGCTGCTTTATAGTCAGAGAACCAGGTCAGCAGAGCTGCTGTGGAGCCAGAGAACCAAGTCAGCAGAGCTGCTTTAGAGCCAAAGAAGCAGTTCAGCAGAGCTGCTCTAGAGCCAAAGAAGCAGTTCAGCAGAGCTGCTCTAGAACCAGAGAAACCAGGTCAGCAGAGCTGCTTTAGAGGGAGAGAACCAGGCAAGCAGAGCTTCTTTAGAGTCAGCGAACCAGGTCAGCAGAGCTGCTGTAGAGCCAGAGAGAACCAGGTCAGCAGAGCTGCTTTAGAGCCAGAGAACCAGGTCAGCAGAGCTGCTCGAGAACCTGAGAACCAGGTCAGCAAAGCTGCTCTAGAGCCAAAGAAGCAGTTCAGCAGAGCTGCTCTAGAGCCAAAGAAGCAGTTCAGCAGAGCTGCTCTTGAACCAGAGACCCAAGTCAGCAGAGCTGCTCTAGAGGCCGAGAACCAGGTCAGCAGAGCTGCTGTAGAGCCAGAGAGAACCAGGTCAGCAGAGTTGCTTTAGAGGGAGAGAACCATGTCAGCAGAGATGCTTTAGAGCCAGAGAACCAGGTCAGCAGAGCTGCTCTAGAGCCAAAGAACCGGGTCAGCAGAGCTGCTTTAGAGCCACAGAACCAGGTCAGCAGAGCTGCTCTAGAGGCAAAGACCCAGGTCAGCAGAGGTGCCCTAGAGGCAGAGACCCAGGTCAGCAGAACTGCTTTAGAGCCAGAGAACCAGCTCAGTAGAGCTCTTTAGAGGGAGAGAACCAGGTCAGCAGAGCTGCTTTAGAGCCAGAGAGAACCAGGTCAGCAGAGTTGCTTTAGAGGGATAGAACCAGGTCAGCGGAGCTGATTTAGAGGGAGAGAACCAGGTCAGCAGAGCTGCTCTAGAGCCAAAGAACCGGGTCAGCAGAGCTGCTTTAGAGCCATAGAACGAGGTCAGCAGAGCTGCTCTAGAGGCAGAGACCCAGGTCACCAAAGCTGCTCTAGAGGCAGAGACCCAGGTCAGCAGAACTGCTTTAGACTTAGAGAACCAGCTCAGTAGAGCTCTTTAGAGGGAGAGAACCAGGTCAGCAGAGCTGCTTTAGAGCCAGAGAACCAGGTCAGCAGAGTTGCTCTAGAGCCAGAGAACCAGGTCAGCTGAGCTGCTTTAGAGCCATAGAACCAGGTCAGCAGAGTTGCGATAGAAGCAGAGAACCAGGTCAGCAGAGCTGCTTTCGAGGGAGAGAACCAGGTGAGCAAAGCTGCTTTAGTGCCAGAGATCCAGGTCAGCAGAGCTGCTCTAGAGCCAGAGAAACAAGGTCAGCAGAGCTGCTTTAGAGGGAGACAACAAGGTCAGCAGAGCTGCTTTAGAGCCAGAGAACCAGGTCAGCAGAGCTGCTCTAGAGCCAAAGAACCAGGTCAGCAGAGCTGCTTTAGAGCCATAGAACCAGGTCAGCAGAGCTGCTCTAGAGGGAGAGAACCAGGTCAGCAGACTGATTTAGAGCCAGAGAACTAGGTAAGCAGAGCTGCTCTAGAGCCAGAGAACCAGGTCAGCAGAGCTACTTTAGAGCCATAGAACCAGATCAGCAGAGCTGCTTTAGAGCCAGAGAACCAGGTCAGCAGAGCTGCTCTAGAGCCTAAGAACTAGCTCAGCAGATCTGCTTTAGAGCCAGAGAACCAGGTCAGCAGAGCTGCTTTAGAGCCAGAAAACCAGGTCAGCAGAGCTGCTCTAGAACCTGAGAAGCAGGTCAGCAGAGCTGCTCTAGAGCCAAAGAAGCAGTTCAGCAGAGCTGCTCTAGAGCCAAAGAAGCAGTTCAGCAGAGCTGCTCTAGAACCAGAGACCCAGGTCAGCAGAGCTGCTCTAGAAGCTGAGAACCAGGTCAGCAGAGCTGCTCTAGAGGCCGAGAACCAGGTCAGCAGAGCTGCTGTAGAGCCAGAGAGAATCGTGTCAGCAAAGCTGCTTTAGAGGGAGAGAACCAGGTCAGCAGAGCTGCTTTAGAGCACGAGAACCAGGTCAGCAGAGCTTCTCTAGAGCCAAAGAACCGGGTCAGCAGAGCTGCTTTAGAGCCATAGAACCAGGTCAGCAGAGCTGCTCTAGAGGCAGAGACCCAGGTCAGCAGAGCTGCTCTAGAGGCAGAGACCCAGGTCAGCAGAACTGCTTTAGAGCCAGAGAACCAGCTCAGCAGAGCTCTTTAGAGGGAGAGAACCAGGTCAGCAGACATGCTCTAAAACCAGAGAACCAGGTCAGCAGAGCTGCTTTAGAGCCATAGAACCAGGTCAGCAGAGCTGCGATAGAGGCAGAGAACCAGGTCAGCAGAGCTGCTTTTGACGAAGAGAACCAGGTGAGCAAAGCTGCTTTAGAGCCAGAGATCCAGGTCAGCAGAGCTGCTCTAGAGCCAGAGAAACCAGGTCAGCAGAGCTGCTTTAGAGGGAGAGAACAAGGTCAGCAGAGCTGCTTTAGAGCCAGAGAACCAGGTCAGCAGAGCTGCTCTAGAGCCAAAGAACCAGGTCAGCAGAGCTGCTTTAGAGCCATAGAACCAAGTCAGCAGAGCTGCTCTAGAGACAGAGAACCAGGTCAGCAGATCTGATTTAGAGCCAGAGAACCAGGTCAGCAGAGCTGCTCTAGAGCCAGAGAACCAGGTCAGCAGAGCTGCTTTAGAGCCATAGAACCAGGTCAGAAGAGCTGCTCTAGAGCCTAAGAACTAGATCAGCAGAGCTACTCTCGAGCCAGAGAACCAGGTCAGCAGAGCTGCTGTAGAGCCAGAGAAACCAGGTCAGCAGAGCTGCTTTAGAGACAGAGAACCAGGTCAGCAGAGCTGCTCTAGAGCCTAAGAACTAGGTCAGCAGAGCTGCTCTAGAGCCAGAGAACCAGGTCAGCAGAGCTGCTGTAGAGCCAGAGAAACCAGGCCAGTAGAGCTGCTTTAGAGCGAGAGAACCAGGTCAGCAGAGCTGCTTAAGAGGGAGAGAACCAGGTCAGCAGAGCTGCTCTGGAGCCAGAGAACCATATCAGCAGAGCTGCTCTAGAGCCAAAGAACCAGGTCAGCAGAGCTGCTTTAGAGCCATAGAACCAGGTCAGCAGAGCTGCTCTAGAGGCAGAGAACCAGGTCAGCAGAGCTGATTTAGAGCCAGAGAACCAGGTCAGCAGAGCTGCTCTAGAGCCAGAGAACCAGGTCAACAGAGCTGCTTTAGAGCCATAGAACCAGGTCAGAAGAGCTGCTCTAGAGCCTAAGAACTAGCTCAGCAGAGCTACTCTCGAGCCAGAGAACCAGGTCAGCAGAGCTGCTGTAGAGCCAGAGAAACCAGGTCAGCAGAGCTGCTTTAGAGCCAGAGAACCAGGTCAGCAGAGCTGCTCTAGAGCCTAAGAACTAGGTCAGCAGAGCTGCTCTAGAGCCAGAGAACCAGGTCAGCAGAGCTGCTGTAGAGCCAGAGAAACCAGGCCAGTAGAGCTGCTTTAGAGCGAGAGAACCAGGTCAGCAGAGCTGCTTTAGAGGGAGAGAACCAGGTCAGCAGAGCTGCTCTGGAGCCAGAGAACCATATCAGCAGAGTTGCTCTAGAGCCAGAGAACCGGGTCAGCAGAACTGCTTTAGAGCCGTAGAACCTGGCCAGCAGAGCTGCTTTAGAGCCAGAGAACCAGGTCAGCAGAGCTGTTTTAGAGCCAGAGAAACCAGGTCAGCAGAGCTGCTTTAGAGGGAGAGAACCAGGCCAGCAGAGCTTCTATAGAGTCAGCGAACCAGGTCAGCAGAGCTGCTTTATAGTCAGAGAACCAGGTCAGCAGAGCTGCTCTAGAGCCAGAGAACCAAGTCAGCAGAGCTGCTTTAGAGCCAGAGAACCAGGTCAGCAGAGCAGCTTTAGAGCCAGAGAACAAGGTCAGCAGAGCTGCTCTAGAACCTGAGAACCAGGTCAGCAGAGCTGCTCTAGAGCCAAAGAAGCAGTTCAGCAGAGCTGCTCTAGAGCCAAAGAAGCAGTTCAGCAGAGCTGCTCTAGAACCAGAGACCCAGGTCAGCAGAGCTGCTCCAGAAGCTGAGAACCAGGTCAGCAGAGCTGCTTTAGAGGCCGAGAACCAGGTCAGCAGAGCTGCTGTAGAGCCAGAGAGAACCAGGTCAGCAGAGCTGCTTTAGACGGAGAGAAACAGGTCAGCAGAGCTGCTTTAGAGCCGGAGAACCAGGTCAGCAGACTTGCTCTAGAGCCAGAGAACCAGGTCAGCAGAGCTGCTTTAGAGCCATAGAACCAGGTCAGCAGAGCTGCGATGGAGGCAGAGAACCAGGTCAGCAGAGCTGCTTTCGAGGGAGAGAACCAGGTGAGCAAAGCTGCTTTAGAGCCAGAGATCCAGGTCAGCAGAGCTGCTTTAGAGACAGAGAACCAGGTCAGCAGAGCTGCTCTAGAGCCTAAGAACTAGGTCAGCAGAGCTGCTCTAGAGCCAGAGAACCAGGTCAGCAGAGCTGCTGTAGAGCCAGAGAAACCAGGCCAGTAGAGCTGCTTTAGAGCGAGAGAACCAGGTCAGCAGAGCTGCTTTAGAGGGAGAGAACCAGGTCAGCAGAGCTGCTCTGGAGCCAGAGAACCATATCAGCAGAGCTGCTCTAGAGCCAAAGAACCAGGTCAGCAGAGCTGCTTTAGAGCCATAGAACCAGGTCAGCAGAGCTGCTCTAGAGGCAGAGAACCAGGTCAGCAGAGCTGATTTAGAGCCAGAGAACCAGGTCAGCAGAGCTGCTCTAGAGCCAGAGAACCAGGTCAACAGAGCTGCTTTAGAGCCATAGAACCAGGTCAGAAGAGCTGCTCTAGAGCCTAAGAACTAGCTCAGCAGAGCTACTCTCGAGCCAGAGAACCAGGTCAGCAGAGCTGCTGTAGAGCCAGAGAAACCAGGTCAGCAGAGCTGCTTTAGAGCCAGAGAACCAGGTCAGCAGAGCTGCTCTAGAGCCTAAGAACTAGGTCAGCAGAGCTGCTCTAGAGCCAGAGAACCAGGTCAGCAGAGCTGCTGTAGAGCCAGAGAAACCAGGCCAGTAGAGCTGCTTTAGAGCGAGAGAACCAGGTCAGCAGAGCTGCTTTAGAGGGAGAGAACCAGGTCAGCAGAGCTGCTCTGGAGCCAGAGAACCATATCAGCAGAGTTGCTCTAGAGCCAGAGAACCGGGTCAGCAGAACTGCTTTAGAGCCGTAGAACCTGGCCAGCAGAGCTGCTTTAGAGCCAGAGAACCAGGTCAGCAGAGCTGTTTTAGAGCCAGAGAAACCAGGTCAGCAGAGCTGCTTTAGAGGGAGAGAACCAGGCCAGCAGAGCTTCTATAGAGTCAGCGAACCAGGTCAGCAGAGCTGCTTTATAGTCAGAGAACCAGGTCAGCAGAGCTGCTCTAGAGCCAGAGAACCAAGTCAGCAGAGCTGCTTTAGAGCCAGAGAACCAGGTCAGCAGAGCAGCTTTAGAGCCAGAGAACAAGGTCAGCAGAGCTGCTCTAGAACCTGAGAACCAGGTCAGCAGAGCTGCTCTAGAGCCAAAGAAGCAGTTCAGCAGAGCTGCTCTAGAGCCAAAGAAGCAGTTCAGCAGAGCTGCTCTAGAACCAGAGACCCAGGTCAGCAGAGCTGCTCCAGAAGCTGAGAACCAGGTCAGCAGAGCTGCTTTAGAGGCCGAGAACCAGGTCAGCAGAGCTGCTGTAGAGCCAGAGAGAACCAGGTCAGCAGAGCTGCTTTAGACGGAGAGAAACAGGTCAGCAGAGCTGCTTTAGAGCCGGAGAACCAGGTCAGCAGACTTGCTCTAGAGCCAGAGAACCAGGTCAGCAGAGCTGCTTTAGAGCCATAGAACCAGGTCAGCAGAGCTGCGATGGAGGCAGAGAACCAGGTCAGCAGAGCTGCTTTCGAGGGAGAGAACAAGGTGAGCAAAGCTGCTTTAGAGCCAGAGATCCAGGTCAGCAGAGCTGCTCTAGAGCCAGAGAAACCAGGTTAGCAGAGCTGCTTTGGAGGGAGAGAACAAGGTCAGCAGAGCTGCTTTAAAGCCAGAGAACCAGGTCAGCAGAGCTGCTCTAGAGCCAAAGAACCCGGTCAGCAGAGCTGCTTTAGAGCCATAGAACCAGGTCAGCAGAGCTGCTCTAGAGGCAGAGAACCAGGTCAGCAGAGCTGATTTACAGCCAGAGAACCAGATCAGCAGAGCTGCTCTAGAGCCAGAGAACCAGGTCAGCAGAGCTGCTTTAGAGCCATAGAACCAGGTCAGCAGAGCTGCTCTAGAGCCTAAGAACTAGCTCAGCAGAGCTACTCTCGAGCCAGAGAACCAGGTCAGCAGAGCTGCTGTAGAGCCAGAGAAACCAGGTCAGCAGAGCTGCTTTAGAGCCAGAGAACCAGGTCAGCAGAGCTGCTCTAGAGCCTAAGAACTAGGTCAGCAGAGCTGCTCTAGAGCCAGAGAACCAGGTCAGCAGAGCTACTGTAGAGCCAGAGAAACCAGGTCAGTAGAGCTGCTTTAGAGTGAGAGAACCAGGACAGCAGAGCTGCTATAGAGGGAGAGTCCAGGTCAGCGGAGCTGCTCTGGAGCCACTGAATCATATCAGCAGAGCTGCTCTAGAGCCAGAGAACCGGGTCAGCAGAACTGCTTTAGAGCCATAGAACCTGGCCAGCAGAGCTGCTTTAGTGCCAGAGAACCAGGTCAGCAGAGCTGCTTTAGAGCCAGAGAAACCAGGTCAGCAGAGCTGCTTTAGAAGGAGAGAACCAGGCCAGCAGATCTTCTTTAGAGTCAGCGAACCAGGTCAGCAGAGCTGTTTTATAGTCAGAGAACCAGGTCAGCAGAGCTGCTCTAGAGCCAGAGAACCAAGTCAGCAGAGCTGCTTTAGAGCCAAAGAAGCAGTTCAGCAGAGCTGCTCTAGAGCCAAAGAAGCAGTTCAGCAGAGCTGCTCTAGAACCAGAGAAACCAGGCCAGCAGAGCTGCTTTAGAGGGAGAGAACCAGGCCAGCAGAGCTTCTTTAGAGTCAGCGAACCAGGTCAGCAGAGCTGCTGTAGAGCCAGAGAGAACCAAGTCAGCAGAGCTGCTTTAGAGGGAGAGAAACAGGTCAGCAGAGCTGCTTTAGAGCCAGAGAACCAGGTCAGCAGAGCTGCTCTAGAGCCAAAGAACCGTGTCAGCAGACATGCTTTAGAGCTATAGAACGAGGTCAGCAGAGCTGCTCTAGAGGCAGAGACCCAGGTCACCAGAGCTGCTCTAGAGGCAGAGACCCAGGTCAGCAGAACTGCTTTAGAGCCTTAGAACCAGCTCAGCAGAGCTCTTTAGAGGGAGAGAACCAGGTCAGCAGAGCTGCTTTAGAGCCAGAGAACCAGTTCAGCAGAGCTGCTCCTGAGCCAGAGAACCAGGTCAGCAGAGCTGCTTTAGAGCCATAAAACCAGGTCAGCAGAGCTGCTCTAGAGGCAGAGAACCAGGTCAGCAGAGCTGATTTATAGGGAGAGAACCAGGTCAGCAGTGCTGCTTTACAGCCAGAGAACCAGGTCAGCAGAGCTGCTTTAGAGCCGGAGAACCACGTCAGCAGAGCTGCTTTAGAGCCATAGAACCAGGTCAGCAGAGCTGCTTTATAGCCAGAGAACCAGGTCAGCAGAGCTGCTCTAGAGCCTAAGAACTAGGTCAGCAGAGCTGCTCTAAAGGCAGAGACCCATGTCAGCAGAACTGCTTTAGAGCCAGAGAACCAGCTCAGCAGAGCTCTTTAGAGGGAGAGAACCAGGTCAGTAGAGCTGCTTTAGAACCAGAGAACCAGGTCAGCAGAGCTGCTCTACTGCCAGAGAACCAGGTCAGCAGACCTGCGTTAGAGCTATAGAACCAGGTCAGCGGAGCTGCTCTAGAGGCAGAGAACCAGGCCAGCAGAGCTGCTTTAGAGGGAGAGAACCAGGTCAGCAGAGCTGCTTTAGAGCCAGAGATACAGGTCAGGAGAGCTGCTCTACAGCCAGAGAAACCAGGTCAGCAGAGCTGCTTTAAAGGGAGAGAACCAGGTCAGCAGAGCTGCTTTAGAGCCAGAGAACCAGGTCAGCAGAGCTGCTCTAGAGCCATAGAACCAGGTCAGCAGAGCTGCTTTAGAGCCATAGAACCAGGTCAGCAGAGCTGCTCTAGAGGCAGAGAACCAGGTCAGCAGAGCTGATTTATAGGGAGAGAACCAGGTCAGCAGAGCTGCTTTACAGCCAGAGAACCAGGTCAGCAGAGCTGCTTTACAGCCAGAGAACCAGGTCAGCAGAGCTGCTTTAGAGCCATAGAACCAGGTCAGCAGAGCTACTTTAGAGCCAGAGAACCAGGTCAGCAGAGCTGCCCTAGAGCCTAAGAACTAGGTCAGCAGAGCTTCTCTAGAGCCAGAGAACCAGGTCAGCAGAGCTGCTGTAGAGCCAGAGAAACCAGGTCAGTAGAGCTGCTTTAGAGCGAGAGAACAAGGTCAGCAGAGCTGCTTTAGAGCGAGAGAACCAGGTCAGCAGAGCTGCTTTAGAGGGAGAGAACCAGGTCAGCAGAGCAGCTCTAGAGCCAGAGAACCAGGTGAGCAGAGCTGCTCTAGAGCCAGAGAAACCAGGTCAGCAGAGCTGCTTTAGAGGGAGAGCCAGGCCAGCAGAGCTTCTTTAGAGTCAGCGAACCAGGTCAGCAGAGTAGCTTTATAGTCAGAAAACCAGGTCAGCAGAGCTGCTTTAGAGCCAGAGAACCAGGTCAGCAGAGCTGCTCTAGAGCCAGAGAACCAACTCAGCAGAGCTACTTTAGAGCTAGAGAACCGGGTCAGCAGAGCTGCTTTACAGCCAGAGAACCAGGTCAGCAGAGCTGCTCGAGAACCTGAGAACCAGGTCAGCAAAGCTGCTCTAGAGCCAAAGAAGCAGTTCAGCAGAGCTGCTCTAGAGCCAAAGAAGCAGTTCAGCAGAGCTGCTCTAGAACCAGAGTCCCAAGTCAGCAGAGCTGCTCTAGAGGCTGAGAACCAGGTCAGCAGAGCTGCTCTAGAGGCCGAGAACCAGGTCAGCAGAGCTGCTGTAGAGCCAGAGAGAACCAGGTCAGCAGAGCTGCTTTAGAGGGAGAGAACCAGGTCAGCAGAGATGCTTTAGAGCCAGAGAACCAGGTCAGCAGAGCTGCTCTAGAGCCAAAGAACCGGGTCAGCAGAGCTGCTTTAGAGCCATAGAACCAGGTCAGCAGAGCTGCTCTAGAGGCAAAGACCCAGGTCAGCAGAGTTGCCCTAGAGGCAGAGACCCAGGTCAGCAGAACTGCTTTAGAGCCAGAGAACCAGCTCAGCAGAGCTCTTTAGAGGGAGAGAACCAGGTCAGCAGAGCTGCTCTAGAGCCAGAGAACCAACTCAGCAGAGCTACTTTAGAGCTAGAGAACCGGGTTAGCAGAGCTGCTTTACAGCCAGAGAACCAGGTCAGCAGAGCTGCTCGAGAACCTGAGAACCAGGTCAGCAAAGCTGCTCTAGAGCCAAAGAAGCAGTTCAGCAGAGCTGCTCTAGAGCCAAAGAAGCAGTTCAGCAGAGCTGCTCTAGAACCAGAGACCCAAGTCAGCAGAGCTGCTCTAGAGGCTGAGAACCAGGTCAGCAGAGCTGCTCTAGAGGCCGAGAACCAGGTCAGCAGAGCTGCTGTAGAGCCAGAGAGAACCAGGTCAGCAGAGCTGCTTTAGAGGGAGAGAACCAGGTCAGCAGAGATGCTTTAGAGCCAGAGAACCAGGTCAGCAGAGCTGCTCTAGAGCCAAAGAACCGGGTCAGCAGAGCTGCTTTAGAGCCATAGAACCAGGTCAGCAGAGCTGCTCTAGAGGCAAAGACCCAGGTCAGCAGAGTTGCCCTAGAGGCAGAGACCCAGGTCAGCAGAACTGCTTTAGAGCCAGAGAACCAGCTCAGCAGAGCTCTTTAGAGGGAGAGAACCAGGTCAGCAGAGCTGCTTTAGAGCCAGAGAACCAGGTCAGCAGAGCTGCTCTAGAACCTGAGAACCAGGTCAGCAGAGCTGCTCTAGATCCAGAGAACCAGGTCAGCAGAGCTGCTGTAGAGCCAGAGAAACCAGGTCAGCAGAGCCGTTGTAGAGCCAGAGAACCAGGTCAGCAGAGCTGCTCTAGAGGCCGAGAATCAGGTCAGCAAAGCTGCTGTAGAGCCGGAGAGAACCAGTTCAGAAGAGCTGCTTTTGAGGGAGAGAACCAGGTCAGCAGATCTGCTCTAGAGGCAGAGACCCAGGTCAGCACAACTGCATTAGAGCCAGAGAACCAGCTCAGCAGAGCTCTTTAGAGGGAGAGAATCAGGTCAGCAGAGCTGCTTTAGAGCCAGAGAACCAGGTCAGCAGAGCTGCTTTAGAGCCATAGAACTAGGTCAGCAGAGCTGCTCTAGAGGCAGAGAACCAGGTCAGCGGAGCTGATTTAGAGGGAGAGAACCAGGTCAGCAGAGCTGCTCTAGAGCCAGAGAACCAGGTCAGCAGAGCTGCTTTAGAGCCATAGAACCAGATCAGCAGAGCCGCTTTAGAGCCAGAGAACCAGGTCAGCAGAGCTCCTCTAGAGCCTAAGAACCAGGTCAGCAGAGCTGCTCTAGGGCCAGAGAACCAGGTCAGCAGAGCTGCTGTAGAGCCAGAGAAACCAGGTCAGTAGAGCTGCTTTAGAGCGAGAGAACCAGGTCAGCAGAGCTGCTTTAGAGGCCGAGAACCAGGTCAGCAGAGCTGCTGTAGAGCCAGAGAGAAACAGGTCAGCAGAGCTGCTTTAGAGCCGGAGAACCAGGTCAGCAGACTTGCTCTAGAGCCAGAGAACCAGGTCAGCAGAGCTGCTTTAGAGCCATAGAACCAGGTCAGCAGAGCTGCGATGGAGGCAGAGAACCAGGTCAGCAGAGCTGCTTTCGAGGGAGAGAACCAGGTGAGCAAAGCTGCTTTAGAGCCAGAGATCCAGGTCAGCAGAGCTGCTCTAGAGCCAGAGAAACCAGGTTAGCAGAGCTGCTTTGGAGGGAGAGAACAAGGTCAGCAGAGCTGCTTTAGAGCCAGAGAACCAGGTCAGCAGAGCTGCTCTAGAGCCAAAGAACCCGGTCAGCAGAGCTGCTTTAGAGCCATAGAACCAGGTCAGCAGAGCTGCTCTAGAGGCAGAGAACCAGATCAGCAGAGCTGATTTACAGCCAGAGAACCAGATCAGCAGAGCTGCTCTAGAGCCAGAGAACCAGGTCAGCAGAGCTGCTTTAGAGCCATAGAACCAGGTCAGCAGAGCTGCTCTAGAGCCTAAGAACTAGCTCAGCAGAGCTACTCTCGAGCCAGAGAACCAGGTCAGCAGAGCTGCTGTAGAGCCAGAGAAACCAGGTCAGCAGAGCTGCTTTAGAGCCAGAGAACCAGGTCAGCAGAGCTGCTCTAGAGCCTAAGAACTAGGTCAGCAGAGCTGCTCTAGAGCCAGAGAACCAGGTCAGCAGAGCTACTGTAGAGCCAGAGAAACCAGGTCAGTAGAGCTGCTTTAGAGTGAGAGAACCAGGACAGCAGAGCTGCTATAGAGGGAGAGTCCAGGTCAGCGGAGCTGCTCTGGAGCCACTGAATCATATCAGCAGAGCTGCTCTAGAGCCAGAGAACCGGGTCAGCAGAACTGCTTTAGAGCCATAGAACCTGGCCAGCAGAGCTGCTTTAGTGCCAGAGAACCAGGTCAGCAGAGCTGCTTTAGAGCCAGAGAAACCAGGTCAGCAGAGCTGCTTTAGAAGGAGAGAACCAGGCCAGCAGATCTTCTTTAGAGTCAGCGAACCAGGTCAGCAGAGCTGTTTTATAGTCAGAGAACCAGGTCAGCAGAGCTGCTCTAGAGCCAGAGAACCAAGTCAGCAGAGCTGCTTTAGAGCCAAAGAAGCAGTTCAGCAGAGCTGCTCTAGAGCCAAAGAAGCAGTTCAGCAGAGCTGCTCTAGAACCAGAGAAACCAGGCCAGCAGAGCTGCTTTAGAGGGAGAGAACCAGGCCAGCAGAGCTTCTTTAGAGTCAGCGAACCAGGTCAGCAGAGCTGCTGTAGAGCCAGAGAGAACCAGGTCAGCAGAGCTGCTTTAGAGGGAGAGAAACAGGTCAGCAGAGCTGCTTTAGAGCCAGAGAACCAGGTCAGCAGAGCTGCTCTAGAGCCAAAGAACCGTGTCAGCAGACATGCTTTAGAGCTATAGAACGAGGTCAGCAGAGCTGCTCTAGAGGCAGAGACCCAGGTCACCAGAGCTGCTCTAGAGGCAGAGACCCAGGTCAGCAGAACTGCTTTAGAGCCTTAGAACCAGCTCAGCAGAGCTCTTTAGAGGGAGAGAACCAGGTCAGCAGAGCTGCTTTAGAGCCATAGAACCAGGTCAGCAGAGCTGCTCTAGAACCAGAGACCCAGGTCAGCAGAGCTGCTCCAGAAGCTGAGAACCAGGTCAGCAGAGCTGCTTTAGAGGCCGAGAACCAGGTCAGCAGAGCTGCTGTAGAGCCAGAGAGAACCAGGTCAGCAGAGCTGCTTTAGACAGAGAGAAACAGGTCAGCAGAGCTGCTTTAGAGCCGGAGAACCAGGTCAGCAGACTTGCTCTAGAGCCAGAGAACCAGGTCAGCAGAGCTGCTTTAGAGCCATAGAACCAGGTCAGCAGAGCTGCGATGGAGGCAGAGAACCAGGTCAGCAGAGCTGCTTTCGAGGGAGAGAACCAGGTGAGCAAAGCTGCTTTAGAGCCAGAGATCCAGGTCAGCAGAGCTGCTCTAGAGCCAGAGAAACCAGGTTAGCAGAGCTGCTTTGGAGGGAGAGAACAAGGTCAGCAGAGCTGCTTTAAAGCCAGAGAACCAGGTCAGCAGAGCTGCTCTAGAGCCAAAGAACCCGGTCAGCAGAGCTGCTTTAGAGCCATAGAACCAGGTCAGCAGAGCTGCTCTAGAGGCAGAGAACCAGGTCAGCAGAGCTGATTTACAGCCAGAGAACCAGATCAGCAGAGCTGCTCTAGAGCCAGAGAACCAGGTCAGCAGAGCTGCTTTAGAGCCATAGAACCAGGTCAGCAGAGCTGCTCTAGAGCCTAAGAACTAGCTCAGCAGAGCTACTCTCGAGCCAGAGAACCAGGTCAGCAGAGCTGCTGTAGAGCCAGAGAAACCAGGTCAGCAGAGCTGCTTTAGAGCCAGAGAACCAGGTCAGCAGAGCTGCTCTAGAGCCTAAGAACTAGGTCAGCAGAGCTGCTCTAGAGCCAGAGAACCAGGTCAGCAGAGCTACTGTAGAGCCAGAGAAACCAGGTCAGTAGAGCTGCTTTAGAGTGAGAGAACCAGGACAGCAGAGCTGCTATAGAGGGAGAGTCCAGGTCAGCGGAGCTGCTCTGGAGCCACTGAATCATATCAGCAGAGCTGCTCTAGAGCCAGAGAACCGGGTCAGCAGAACTGCTTTAGAGCCATAGAACCTGGCCAGCAGAGCTGCTTTAGTGCCAGAGAACCAGGTCAGCAGAGCTGCTTTAGAGCCAGAGAAACCAGGTCAGCAGAGCTGCGTTAGAAGGAGAGAACCAGGCCAGCAGATCTTCTTTAGAGTCAGCGAACCAGGTCAGCAGAGCTGTTTTATAGTCAGAGAACCAGGTCAGCAGAGCTGCTCTAGAGCCAGAGAACCAAGTCAGCAGAGCTGCTTTAGAGCCAAAGAAGCAGTTCAGCAGAGCTGCTCTAGAGCCAAAGAAGCAGTTCAGCAGAGCTGCTCTAGAACCAGAGAAACCAGGCCAGCAGAGCTGCTTTAGAGGGAGAGAACCAGGCCAGCAGAGCTTCTTTAGAGTCAGCGAACCAGGTCAGCAGAGCTGCTGTAGAGCCAGAGAGAACCAAGTCAGCAGAGCTGCTTTAGAGGGAGAGAAACAGGTCAGCAGAGCTGCTTTAGAGCCAGAGAACCAGGTCAGCAGAGCTGCTCTAGAGCCAAAGAACCGTGTCAGCAGACATGCTTTAGAGCTATAGAACGAGGTCAGCAGAGCTGCTCTAGAGGCAGAGACCCAGGTCACCAGAGCTGCTCTAGAGGCAGAGACCCAGGTCAGCAGAACTGTTTAGAGCCTTAGAACCAGCTCAGCAGAGCTCTTTAGAGGGAGAGAACCAGGTCAGCAGAGCTGCTTTAGAGCCAGAGAACCAGGTCAGCAGAGCTGCTCCTGAGCCAGAGAACCAGGTCAGCAGAGCTGCTTTAGAGCCATAAAACCAGGTCAGCAGAGCTGCTCTAGAGGCAGAGAACCAGGTCAGCAGAGCTGATTTATAGGGAGAGAACCAGGTCAGCAGTGCTGCTTTACAGCCAGAGAACCAGGTCAGCAGAGCTGCTTTAGAGCCGGAGAACCACGTCAGCAGAGCTGCTTTAGAGCCATAGAACCAGGTCAGCAGAGCTGCTTTATAGCCAGAGAACCAGGTCAGCAGAGCTGCTCTAGAGCCTAAGAACTAGGTCAGCAGAGCTGCTCTAAAGGCAGAGACCCATGTCAGCAGAACTGCTTTAGAGCCAGAGAACCAGCTCAGCAGAGCTCTTTAGAGGGAGAGAACCAGGTCAGTAGAGCTGCTTTAGAACCAGAGAACCAGGTCAGCAGAGCTGCTCTACTGCCAGAGAACCAGGTCAGCAGACCTGCGTTAGAGCCATAGAACCAGGTCAGCGGAGCTGCTCTAGAGGCAGAGAACCAGGCCAGCAGAGCTGCTTTAGAGGGAGAGAACCAGGTCAGCAGAGCTGCTTTAGAGCCAGAGATACAGGTCAGGAGAGCTGCTCTACAGCCAGAGAAACCAGGTCAGCAGAGCTGCTTTAAAGGGAGAGAACCAGGTCAGCAGAGCTGCTTTAGAGCCAGAGAACCAGGTCAGCAGAGCTGCTCTAGAGCCATAGAACCAGGTCAGCAGAGCTGCTTTAGAGCCATAGAACCAGGTCAGCAGAGCTGCTCTAGAGGCAGAGAACCAGGTCAGCAGAGCTGATTTATAGGGAGAGAACCAGGTCAGCAGAGCTGCTTTACAGCCAGAGAACCAGGTCAGCAGAGCTGCTTTACAGCCAGAGAACCAGGTCAGCAGAGCTGCTTTAGAGCCATAGAACCAGGTCAGCAGAGCTACTTTAGAGCCAGAGAACCAGGTCAGCAGAGCTGCCCTAGAGCCTAAGAACTAGGTCAGCAGAGCTTCTCTAGAGCCAGAGAACCAGGTCAGCAGAGCTGCTGTAGAGCCAGAGAAACCAGGTCAGTAGAGCTGCTTTAGAGCGAGAGAACAAGGTCAGCAGAGCTGCTTTAGAGCGAGAGAACCAGGTCAGCAGAGCTGCTTTAGAGGGAGAGAACCAGGTCAGCAGAGCAGCTCTAGAGCCAGAGAACCAGGTGAGCAGAGCTGCTCTAGAGCCAGAGAAACCAGGTCAGCAGAGCTGCTTTAGAGGGAGAGCCAGGCCAGCAGAGCTTCTTTAGAGTCAGCGAACCAGGTCAGCAGAGTAGCTTTATAGTCAGAAAACCAGGTCAGCAGAGCTGCTTTAGAGCCAGAGAACCAGGTCAGCAGAGCTGCTCTAGAGCCAGAGAACCAACTCAGCAGAGCTACTTTAGAGCTAGAGAACCGGGTCAGCAGAGCTGCTTTACAGCCAGAGAACCAGGTCAGCAGAGCTGCTCGAGAACCTGAGAACCAGGTCAGCAAAGCTGCTCTAGAGCCAAAGAAGCAGTTCAGCAGAGCTGCTCTAGAGCCAAAGAAGCAGTTCAGCAGAGCTGCTCTAGAACCAGAGACCCAAGTCAGCAGAGCTGCTCTAGAGGCTGAGAACCAGGTCAGCAGAGCTGCTCTAGAGGCCGAGAACCAGGTCAGCAGAGCTGCTGTAGAGCCAGAGAGAACCAGGTCAGCAGAGCTGCTTTAGAGGGAGAGAACCAGGTCAGCAGAGATGCTTTAGAGCCAGAGAACCAGGTCAGCAGAGCTGCTCTAGAGCCAAAGAACCGGGTCAGCAGAGCTGCTTTAGAGCCATAGAACCAGGTCAGCAGAGCTGCTCTAGAGGCAAAGACCCAGGTCAGCAGAGTTGCCCTAGAGGCAGAGACCCAGGTCAGCAGAACTGCTTTAGAGCCAGAGAACCAGCTCAGCAGAGCTCTTTAGAGGGAGAGAACCAGGTCAGCAGAGCTGCTTTAGAGCCAGAGAACCAGGTCAGCAGAGCTGCTCTAGAACCTGAGAACCAGGTCAGCAGAGCTGCTCTAGATCCAGAGAACCAGGTCAGCAGAGCTGCTGTAGAGCCAGAGAAACCAGGTCAGCAGAGCCGTTGTAGAGCCAGAGAACCAGGTCAGCAGAGCTGCTCTAGAGGCAGAGACCCAGGTCAGCACAACTGCATTAGAGCCAGAGAACCAGCTCAGCAGAGCTCTTTAGAGGGAGAGAATCAGGTCAGCAGAGCTGCTTTAGAGCCAGAGAACCAGGTCAGCAGAGCTGCTTTAGAGCCATAGAACTAGGTCAGCAGAGCTGCTCTAGAGGCAGAGAACCAGGTCAGCGGAGCTGATTTAGAGGGAGAGAACCAGGTCAGCAGAGCTGCTCTAGAGCCAGAGAACCAGGTCAGCAGAGCTGCTTTAGAGCCATAGAACCAGATCAGCAGAGCCGCTTTAGAGCCAGAGAACCAGGTCAGCAGAGCTCCTCTAGAGCCTAAGAACCAGGTCAGCAGAGCTGCTCTAGGGCCAGAGAACCAGGTCAGCAGAGCTGCTGTAGAGCCAGAGAAACCAGGTCAGTAGAGCTGCTTTAGAGCGAGAGAACCAGGTCAGCAGAGCTGCTTTAGAGGCCGAGAACCAGGTCAGCAGAGCTGCTGTAGAGCCAGAGAGAAACAGGTCAGCAGAGCTGCTTTAGAGCCGGAGAACCAGGTCAGCAGACTTGCTCTAGAGCCAGAGAACCAGGTCAGCAGAGCTGCTTTAGAGCCATAGAACCAGGTCAGCAGAGCTGCGATGGAGGCAGAGAACCAGGTCAGCAGAGCTGCTTTCGAGGGAGAGAACCAGGTGAGCAAAGCTGCTTTAGAGCCAGAGATCCAGGTCAGCAGAGCTGCTCTAGAGCCAGAGAAACCAGGTTAGCAGAGCTGCTTTGGAGGGAGAGAACAAGGTCAGCAGAGCTGCTTTAGAGCCAGAGAACCAGGTCAGCAGAGCTGCTCTAGAGCCAAAGAACCCGGTCAGCAGAGCTGCTTTAGAGCCATAGAACCAGGTCAGCAGAGCTGCTCTAGAGGCAGAGAACCAGGTCAGCAGAGCTGATTTACAGCCAGAGAACCAGATCAGCAGAGCTGCTCTAGAGCCAGAGAACCAGGTCAGCAGAGCTGCTTTAGAGCCATAGAACCAGGTCAGCAGAGCTGCTCTAGAGCCTAAGAACTAGCTCAGCAGAGCTACTCTCGAGCCAGAGAACCAGGTCAGCAGAGCTGCTGTAGAGCCAGAGAAACCAGGTCAGCAGAGCTGCTTTAGAGCCAGAGAACCAGGTCAGCAGAGCTGCTCTAGAGCCTAAGAACTAGGTCAGCAGAGCTGCTCTAGAGCCAGAGAACCAGGTCAGCAGAGCTACTGTAGAGCCAGAGAAACCAGGTCAGTAGAGCTGCTTTAGAGTGAGAGAACCAGGACAGCAGAGCTGCTATAGAGGGAGAGTCCAGGTCAGCGGAGCTGCTCTGGAGCCACTGAATCATATCAGCAGAGCTGCTCTAGAGCCAGAGAACCGGGTCAGCAGAACTGCTTTAGAGCCATAGAACCTGGCCAGCAGAGCTGCTTTAGAGCCAGAGAAACCAGGTCAGCAGAGCTGCTTTAGAAGGAGAGAACCAGGCCAGCAGATCTTCTTTAGAGTCAGCGAACCAGGTCAGCAGAGCTGTTTTATAGTCAGAGAACCAGGTCAGCAGAGCTGCTCTAGAGCCAGAGAACCAAGTCAGCAGAGCTGCTTTAGAGCCAAAGAAGCAGTTCAGCAGAGCTGCTCTAGAGCCAAAGAAGCAGTTCAGCAGAGCTGCTCTAGAACCAGAGAAACCAGGCCAGCAGAGCTGCTTTAGAGGGAGAGAACCAGGCCAGCAGAGCTTCTTTAGAGTCAGCGAACCAGGTCAGCAGAGCTGCTGTAGAGCCAGAGAGAACCAGGTCAGCAGAGCTGCTTTAGAGGGAGAGAAACAGGTCAGCAGAGCTGCTTTAGAGCCAGAGAACCAGGTCAGCAGAGCTGCTCTAGAGCCAAAGAACCGTGTCAGCAGACATGCTTTAGAGCTATAGAACGAGGTCAGCAGAGCTGCTCTAGAGGCAGAGACCCAGGTCACCAGAGCTGCTCTAGAGGCAGAGACCCAGGTCAGCAGAACTGCTTTAGAGCCTTAGAACCAGCTCAGCAGAGCTCTTTAGAGGGAGAGAACCAGGTCAGCAGAGCTGCTTTAGAGCCAGAGAACCAGGTCAGCAGAGCTGCTCCTGAGCCAGAGAACCAGGTCAGCAGAGCTGCTTTAGAGCCATAAAACCAGGTCAGCAGAGCTGCTCTAGAGGCAGAGAACCAGGTCAGCAGAGCTGATTTATAGGGAGAGAACCAGGTCAGCAGTGCTGCTTTACAGCCAGAGAACCAGGTCAGCAGAGCTGTTTTATAGTCAGAGAACCAGGTCAGCAGAGCTGCTCTAGAGCCAGAGAACCAAGTCAGCAGAGCTGCTTTAGAGCCAAAGAAGCAGTTCAGCAGAGCTGCTCTAGAGCCAAAGAAGCAGTTCAGCAGAGCTGCTCTAGAACCAGAGAAACCAGGCCAGCAGAGCTGCTTTAGAGGGAGAGAACCAGGCCAGCAGAGCTTCTTTAGAGTCAGCGAACCAGGTCAGCAGAGCTGCTGTAGAGCCAGAGAGAACCAGGTCAGCAGAGCTGCTTTAGAGGGAGAGAAACAGGTCAGCAGAGCTGCTTTAGAGCCAGAGAACCAGGTCAGCAGAGCTGCTCTAGAGCCAAAGAACCGTGTCAGCAGACATGCTTTAGAGCTATAGAACGAGGTCAGCAGAGCTGCTCTAGAGGCAGAGACCCAGGTCACCAGAGCTGCTCTAGAGGCAGAGACCCAGGTCAGCAGAACTGCTTTAGAGCCTTAGAACCAGCTCAGCAGAGCTCTTTAGAGGGAGAGAACCAGGTCAGCAGAGCTGCTTTAGAGCCAGAGAACCAGGTCAGCAGAGCTGCTCCTGAGCCAGAGAACCAGGTCAGCAGAGCTGCTTTAGAGCCATAAAACCAGGTCAGCAGAGCTGCTCTAGAGGCAGAGAACCAGGTCAGCAGAGCTGATTTATAGGGAGAGAACCAGGTCAGCAGTGCTGCTTTACAGCCAGAGAACCAGGTCAGCAGAGCTGCTTTAGAGCCGGAGAACCAGGTCAGCAGAGCTGCTTTAGAGCCATAGAACCAGGTCAGCAGAGCTGCTTTATAGCCAGAGAACCAGGTCAGCAGAGCTGCTCTAGAGCCTAAGAACTAGGTCAGCAGAGCTGCTCTAAAGGCAGAGACCCATGTCAGCAGAACTGCTTTAGAGCCAGAGAACCAGCTCAGCAGAGCTATTTAGAGGGAGAGAACCAGGTCAGTAGAGCTGCTTTAGAACCAGAGAACCAGGTCAGCAGAGCTGCTCTACTGCCAGAGAACCAGGTCAGCAGACCTGCGTTAGAGCCATAGAACCAGGTCAGCGGAGCTGCTCTAGAGGCAGAGAACCAGGCCAGCAGAGCTGCTTTAGAGGGAGAGAACCAGGTCAGCAGAGCTGCTTTAGAGCCAGAGATACAGGTCAGGAGAGCTGCTCTACAGCCAGAGAAACCAGGTCAGCAGAGCTGCTTTAAAGGGAGAGAACCAGGTCAGCAGAGCTGCTTTAGAGCCAGAGAACCAGGTCAGCAGAGCTGCTCTAGAGCCATAGAACCAGGTCAGCAGAGCTGCTTTAGAGCCATAGAACCAGGTCAGCAGAGCTGCTCTAGAGGCAGAGAACCAGGTCAGCAGAGCTGATTTATAGGGAGAGAACCAGGTCAGCAGAGCTGCTTTACAGCCAGAGAACCAGGTCAGCAGAGCTGCTTTACAGCCAGAGAACCAGGTCAGCAGAGCTGCTTTAGAGCCATAGAACCAGGTCAGCAGAGCTACTTTAGAGCCAGAGAACCAGGTCAGCAGAGCTGCCCTAGAGCCTAAGAACTAGGTCAGCAGAGCTTCTCTAGAGCCAGAGAACCAGGTCAGCAGAGCTGCTGTAGAGCCAGAGAAACCAGGTCAGTAGAGCTGCTTTAGAGCGAGAGAACAAGGTCAGCAGAGCTGCTTTAGAGCGAGAGAACCAGGTCAGCAGAGCTGCTTTAGAGGGAGAGAACCAGGTCAGCAGAGCAGCTCTAGAGCCAGAGAACCAGGTGAGCAGAGCTGCTCTAGAGCCAGAGAAACCAGGTCAGCAGAGCTGCTTTAGAGGGAGAGCCAGGCCAGCAGAGCTTCTTTAGAGTCAGCGAACCAGGTCAGCAGAGTAGCTTTATAGCCAGAGAACCAGGTCAGCAGAGCTGCTCTAGAGCCAGAGAACCAACTCAGCAGAGCTACTTTAGAGCTAGGGAACCGGGTTAGCAGAGCTGCTTTACAGCCAGAGAACCAGGTCAGCAGAGCTGCTCGAGAACCTGAGAACCAGGTCAGCAAAGCTGCTCTAGAGCCAAAGAAGCAGTTCAGCAGAGCTGCTCTAGAGCCAAAGAAGCAGTTCAGCAGAGCTGCTCTAGAACCAGAGACCCAAGTCAGCAGAGCTGCTCTAGAGGCTGAGAACCAGGTCAGCAGAGCTGCTCTAGAGGCCGAGAACCAGGTCAGCAGAGCTGCTGTAGAGCCAGAGAGAACCAGGTCAGCAGAGCTGCTTTAGAGGGAGAGAACCAGGTCAGCAGAGATGCTTTAGAGCCAGAGAACCAGGTCAGCAGAGCTGCTCTAGAGCCAAAGAACCGGGTCAGCAGAGCTGCTTTAGAGCCATAGAACCAGGTCAGCAGAGCTGCTCTAGAGGCAAAGACCCAGGTCAGCAGAGTTGCCCTAGAGGCAGAGACCCAGGTCAGCAGAACTGCTTTAGAGCCAGAGAACCAGCTCAGCAGAGCTCTTTAGAGGGAGAGAACCAGGTCAGCAGAGCTGCTCTAGAGCCAGAGAACCAACTCAGCAGAGCTACTTTAGAGCTAGAGAACCGGGTTAGCAGAGCTGCTTTACAGCCAGAGAACCAGGTCAGCAGAGCTGCTCGAGAACCTGAGAACCAGGTCAGCAAAGCTGCTCTAGAGCCAAAGAAGCAGTTCAGCAGAGCTGCTCTAGAGCCAAAGAAGCAGTTCAGCAGAGCTGCTCTAGAACCAGAGACCCAAGTCAGCAGAGCTGCTCTAGAGGCTGAGAACCAGGTCAGCAGAGCTGCTCTAGAGGCCGAGAACCAGGTCAGCAGAGCTGCTGTAGAGCCAGAGAGAACCAGGTCAGCAGAGCTGCTTTAGAGGGAGAGAACCAGGTCAGCAGAGATGCTTTAGAGCCAGAGAACCAGGTCAGCAGAGCTGCTCTAGAGCCAAAGAACCGGGTCAGCAGAGCTGCTTTAGAGCCATAGAACCAGGTCAGCAGAGCTGCTCTAGAGGCAAAGACCCAGGTCAGCAGAGTTGCCCTAGAGGCAGAGACCCAGGTCAGCAGAACTGCTTTAGAGCCAGAGAACCAGCTCAGCAGAGCTCTTTAGAGGGAGAGAACCAGGTCAGCAGAGCTGCTTTAGAGCCAGAGAACCAGGTCAGCAGAGCTGCTCTAGAACCTGAGAACCAGGTCAGCAGAGCTGCTCTAGATCCAGAGAACCAGGTCAGCAGAGCTGCTGTAGAGCCAGAGAAACCAGGTCAGCAGAGCCGTTGTAGAGCCAGAGAACCAGGTCAGCAGAGCTGCTCTAGAGGCCGAGAATCAGGTCAGCAAAGCTGCTGTAGAGTCGGAGAGAACCAGTTCAGAAGAGCTGCTTTTGAGGGAGAGAACCAGGTCAGCAGATCTGCTCTAGAGGCAGAGACCCAGGTCAGCACAACTGCATTAGAGCCAGAGAACCAGCTCAGCAGAGCTCTTTAGAGGGAGAGAATCAGGTCAGCAGAGCTGCTTTAGAGCCAGAGAACCAGGTCAGCAGAGCTGCTTTAGAGCCATAGAACTAGGTCAGCAGAGCTGCTCTAGAGGCAGAGAACCAGGTCAGCGGAGCTGATTTAGAGGGAGAGAACCAGGTCAGCAGAGCTGCTCTAGAGCCAGAGAACCAGGTCAGCAGAGCTGCTTTAGAGCCATAGAACCAGATCAGCAGAGCCGCTTTAGAGCCAGAGAACCAGGTCAGCAGAGCTCCTCTAGAGCCTAAGAACCAGGTCAGCAGAGCTGCTCTAGGGCCAGAGAACCAGGTCAGCAGAGCTGCTGTAGAGCCAGAGAAACCAGGTCAGTAGAGCTGCTTTAGAGCGAGAGAACCAGGTCAGCAGAGCTGCTTTAGAGGCCGAGAACCAGGTCAGCAGAGCTGCTGTAGAGCCAGAGAGAAACAGGTCAGCAGAGCTGCTTTAGAGCCGGAGAACCAGGTCAGCAGACTTGCTCTAGAGCCAGAGAACCAGGTCAGCAGAGCTGCTTTAGAGCCATAGAACCAGGTCAGCAGAGCTGCGATGGAGGCAGAGAACCAGGTCAGCAGAGCTGCTTTCGAGGGAGAGAACCAGGTGAGCAAAGCTGCTTTAGAGCCAGAGATCCAGGTCAGCAGAGCTGCTCTAGAGCCAGAGAAACCAGGTTAGCAGAGCTGCTTTGGAGGGAGAGAACAAGGTCAGCAGAGCTGCTTTAGAGCCAGAGAACCAGGTCAGCAGAGCTGCTCTAGAGCCAAAGAACCCGGTCAGCAGAGCTGCTTTAGAGCCATAGAACCAGGTCAGCAGAGCTGCTCTAGAGGCAGAGAACCAGGTCAGCAGAGCTGATTTACAGCCAGAGAACCAGATCAGCAGAGCTGCTCTAGAGCCAGAGAACCAGGTCAGCAGAGCTGCTTTAGAGCCATAGAACCAGGTCAGCAGAGCTGCTCTAGAGCCTAAGAACTAGCTCAGCAGAGCTACTCTCGAGCCAGAGAACCAGGTCAGCAGAGCTGCTGTAGAGCCAGAGAAACCAGGTCAGCAGAGCTGCTTTAGAGCCAGAGAACCAGGTCAGCAGAGCTGCTCTAGAGCCTAAGAACTAGGTCAGCAGAGCTGCTCTAGAGCCAGAGAACCAGGTCAGCAGAGCTACTGTAGAGCCAGAGAAACCAGGTCAGTAGAGCTGCTTTAGAGTGAGAGAACCAGGACAGCAGAGCTGCTATAGAGGGAGAGTCCAGGTCAGCGGAGCTGCTCTGGAGCCACTGAATCATATCAGCAGAGCTGCTCTAGAGCCAGAGAACCGGGTCAGCAGAACTGCTTTAGAGCCATAGAACCTGGCCAGCAGAGCTGCTTTAGTGCCAGAGAACCAGGTCAGCAGAGCTGCTTTAGAGCCAGAGAAACCAGGTCAGCAGAGCTGCTTTAGAAGGAGAGAACCAGGCCAGCAGATCTTCTTTAGAGTCAGCGAACCAGGTCAGCAGAGCTGTTTTATAGTCAGAGAACCAGGTCAGCAGAGCTGCTCTAGAGCCAGAGAACCAAGTCAGCAGAGCTGCTTTAGAGCCAAAGAAGCAGTTCAGCAGAGCTGCTCTAGAGCCAAAGAAGCAGTTCAGCAGAGCTGCTCTAGAACCAGAGAAACCAGGCCAGCAGAGCTGCTTTAGAGGGAGAGAACCAGGCCAGCAGAGCTTCTTTAGAGTCAGCGAACCAGGTCAGCAGAGCTGCTGTAGAGCCAGAGAGAACCAGGTCAGCAGAGCTGCTTTAGAGGGAGAGAAACAGGTCAGCAGAGCTGCTTTAGAGCCAGAGAACCAGGTCAGCAGAGCTGCTCTAGAGCCAAAGAACCGTGTCAGCAGACATGCTTTAGAGCTATAGAACGAGGTCAGCAGAGCTGCTCTAGAGGCAGAGACCCAGGTCACCAGAGCTGCTCTAGAGGCAGAGACCCAGGTCAGCAGAACTGCTTTAGAGCCTTAGAACCAGCTCAGCAGAGCTCTTTAGAGGGAGAGAACCAGGTCAGCAGAGCTGCTTTAGAGCCATAGAACCAGGTCAGCAGAGCTGCTCTAGAACCAGAGACCCAGGTCAGCAGAGCTGCTCCAGAAGCTGAGAACCAGGTCAGCAGAGCTGCTTTAGAGGCCGAGAACCAGGTCAGCAGAGCTGCTGTAGAGCCAGAGAGAACCAGGTCAGCAGAGCTGCTTTAGACAGAGAGAAACAGGTCAGCAGAGCTGCTTTAGAGCCGGAGAACCAGGTCAGCAGACTTGCTCTAGAGCCAGAGAACCAGGTCAGCAGAGCTGCTTTAGAGCCATAGAACCAGGTCAGCAGAGCTGCGATGGAGGCAGAGAACCAGGTCAGCAGAGCTGCTTTCGAGGGAGAGAACCAGGTGAGCAAAGCTGCTTTAGAGCCAGAGATCCAGGTCAGCAGAGCTGCTCTAGAGCCAGAGAAACCAGGTTAGCAGAGCTGCTTTGGAGGGAGAGAACAAGGTCAGCAGAGCTGCTTTAAAGCCAGAGAACCAGGTCAGCAGAGCTGCTCTAGAGCCAAAGAACCCGGTCAGCAGAGCTGCTTTAGAGCCATAGAACCAGGTCAGCAGAGCTGCTCTAGAGGCAGAGAACCAGGTCAGCAGAGCTGATTTACAGCCAGAGAACCAGATCAGCAGAGCTGCTCTAGAGCCAGAGAACCAGGTCAGCAGAGCTGCTTTAGAGCCATAGAACCAGGTCAGCAGAGCTGCTCTAGAGCCTAAGAACTAGCTCAGCAGAGCTACTCTCGAGCCAGAGAACCAGGTCAGCAGAGCTGCTGTAGAGCCAGAGAAACCAGGTCAGCAGAGCTGCTTTAGAGCCAGAGAACCAGGTCAGCAGAGCTGCTCTAGAGCCTAAGAACTAGGTCAGCAGAGCTGCTCTAGAGCCAGAGAACCAGGTCAGCAGAGCTACTGTAGAGCCAGAGAAACCAGGTCAGTAGAGCTGCTTTAGAGTGAGAGAACCAGGACAGCAGAGCTGCTATAGAGGGAGAGTCCAGGTCAGCGGAGCTGCTCTGGAGCCACTGAATCATATCAGCAGAGCTGCTCTAGAGCCAGAGAACCGGGTCAGCAGAACTGCTTTAGAGCCATAGAACCTGGCCAGCAGAGCTGCTTTAGTGCCAGAGAACCAGGTCAGCAGAGCTGCTTTAGAGCCAGAGAAACCAGGTCAGCAGAGCTGCTTTAGAAGGAGAGAACCAGGCCAGCAGATCTTCTTTAGAGTCAGCGAACCAGGTCAGCAGAGCTGTTTTATAGTCAGAGAACCAGGTCAGCAGAGCTGCTCTAGAGCCAGAGAACCAAGTCAGCAGAGCTGCTTTAGAGCCAAAGAAGCAGTTCAGCAGAGCTGCTCTAGAGCCAAAGAAGCAGTTCAGCAGAGCTGCTCTAGAACCAGAGAAACCAGGCCAGCAGAGCTGCTTTAGAGGGAGAGAACCAGGCCAGCAGAGCTTCTTTAGAGTCAGCGAACCAGGTCAGCAGAGCTGCTGTAGAGCCAGAGAGAACCAAGTCAGCAGAGCTGCTTTAGAGGGAGAGAAACAGGTCAGCAGAGCTGCTTTAGAGCCAGAGAACCAGGTCAGCAGAGCTGCTCTAGAGCCAAAGAACCGTGTCAGCAGACATGCTTTAGAGCTATAGAACGAGGTCAGCAGAGCTGCTCTAGAGGCAGAGACCCAGGTCACCAGAGCTGCTCTAGAGGCAGAGACCCAGGTCAGCAGAACTGCTTTAGAGCCTTAGAACCAGCTCAGCAGAGCTCTTTAGAGGGAGAGAACCAGGTCAGCAGAGCTGCTTTAGAGCCAGAGAACCAGGTCAGCAGAGCTGCTCCTGAGCCAGAGAACCAGGTCAGCAGAGCTGCTTTAGAGCCATAAAACCAGGTCAGCAGAGCTGCTCTAGAGGCAGAGAACCAGGTCAGCAGAGCTGATTTATAGGGAGAGAACCAGGTCAGCAGTGCTGCTTTACAGCCAGAGAACCAGGTCAGCAGAGCTGCTTTAGAGCCGGAGAACCACGTCAGCAGAGCTGCTTTAGAGCCATAGAACCAGGTCAGCAGAGCTGCTTTATAGCCAGAGAACCAGGTCAGCAGAGCTGCTCTAGAGCCTAAGAACTAGGTCAGCAGAGCTGCTCTAAAGGCAGAGACCCATGTCAGCAGAACTGCTTTAGAGCCAGAGAACCAGCTCAGCAGAGCTCTTTAGAGGGAGAGAACCAGGTCAGTAGAGCTGCTTTAGAACCAGAGAACCAGGTCAGCAGAGCTGCTCTACTGCCAGAGAACCAGGTCAGCAGACCTGCGTTAGAGCCATAGAACCAGGTCAGCGGAGCTGCTCTAGAGGCAGAGAACCAGGCCAGCAGAGCTGCTTTAGAGGGAGAGAACCAGGTCAGCAGAGCTGCTTTAGAGCCAGAGATACAGGTCAGGAGAGCTGCTCTACAGCCAGAGAAACCAGGTCAGCAGAGCTGCTTTAAAGGGAGAGAACCAGGTCAGCAGAGCTGCTTTAGAGCCAGAGAACCAGGTCAGCAGAGCTGCTCTAGAGCCATAGAACCAGGTCAGCAGAGCTGCTTTAGAGCCATAGAACCAGGTCAGCAGAGCTGCTCTAGAGGCAGAGAACCAGGTCAGCAGAGCTGATTTATAGGGAGAGAACCAGGTCAGCAGAGCTGCTTTACAGCCAGAGAACCAGGTCAGCAGAGCTGCTTTACAGCCAGAGAACCAGGTCAGCAGAGCTGCTTTAGAGCCATAGAACCAGGTCAGCAGAGCTACTTTAGAGCCAGAGAACCAGGTCAGCAGAGCTGCCCTAGAGCCTAAGAACTAGGTCAGCAGAGCTTCTCTAGAGCCAGAGAACCAGGTCAGCAGAGCTGCTGTAGAGCCAGAGAAACCAGGTCAGTAGAGCTGCTTTAGAGCGAGAGAACAAGGTCAGCAGAGCTGCTTTAGAGCGAGAGAACCAGGTCAGCAGAGCTGCTTTAGAGGGAGAGAACCAGGTCAGCAGAGCAGCTCTAGAGCCAGAGAACCAGGTGAGCAGAGCTGCTCTAGAGCCAGAGAAACCAGGTCAGCAGAGCTGCTTTAGAGGGAGAGCCAGGCCAGCAGAGCTTCTTTAGAGTCAGCGAACCAGGTCAGCAGAGTAGCTTTATAGTCAGAAAACCAGGTCAGCAGAGCTGCTTTAGAGCCAGAGAACCAGGTCAGCAGAGCTGCTCTAGAGCCAGAGAACCAACTCAGCAGAGCTACTTTAGAGCTAGAGAACCGGGTCAGCAGAGCTGCTTTACAGCCAGAGAACCAGGTCAGCAGAGCTGCTCGAGAACCTGAGAACCAGGTCAGCAAAGCTGCTCTAGAGCCAAAGAAGCAGTTCAGCAGAGCTGCTCTAGAGCCAAAGAAGCAGTTCAGCAGAGCTGCTCTAGAACCAGAGACCCAAGTCAGCAGAGCTGCTCTAGAGGCTGAGAACCAGGTCAGCAGAGCTGCTCTAGAGGCCGAGAACCAGGTCAGCAGAGCTGCTGTAGAGCCAGAGAGAACCAGGTCAGCAGAGCTGCTTTAGAGGGAGAGAACCAGGTCAGCAGAGATGCTTTAGAGCCAGAGAACCAGGTCAGCAGAGCTGCTCTAGAGCCAAAGAACCGGGTCAGCAGAGCTGCTTTAGAGCCATAGAACCAGGTCAGCAGAGCTGCTCTAGAGGCAAAGACCCAGGTCAGCAGAGTTGCCCTAGAGGCAGAGACCCAGGTCAGCAGAACTGCTTTAGAGCCAGAGAACCAGCTCAGCAGAGCTCTTTAGAGGGAGAGAACCAGGTCAGCAGAGCTGCTTTAGAGCCAGAGAACCAGGTCAGCAGAGCTGCTCTAGAACCTGAGAACCAGGTCAGCAGAGCTGCTCTAGATCCAGAGAACCAGGTCAGCAGAGCTGCTGTAGAGCCAGAGAAACCAGGTCAGCAGAGCCGTTGTAGAGCCAGAGAACCAGGTCAGCAGAGCTGCTCTAGAGGCCGAGAATCAGGTCAGCAAAGCTGCTGTAGAGCCGGAGAGAACCAGTTCAGAAGAGCTGCTTTTGAGGGAGAGAACCAGGTCAGCAGAGCTGCTCTAGAGGCAGAGACCCAGGTCAGCACAACTGCATTAGAGCCAGAGAACCAGCTCAGCAGAGCTCTTTAGAGGGAGAGAATCAGGTCAGCAGAGCTGCTTTAGAGCCAGAGAACCAGGTCAGCAGAGCTGCTTTAGAGCCATAGAACTAGGTCAGCAGAGCTGCTCTAGAGGCAGAGAACCAGGTCAGCGGAGCTGATTTAGAGGGAGAGAACCAGGTCAGCAGAGCTGCTCTAGAGCCAGAGAACCAGGTCAGCAGAGCTGCTTTAGAGCCATAGAACCAGATCAGCAGAGCCGCTTTAGAGCCAGAGAACCAGGTCAGCAGAGCTCCTCTAGAGCCTAAGAACCAGGTCAGCAGAGCTGCTCTAGGGCCAGAGAACCAGGTCAGCAGAGCTGCTGTAGAGCCAGAGAAACCAGGTCAGTAGAGCTGCTTTAGAGCGAGAGAACCAGGTCAGCAGAGCTGCTTTAGAGGCCGAGAACCAGGTCAGCAGAGCTGCTGTAGAGCCAGAGAGAAACAGGTCAGCAGAGCTGCTTTAGAGCCGGAGAACCAGGTCAGCAGACTTGCTCTAGAGCCAGAGAACCAGGTCAGCAGAGCTGCTTTAGAGCCATAGAACCAGGTCAGCAGAGCTGCGATGGAGGCAGAGAACCAGGTCAGCAGAGCTGCTTTCGAGGGAGAGAACCAGGTGAGCAAAGCTGCTTTAGAGCCAGAGATCCAGGTCAGCAGAGCTGCTCTAGAGCCAGAGAAACCAGGTTAGCAGAGCTGCTTTGGAGGGAGAGAACAAGGTCAGCAGAGCTGCTTTAGAGCCAGAGAACCAGGTCAGCAGAGCTGCTCTAGAGCCAAAGAACCCGGTCAGCAGAGCTGCTTTAGAGCCATAGAACCAGGTCAGCAGAGCTGCTCTAGAGGCAGAGAACCAGGTCAGCAGAGCTGATTTACAGCCAGAGAACCAGATCAGCAGAGCTGCTCTAGAGCCAGAGAACCAGGTCAGCAGAGCTGCTTTAGAGCCATAGAACCAGGTCAGCAGAGCTGCTCTAGAGCCTAAGAACTAGCTCAGCAGAGCTACTCTCGAGCCAGAGAACCAGGTCAGCAGAGCTGCTGTAGAGCCAGAGAAACCAGGTCAGCAGAGCTGCTTTAGAGCCAGAGAACCAGGTCAGCAGAGCTGCTCTAGAGCCTAAGAACTAGGTCAGCAGAGCTGCTCTAGAGCCAGAGAACCAGGTCAGCAGAGCTACTGTAGAGCCAGAGAAACCAGGTCAGTAGAGCTGCTTTAGAGTGAGAGAACCAGGACAGCAGAGCTGCTATAGAGGGAGAGTCCAGGTCAGCGGAGCTGCTCTGGAGCCACTGAATCATATCAGCAGAGCTGCTCTAGAGCCAGAGAACCGGGTCAGCAGAACTGCTTTAGAGCCATAGAACCTGGCCAGCAGAGCTGCTTTAGTGCCAGAGAACCAGGTCAGCAGAGCTGCTTTAGAGCCAGAGAAACCAGGTCAGCAGAGCTGCTTTAGAAGGAGAGAACCAGGCCAGCAGATCTTCTTTAGAGTCAGCGAACCAGGTCAGCAGAGCTGTTTTATAGTCAGAGAACCAGGTCAGCAGAGCTGCTCTAGAGCCAGAGAACCAAGTCAGCAGAGCTGCTTTAGAGCCAAAGAAGCAGTTCAGCAGAGCTGCTCTAGAGCCAAAGAAGCAGTTCAGCAGAGCTGCTCTAGAACCAGAGAAACCAGGCCAGCAGAGCTGCTTTAGAGGGAGAGAACCAGGCCAGCAGAGCTTCTTTAGAGTCAGCGAACCAGGTCAGCAGAGCTGCTGTAGAGCCAGAGAGAACCAGGTCAGCAGAGCTGCTTTAGAGGGAGAGAAACAGGTCAGCAGAGCTGCTTTAGAGCCAGAGAACCAGGTCAGCAGAGCTGCTCTAGAGCCAAAGAACCGTGTCAGCAGACATGCTTTAGAGCTATAGAACGAGGTCAGCAGAGCTGCTCTAGAGGCAGAGACCCAGGTCACCAGAGCTGCTCTAGAGGCAGAGACCCAGGTCAGCAGAACTGCTTTAGAGCCTTAGAACCAGCTCAGCAGAGCTCTTTAGAGGGAGAGAACCAGGTCAGCAGAGCTGCTTTAGAGCCAGAGAACCAGGTCAGCAGAGCTGCTCCTGAGCCAGAGAACCAGGTCAGCAGAGCTGCTTTAGAGCCATAAAACCAGGTCAGCAGAGCTGCTCTAGAGGCAGAGAACCAGGTCAGCAGAGCTGATTTATAGGGAGAGAACCAGGTCAGCAGTGCTGCTTTACAGCCAGAGAACCAGGTCAGCAGAGCTGTTTTATAGTCAGAGGACCAGGTCAGCAGAGCTGCTCTAGAGCCAGAGAACCAAGTCAGCAGAGCTGCTTTAGAGCCAAAGAAGCAGTTCAGCAGAGCTGCTCTAGAGCCAAAGAAGCAGTTCAGCAGAGCAGCTCTAGAACCAGAGAAACCAGGCCAGCAGAGCTGCTTTAGAGGGAGAGAACCAGGCCAGCAGAGCTTCTTTAGAGTCAGCGAACCAGGTCAGCAGAGCTGCTGTAGAGCCAGAGAGAACCAGGTCAGCAGAGCTGCTTTAGAGGGAGAGAAACAGGTCAGCAGAGCTGCTTTAGAGCCAGAGAACCAGGTCAGCAGAGCTGCTCTAGAGCCAAAGAACTGTGTCAGCAGACATGCTTTAGAGCTATAGAACGAGGTCAGCAGAGCTGCTCTAGAGGCAGAGACCCAGGTCACCAGAGCTGCTCTAGAGGCAGAGACCCAGGTCAGCAGAACTGCTTTAGAGCCTTAGAACCAGCTCAGCAGAGCTCTTTAGAGGGAGAGAACCAGGTCAGCAGAGCTGCTTTAGAGCCAGAGAACCAGGTCAGCAGAGCTGCTCCTGAGCCAGAGAACCAGGTCAGCAGAGCTGCTTTAGAGCCATAAAACCAGGTCAGCAGAGCTGCTCTAGAGGCAGAGAACCAGGTCAGCAGAGCTGATTTATAGGGAGAGAACCAGGTCAGCAGTGCTGCTTTACAGCCAGAGAACCAGGTCAGCAGAGCTGCTTTAGAGCCGGAGAACCAGGTCAGCAGAGCTGCTTTAGAGCCATAGAACCAGGTCAGCAGAGCTGCTTTATAGCCAGAGAACCAGGTCAGCAGAGCTGCTCTAGAGCCTAAGAACTAGGTCAGCAGAGCTGCTCTAAAGGCAGAGACCCATGTCAGCAGAACTGCTTTAGAGCCAGAGAACCAGCTCAGCAGAGCTATTTAGAGGGAGAGAACCAGGTCAGTAGAGCTGCTTTAGAACCAGAGAACCAGGTCAGCAGAGCTGCTCTACTGCCAGAGAACCAGGTCAGCAGACCTGCGTTAGAGCCATAGAACCAGGTCAGCGGAGCTGCTCTAGAGGCAGAGAACCAGGCCAGCAGAGCTGCTTTAGAGGGAGAGAACCAGGTCAGCAGAGCTGCTTTAGAGCCAGAGATACAGGTCAGGAGAGCTGCTCTACAGCCAGAGAAACCAGGTCAGCAGAGCTGCTTTAAAGGGAGAGAACCAGGTCAGCAGAGCTGCTTTAGAGCCAGAGAACCAGGTCAGCAGAGCTGCTCTAGAGCCATAGAACCAGGTCAGCAGAGCTGCTTTAGAGCCATAGAACCAGGTCAGCAGAGCTGCTCTAGAGGCAGAGAACCAGGTCAGCAGAGCTGATTTATAGGGAGAGAACCAGGTCAGCAGAGCTGCTTTACAGCCAGAGAACCAGGTCAGCAGAGCTGCTTTACAGCCAGAGAACCAGGTCAGCAGAGCTGCTTTAGAGCCATAGAACCAGGTCAGCAGAGCTACTTTAGAGCCAGAGAACCAGGTCAGCAGAGCTGCCCTAGAGCCTAAGAACTAGGTCAGCAGAGCTTCTCTAGAGCCAGAGAACCAGGTCAGCAGAGCTGCTGTAGAGCCAGAGAAACCAGGTCAGTAGAGCTGCTTTAGAGCGAGAGAACAAGGTCAGCAGAGCTGCTTTAGAGCGAGAGAACCAGGTCAGCAGAGCTGCTTTAGAGGGAGAGAACCAGGTCAGCAGAGCAGCTCTAGAGCCAGAGAACCAGGTGAGCAGAGCTGCTCTAGAGCCAGAGAAACCAGGTCAGCAGAGCTGCTTTAGAGGGAGAGCCAGGCCAGCAGAGCTTCTTTAGAGTCAGCGAACCAGGTCAGCAGAGTAGCTTTATAGTCAGAAAACCAGGTCAGCAGAGCTGCTTTAGAGCCAGAGAACCAGGTCAGCAGAGCTGCTCTAGAGCCAGAGAACCAACTCAGCAGAGCTACTTTAGAGCTAGAGAACCGGGTTAGCAGAGCTGCTTTACAGCCAGAGAACCAGGTCAGCAGAGCTGCTCGAGAACGTGAGAACCAGGTCAGCAAAGCTGCTCTAGAGCCAAAGAAGCAGTTCAGCAGAGCTGCTCTAGAGCCAAAGAAGCAGTTCAGCAGAGCTGCTCTAGAACCAGAGACCCAAGTCAGCAGAGCTGCTCTAGAGGCTGAGAACCAGGTCAGCAGAGCTGCTCTAGAGGCCGAGAACCAGGTCAGCAGAGCTGCTGTAGAGCCAGAGAGAACCAGGTCAGCAGAGCTGCTTTAGAGGGAGAGAACCAGGCCAGCAGAGCTTCTTTAGAGTCAGCGAACCAGGTCAGCAGAGCTGCTGTAGAGCCAGAGAGAACCAGGTCAGCAGAGCTGCTTTAGAGGGAGAGAAACAGGTCAGCAGAGCTGCTTTAGAGCCAGAGAACCAGGTCAGCAGAGCTGCTCTAGAGCCAAAGAACCGTGTCAGCAGACATGCTTTAGAGCTATAGAACGAGGTCAGCAGAGCTGCTCTAGAGGCAGAGACCCAGGTCACCAGAGCTGCTCTAGAGGCAGAGACCCAGGTCAGCAGAACTGCTTTAGAGCCTTAGAACCAGCTCAGCAGAGCTCTTTAGAGGGAGAGAACCAGGTCAGCAGAGCTGCTTTAGAGCCAGAGAACCAGGTCAGCAGAGCTGCTCCTGAGCCAGAGAACCAGGTCAGCAGAGCTGCTTTAGAGCCATAAAACCAGGTCAGCAGAGCTGCTCTAGAGGCAGAGAACCAGGTCAGCAGAGCTGATTTATAGGGAGAGAACCAGGTCAGCAGTGCTGCTTTACAGCCAGAGAACCAGGTCAGCAGAGCTGTTTTATAGTCAGAGAACCAGGTCAGCAGAGCTGCTCTAGAGCCAGAGAACCAAGTCAGCAGAGCTGCTTTAGAGCCAAAGAAGCAGTTCAGCAGAGCTGCTCTAGAGCCAAAGAAGCAGTTCAGCAGAGCTGCTCTAGAACCAGAGAAACCAGGCCAGCAGAGCTGCTTTAGAGGGAGAGAACCAGGCCAGCAGAGCTTCTTTAGAGTCAGCGAACCAGGTCAGCAGAGCTGCTGTAGAGCCAGAGAGAACCAGGTCAGCAGAGCTGCTTTAGAGGGAGAGAAACAGGTCAGCAGAGCTGCTTTAGAGCCAGAGAACCAGGTCAGCAGAGCTGCTCTAGAGCCAAAGAACCGTGTCAGCAGACATGCTTTAGAGCTATAGAACGAGGTCAGCAGAGCTGCTCTAGAGGCAGAGACCCAGGTCACCAGAGCAGCTCTAGAGGCAGAGACCCAGGTCAGCAGAACTGCTTTAGAGCCTTAGAACCAGCTCAGCAGAGCTCTTTAGAGGGAGAGAACCAGGTCAGCAGAGCTGCTTTAGAGCCAGAGAACGAGGTCAGCAGAGCTGCTCCTGAGCCAGAGAACCAGGTCAGCAGAGCTGCTTTAGAGCCATAAAACCAGGTCAGCAGAGCTGCTCTAGAGGCAGAGAACCAGGTCAGCAGAGCTGATTTATAGGGAGAGAACCAGGTCAGCAGTGCTGCTTTACAGCCAGAGAACCAGGTCAGCAGAGCTGCTTTAGAGCCGGAGAACCAGGTCAGCAGAGCTGCTTTAGAGCCATAGAACCAGGTCAGCAGAGCTGCTTTATAGCCAGAGAACCAGGTCAGCAGAGCTGCTCTAGAGCCTAAGAACTAGGTCAGCAGAGCTGCTCTAAAGGCAGAGACCCATGTCAGCAGAACTGCTTTAGAGCCAGAGAACCAGCTCAGCAGAGCTATTTAGAGGGAGAGAACCAGGTCAGTAGAGCTGCTTTAGAACCAGAGAACCAGGTCAGCAGAGCTGCTCTACTGCCAGAGAACCAGGTCAGCAGACCTGCGTTAGAGCCATAGAACCAGGTCAGCGGAGCTGCTCTAGAGGCAGAGAACCAGGCCAGCAGAGCTGCTTTAGAGGGAGAGAACCAGGTCAGCAGAGCTGCTTTAGAGCCAGAGATACAGGTCAGGAGAGCTGCTCTACAGCCAGAGAAACCAGGTCAGCAGAGCTGCTTTAAAGGGAGAGAACCAGGTCAGCAGAGCTGCTTTAGAGCCAGAGAACCAGGTCAGCAGAGCTGCTCTAGAGCCATAGAACCAGGTCAGCAGAGCTGCTTTAGAGCCATAGAACCAGGTCAGCAGAGCTGCTCTAGAGGCAGAGAACCAGGTCAGCAGAGCTGATTTATAGGGAGAGAACCAGGTCAGCAGAGCTGCTTTACAGCCAGAGAACCAGGTCAGCAGAGCTGCTTTACAGCCAGAGAACCAGGTCAGCAGAGCTGCTTTAGAGCCATAGAACCAGGTCAGCAGAGCTACTTTAGAGCCAGAGAACCAGGTCAGCAGAGCTGCCCTAGAGCCTAAGAACTAGGTCAGCAGAGCTTCTCTAGAGCCAGAGAACCAGGTCAGCAGAGCTGCTGTAGAGCCAGAGAAACCAGGTCAGTAGAGCTGCTTTAGAGCGAGAGAACAAGGTCAGCAGAGCTGCTTTAGAGCGAGAGAACCAGGTCAGCAGAGCTGCTTTAGAGGGAGAGAACCAGGTCAGCAGAGCAGCTCTAGAGCCAGAGAACCAGGTGAGCAGAGCTGCTCTAGAGCCAGAGAAACCAGGTCAGCAGAGCTGCTTTAGAGGGAGAGCCAGGCCAGCAGAGCTTCTTTAGAGTCAGCGAACCAGGTCAGCAGAGTAGCTTTATAGTCAGAAAACCAGGTCAGCAGAGCTGCTTTAGAGCCAGAGAACCAGGTCAGCAGAGCTGCTCTAGAGCCAGAGAACCAACTCAGCAGAGCTACTTTAGAGCTAGAGAACCGGGTTAGCAGAGCTGCTTTACAGCCAGAGAACCAGGTCAGCAGAGCTGCTCGAGAATGTGAGAACCAGGTCAGCAAAGCTGCTCTAGAGCCAAAGAAGCAGTTCAGCAGAGCTGCTCTAGAGCCAAAGAAGCAGTTCAGCAGAGCTGCTCTAGAACCAGAGACCCAAGTCAGCAGAGCTGCTCTAGAGGCTGAGAACCAGGTCAGCAGAGCTGCTCTAGAGGCCGAGAACCAGGTCAGCAGAGCTGCTGTAGAGCCAGAGAGAACCAGGTCAGCAGAGCTGCTTTAGAGGGAGAGAACCAGGTCAGCAGAGATGCTTTAGAGCCAGAGAACCAGGTCAGCAGAGCTGCTCTAGAGCCAAAGAACCGGGTCAGCAGAGCTGCTTTAGAGCCATAGAACCAGGTCAGCAGAGCTGCTCTAGAGGCAAAGACCCAGGTCAGCAGAGTTGCCCTAGAGGCAGAGACCCAGGTCAGCAGAACTGCTTTAGAGCCAGAGAACCAGCTCAGCAGAGCTCTTTAGAGGGAGAGAACCAGGTCAGCAGAGCTGCTCTAGAGCCAGAGAACCAACTCAGCAGAGCTACTTTAGAGCTAGAGAACCGGGTTAGCAGAGCTGCTTTACAGCCAGAGAACCAGGTCAGCAGAGCTGCTCGAGAACCTGAGAACCAGGTCAGCAAAGCTGCTCTAGAGCCAAAGAAGCAGTTCAGCAGAGCTGCTCTAGAGCCAAAGAAGCAGTTCAGCAGAGCTGCTCTAGAACCAGAGACCCAAGTCAGCAGAGCTGCTCTAGAGGCTGAGAACCAGGTCAGCAGAGCTGCTCTAGAGGCCGAGAACCAGGTCAGCAGAGCTGCTGTAGAGCCAGAGAGAACCAGGTCAGCAGAGCTGCTTTAGAGGGAGAGAACCAGGTCAGCAGAGATGCTTTAGAGCCAGAGAACCAGGTCAGCAGAGCTGCTCTAGAGCCAAAGAACCGGGTCAGCAGAGCTGCTTTAGAGCCATAGAACCAGGTCAGCAGAGCTGCTCTAGAGGCAAAGACCCAGGTCAGCAGAGTTGCCCTAGAGGCAGAGACCCAGGTCAGCAGAACTGCTTTAGAGCCAGAGAACCAGCTCAGCAGAGCTCTTTAGAGGGAGAGAACCAGGTCAGCAGAGCTGCTTTAGAGCCAGAGAACCAGGTCAGCAGAGCTGCTCTAGAACCTGAGAACCAGGTCAGCAGAGCTGCTCTAGATCCAGAGAACCAGGTCAGCAGAGCTGCTGTAGAGCCAGAGAAACCAGGTCAGCAGAGCCGTTGTAGAGCCAGAGAACCAGGTCAGCAGAGCTGCTCTAGAGGCCGAGAATCAGGTCAGCAAAGCTGCTGTAGAGCCGGAGAGAACCAGTTCAGAAGAGCTGCTTTTGAGGGAGAGAACCAGGTCAGCAGATCTGCTCTAGAGGCAGAGACCCAGGTCAGCACAACTGCATTAGAGCCAGAGAACCAGCTCAGCAGAGCTCTTTAGAGGGAGAGAATCAGGTCAGCAGAGCTGCTTTAGAGCCAGAGAACCAGGTCAGCAGAGCTGCTTTAGAGCCATAGAACTAGGTCAGCAGAGCTGCTCTAGAGGCAGAGAACCAGGTCAGCGGAGCTGATTTAGAGGGAGAGAACCAGGTCAGCAGAGCTGCTCTAGAGCCAGAGAACCAGGTCAGCAGAGCTGCTTTAGAGCCATAGAACCAGATCAGCAGAGCTGCTTTAGAGCCATAGAACCAGGTCAGCAGAGCTGCGATGGAGGCAGAGAACCAGGTCAGCAGAGCTGCTTTCGAGGGAGAGAACCAGGTGAGCAAAGCTGCTTTAGAGCCAGAGATCCAGGTCAGCAGAGCTGCTCTAGAGCCAGAGAAACCAGGTTAGCAGAGCTGCTTTGGAGGGAGAGAACAAGGTCAGCAGAGCTGCTTTAGAGCCAGAGAACCAGGTCAGCAGAGCTGCTCTAGAGCCAAAGAACCCGGTCAGCAGAGCTGCTTTAGAGCCATAGAACCAGGTCAGCAGAGCTGCTCTAGAGGCAGAGAACCAGGTCAGCAGAGCTGATTTACAGCCAGAGAACCAGATCAGCAGAGCTGCTCTAGAGCCAGAGAACCAGGTCAGCAGAGCTGCTTTAGAGCCATAGAACCAGGTCAGCAGAGCTGCTCTAGAGCCTAAGAACTAGCTCAGCAGAGCTACTCTCGAGCCAGAGAACCAGGTCAGCAGAGCTGCTGTAGAGCCAGAGAAACCAGGTCAGCAGAGCTGCTTTAGAGCCAGAGAACCAGGTCAGCAGAGCTGCTCTAGAGCCTAAGAACTAGGTCAGCAGAGCTGCTCTAGAGCCAGAGAACCAGGTCAGCAGAGCTACTGTAGAGCCAGAGAAACCAGGTCAGTAGAGCTGCTTTAGAGTGAGAGAACCAGGACAGCAGAGCTGCTATAGAGGGAGAGTCCAGGTCAGCGGAGCTGCTCTGGAGCCACTGAATCATATCAGCAGAGCTGCTCTAGAGCCAGAGAACCGGGTCAGCAGAACTGCTTTAGAGCCATAGAACCTGGCCAGCAGAGCTGCTTTAGTGCCAGAGAACCAGGTCAGCAGAGCTGCTTTAGAGCCAGAGAAACCAGGTCAGCAGAGCTGCTTTAGAAGGAGAGAACCAGGCCAGCAGATCTTCTTTAGAGTCAGCGAACCAGGTCAGCAGAACTGTTTTATAGTCAGAGAACCAGGTCAGCAGAGCTGCTCTAGAGCCAGAGAACCAAGTCAGCAGAGCTGCTTTAGAGCCAAAGAAGCAGTTCAGCAGAGCTGCTCTAGAGCCAAAGAAGCAGTTCAGCAGAGCTGCTCTAGAACCAGAGAAACCAGGCCAGCAGAGCTGCTTTAGAGGGAGAGAACCAGGCCAGCAGAGCTTCTTTAGAGTCAGCGAACCAGGTCAGCAGAGCTGCTGTAGAGCCAGAGAGAACCAGGTCAGCAGAGCTGCTTTAGAGGGAGAGAAACAGGTCAGCAGAGCTGCTTTAGAGCCAGAGAACCAGGTCAGCAGAGCTGCTCTAGAGCCAAAGAACCGTGTCAGCAGACATGCTTTAGAGCTATAGAACGAGGTCAGCAGAGCTGCTCTAGAGGCAGAGACCCAGGTCACCAGAGCTGCTCTAGAGGCAGAGACCCAGGTCAGCAGAACTGCTTTAGAGCCTTAGAACCAGCTCAGCAGAGCTCTTTAGAGGGAGAGAACCAGGTCAGCAGAGCTGCTTTAGAGCCAGAGAACCAGGTCAGCAGAGCTGCTCCTGAGCCAGAGAACCAGGTCAGCAGAGCTGCTTTAGAGCCATAAAACCAGGTCAGCAGAGCTGCTCTAGAGGCAGAGAACCAGGTCAGCAGAGCTGATTTATAGGGAGAGAACCAGGTCAGCAGTGCTGCTTTACAGCCAGAGAACCAGGTCAGCAGAGCTGCTTTAGAGCCGGAGAACCAGGTCAGCAGAGCTGCTTTAGAGCCATAGAACCAGGTCAGCAGAGCTGCTTTATAGCCAGAGAACCAGGTCAGCAGAGCTGCTCTAGAGCCTAAGAACTAGGTCAGCAGAGCTGCTCTAAAGGCAGAGACCCATGTCAGCAGAACTGCTTTAGAGCCAGAGAACCAGCTCAGCAGAGCTCTTTAGAGGGAGAGAACCAGGTCAGTAGAGCTGCTTTAGAACCAGAGAACCAGGTCAGCAGAGCTGCTCTACTGCCAGAGAACCAGGTCAGCAGACCTGCGTTAGAGCCATAGAACCAGGTCAGCGGAGCTGCTCTAGAGGCAGAGAACCAGGCCAGCAGAGCTGCTTTAGAGGGAGAGAACCAGGTCAGCAGAGCTGCTTTAGAGCCAGAGATACAGGTCAGGAGAGCTGCTCTACAGCCAGAGAAACCAGGTCAGCAGAGCTGCTTTAAAGGGAGAGAACCAGGTCAGCAGAGCTGCTTTAGAGCCAGAGAACCAGGTCAGCAGAGCTGCTCTAGAGCCATAGAACCAGGTCAGCAGAGCTGCTTTAGAGCCATAGAACCAGGTCAGCAGAGCTGCTCTAGAGGCAGAGAACCAGGTCAGCAGAGCTGATTTATAGGGAGAGAACCACGTCAGCAGAGCTGCTTTACAGCCAGAGAACCAGGTCAGCAGAGCTGCTTTAAAGCCAGAGAACCAGGTCAGCAGAGCTGCTTTAGAGCCATAGAACCAGGTCAGCAGAGCTACTTTAGAGCCAGAGAACCAGGTCAGCAGAGCTGCCCTAGAGCCTAAGAACTAGGTCAGCAGAGCTTCTCTAGAGCCAGAGAACCAGGTCAGCAGAGCTGCTGTAGAGCCAGAGAAACCAGGTCAGTAGAGCTGCTTTAGAGCGAGAGAACAAGGTCAGCAGAGCTGCTTTAGAGCGAGAGAACCAGGTCAGCAGAGCTGCTTTAGAGGGAGAGAACCAGGTCAGCAGAGCAGCTCTAGAGCCAGAGAACCAGGTGAGCAGAGCTGCTCTAGAGCCAGAGAAACCAGGTCAGCAGAGCTGCTTTAGAGGGAGAGCCAGGCCAGCAGAGCTTCTTTAGAGTCAGCGAACCAGGTCAGCAGAGTAGCTTTATAGTCAGAAAACCAGGTCAGCAGAGCTGCTTTAGAGCCAGAGAACCAGGTCAGCAGAGCTGCTCTAGAGCCAGAGAACCAACTCAGCAGAGCTACTTTAGAGCTAGAGAACCGGGTCAGCAGAGCTGCTTTACAGCCAGAGAACCAGGTCAGCAGAGCTGCTCGAGAACCTGAGAACCAGGTCAGCAAAGCTGCTCTAGAGCCAAAGAAGCAGTTCAGCAGAGCTGCTCTAGAGCCAAAGAAGCAGTTCAGCAGAGCTGCTCTAGAACCAGAGACCCAAGTCAGCAGAGCTGCTCTAGAGGCTGAGAACCAGGTCAGCAGAGCTGCTCTAGAGGCCGAGAACCAGGTCAGCAGAGCTGCTGTAGAGCCAGAGAGAACCAGGTCAGCAGAGCTGCTTTAGAGGGAGAGAACCAGGTCAGCAGAGATGCTTTAGAGCCAGAGAACCAGGTCAGCAGTGCTGCTCTAGAGCCAAAGAACCGGGTCAGCAGAGCTGCTTTAGAGCCATAGAACCAGGTCAGCAGAGCTGCTCTAGAGGCAAAGACCCAGGTCAGCAGAGTTGCCCTAGAGGCAGAGACCCAGGTCAGCAGAACTGCTTTAGAGCCAGAGAACCAGCTCAGCAGAGCTCTTTAGAGGGAGAGAACCAGGTCAGCAGAGCTGCTTTAGAGCCAGAGAACCAGGTCAGCAGAGCTGCTCTAGAACCTGAGAACCAGGTCAGCAGAGCTGCTCTAGATCCAGAGAACCAGGTCAGCAGAGCTGCTGTAGAGCCAGAGAAACCAGGTCAGCAGAGCCGTTGTAGAGCCAGAGAACCAGGTCAGCAGAGCTGCTCTAGAGGCCGAGAATCAGGTCAGCAAAGCTGCTGTAGAGCCGGAGAGAACCAGTTCAGAAGAGCTGCTTTTGAGGGAGAGAACCAGGTCAGCAGAGCTGCTCTAGAGGCAGAGACCCAGGTCAGCACAACTGCATTAGAGCCAGAGAACCAGCTCAGCAGAGCTCTTTAGAGGGAGAGAATCAGGTCAGCAGAGCTGCTTTAGAGCCAGAGAACCAGGTCAGCAGAGCTGCTTTAGAGCCATAGAACCAGGTCAGCAGAGCTGCTCTAGAGGCAGAGAACCAGGTCAGCGGAGCTGATTTAGAGGGAGAGAACCAGATCAGCAGAGCTGCTCTAGAGCCAGAGAACCAGGTCAGCAGAGCTGCTTTAGAGCCATAGAACCAGATCAGCAGAGCCGCTTTAGAGCCAGAGAACCAGGTCAGCAGAGCTCCTCTAGAGCCTAAGAACCAGGTCAGCAGAGCTGCTCTAGGGCCAGAGAACCAGGTCAGCAGAGCTGCTGTAGAGCCAGAGAAACCAGGTCAGTAGAGCTGCTTTAGAGCGAGAGAACCAGGTCAGCAGAGCTGCTTTAGAGGGAGAGAACCAGGTCAGCAGAGCAGCTCCTGTAACGCCCTGAACGTCTCAGGATCGTTTAACAGACACTATAATGAGAACGCAACCACTTGTGAAGGTTTAGTTATTTTAATGAAGGCAAAAATAATACAAGGAATAAACAAAGGTTATAGTCACTGGAATCCTCCAGGCTAAGTACGTTACCAGCCCACAGCACGGATGGTCCTAACCGTCCTCTGCATATACGCCGATCCCGGCGTATGCCAACAGAGGGCAGAAATGAAATGGCCGACAATGCCAATCGGTAGGCTGTGAGGGGCACGAAGAGTGTTGGGGAGAATCGAGGAGTCAGGGAAACACCCAGCCGGGGTCTCTACCTGAAGGGAGCAGCCGCTCAACCTCTTCCTCAGACTGCACCGGGACGCGGAGTCACCTCCTGGTGATGCGTCACCGATACCCCAATCACAAGCAAAGAAGACTGAACCGAGAGCAGCCGCTCGATCGATCCCGTGGACTTCCGAGTCTGTAACGCGGCAAACACCTCCTGGTGTGCGTTACAGCTGGCAGTCCCTGTATCTCTGGTCGGGCTGGGAGTTACGACTCCAACCAGCAAAAGCGCCACTGCGCTTTGACTCAGCCGAGTCAAAAAGCGAAGCTCAATGGTTATCCGGTAGAGCTTCCGGGTCCTTCACAGGTGACGATGGGGCAAGACACGGCCCAGGGAGTAACGACTCGACCTACCTCCGTTCTTGCCTTACTGGAGCACCACTCCGGAACACTGCTCTTCACTAAGCAGGTACGTCGGTGTAAACACAATATCCGACAGCGTTGTACCTCCTGGTTCCTCCCTTTATAGGGCGTGTTTTCCTTGAGTTATGTAACAGCTCTCCTGTTTACATAAGGGCGTGTTTTCCTTGAGTTATGTAACAGCTCTCCTGTTTACATAAGGGCGTGTTTTCCTTGAGTTATGTAACAGCTCTCCTGTTTACATAAGGGCGTGTTTTCCTTGAGTTATGTAACAGCTCTCCTGTTTACATAACCTCTCAACCGCTAAGCATCCTGGGAGATGTAGTCCGTTTTCGCTGGTTACCGTTTTCCTCCCCTCGCATGACAGGAATTCTTGACAGTACATCCTCCCTCTCAGCGGCTCCCCACGGGTCCAGCGCTGGCAGGAAAACGCCGATGGAACAAGGAGACCAAGCGCGGAGCATGAACCCCTTCAGCCGGTTCCCATGACTGCTCCTCCGGGCCATAGCCTTTCCACGCAACCAGGTACCACAGCTTCCCCCTGCGCCATTTGGACGCCCGTATGCCCGACACTTCATACTCCACCTCCGACTCCACGCATACCGGCCTGGGTGTCCCAGGCGGCTTGGAGGGTGCTGGTTTGAGCAATGATACATGAAAGACAGGGTGTATCCGCAATGACTGGGGCAAGCACACCTTCACGTTCACGGGACCCATACACTTGGTAATTCGATAGGGGCCCATGTACTTGGGATGGAACACACTGTTCTTTCGAAACCTCATGTTTCTTGTGGATATCCAGACGTAGTCTCCAGTGCGGTACAGTGGCCCGGGCCTTCTCTTCCTGTCTGCCGCAGCCTTGTATCTTCTCTTGGCCTCTATTAGGACAGCCCTTGAGCGCATCAACGTGTCTTTTATGTGTGCCACCCTGTCCGCTGTGGCGGGAATCCGGTCCTCTCTGAACGGATGTAGAAATGGCAAGAACCTGGGATGTTGGCCATAGTTGCTATAGAACGGAGATGACTGTGTGGAGCTGTGAGTGGCGTTGTTATAGGCTATCTCTGCAACCCATAGCAAGTCGACCCATTCTTCCCTGCCCTGGTCCACAAAACATCGCAGATACTGTTTGAGCGTTTGGTTCAGGCGCTCGGTTTGGCCGTCCGTTTGAGGGTGGTAGCTGGTGGACAGGGCGGTCTTAACATGCAGCGCAGTGCACCAAGTCTTCCAGAATTGCGCAGTAAACTGCGACCCCCGGTCCGACACGATCACCCCAGGTAATCCATGCAGTCGTACTACATTCTTTAGGAGTAGTGACGCCAATTCCCCGGCCGTAGGGACTCTCTTGCAGGGGATGAAGTGCCCCATTTTCGTCAAGTAATCCACCACCACCAGTATTGCCGTCATCCCCTGGTCTACCGGTAGGCCCACCACGAAGTCCAGAGATATGCTATCCCATGGTCTATCCGGGGTCGGAAGTGGATGTAAGAGCCCTTGGGTTCGGCCATGGTCGGCCTTCATGGTAGCACACGTAGGACACTCCTGTCCCCACCTCCTGACATCCACTCTCATGGTTGGCCACCAGAAATGCCGTCCCATGCTAGCCACCGTTTTTTCAAAGCCCAAATGACCTGCGCATGGAGAGTCATGGCACCAGATGAATGCTTGTTTCCTTAGCCTAGGCGTGGGTATCAATAGGCACCTGCCCTTCAGGGGTATCCCGTCCTTCAGCTGCCATTCTCTGTGACTGAGGAGCCACCTCCGCCATGCGAATGACCTGATCCCTCTCTTTATTCCCCTCAGGAAAGTATCCGGTTGGATAACCCCCAATACCATCCTCGGGGAAATGATGGAATGCTCGGTCGCAGGCAATGGTTCCTTAACTGCAGATTGACGGGACAGGGCGTCCGCCTTCCGGTTTTCCGTCCCCGGCCGATATGTGATGCGGAAGTTGAACCCCGCAAAGAAGATCATCCACCGCAGCTGTCTGGGAGAAAGGTGTCTTGTGGCCGTCATGAACTGTAGGTTCCGATGGTCCGTGTACACCGATACCACATGTCTTGCCCCCATCAACCAATGCCTCCATTCGGTGAAGGCGTCCTTGATTGCGAGAAGCTCCTTCTCCGCAATATGGTAGTTGCGTTCGGCGTCGTTGAGTTTGCGGGACATGTACGCAACGGGATGAAGCACCCCTGTGTCGTGGTTGCGTTGGGACAAGATAGCCCTCAGCGCCACATCCGATGCGTCCGCTTCCACCACGTAGGGGAGATCCGGATCGGGGTGAGCCAACACCGGCGCCTTACCAAAGGCGCTTTTCAGGGCCTCAAAGGCTGTGTTCGCTTCAGGGGACCAGACAAACTCCTTGGACTTCCTCAGTAGCTGTGTGATTGGGGCCACCAATCCTGAAAATCCATCTATAAACCCGCCTGTAAAAGTTGGCGAAGCCAATGAAACTTTGGATGTCCTTCACGCTTTGGGGCACCGGCCATTCTTTCACCGCCTTGATCTTTCGTTCTGCCATCTCCTGTCCCTCTGGACTCAGCATCACTCCGAGGAATTCCACGGATGTGACGTGGAAGTCACACTTGCTGAGTTTACAAAACAGCATGTTTTCCCTCAGCTTTTGGAGCACAGCTTTGACGTGGTGTACGTGCTCCTCCACACTGGACGAATAGATGAGGATGTCGTCGATATATACGACCACGTAGATATCCAACTCCTCTCTGAATACCTCATTCAAAAAGTACTGAAAGGCTGCCGGGGCGTTGCACAGACCGAACGGCATGACGAGGTACTCAAAAAGGCCGAACCTGGTCTTAAAGGCGGTCTTCCACTCGTCTCCGTCCCTCATGCGCACCAGATGGTATGCCCCTTTCAAATCCAACTTGGTGTAGATACGAGCTTTCTTGACCTGTTCCAGAAGTACACTGATGAGAGGCAAGGGGTACCGATTCTTTACGGTTATCGCATTCAATGCCCTAAAGTCCACACAGGCTCTCAGCTCCCCATTAGCCTTCGGGATGAAGAAGAGTGGCGAGGCGGCCGGAGACTTGGACGGGCGGATGAATCCTAGCTTGAGGAGTTTATCCAGGTACCCCCGGAGATGCACGTTTTCAGGCTCCGTCAGGGCATCCAGCCTGCCGCTGGGAACGCTGGCCCCTGGCACCAGGTCGATCTGGCAGTCAAACTGTCTATGTGGTGGTAGCACTTCCGCCTTCACCTCATCAAATACATCCTCAAAACTGTGATAAGCCTGGGGGAGAGCCACATCTTTTTCTGCCGCTGTAGCCACCGTCTGACTCCCGCTCTCATCTGCGTCAAGGGATTCCGTTCTTATTCCACAATGCAGGATGCAATACGGTGACGTCAGTTCGATGCGATGTGTTGGCCAATCCACAGAGGGGTTGTGTTTCTGTAGCCACGGCAATCCCAATATGACGCCATATTGGGGCGCTCGGATGATGTTAAAATCGATTTGTTCCAAATGGTTCCTCCCACATCTCATCGGAAGGACCCCCGTGTGCTGCCCGATGGGCCCCGTCACCAATCGCCTTCCGTCTACAGCATAGACGTCTTCGGGTACAGCTTTGGGAAGAAGCACTAGCCCTAGCCTGCATGCCTCGTTGTGGTCCATAAACATGCCAGTGGCCCCTGAATCCACCATGGCCACAACGGGTATCCACTGGTCATGCACTCCCACGTGCACCGTGAGAAACAGGTGTCGTTGTCCCTTAGTGACCGAGTTGGAAAGTGAAGGGATGGATGAGTGACTCCGAGATGCCCCTTCTTTGGTCTGGGAGTCCTCTAGTTTTCCGCCGGTACGTCCACCACGGCTGTTACCGACCGGTTGGCCCGATAACGTGACGTCTTCGGTTTGGCAGGGCATTCACATACGTAGTGGCCTTTTTTGCCACAATATAGGCACAATCCTTGTTTACGGCGTGACTCTTTCTCCGTGGCTGTGAGGCTCGCTCGTATTGCACTGATGTCCATGGGTTCTCCCTTGGATGCGGTGGCAGTTTCAGGACTTCCCACTGTCACATAGGATGGAAGGGATTTTCCTTTTCTCCCATGATCCCCCTTTCTTTCACTTAGCCTATGTTCCAGCCGTAATACCAGGTTGATAAGGCCCTCACATGTCTTGGGTTGTGGGTCAATATGAGCCACGGCGTCCTTGAGCTCCTCGCACAGCCCGTGATGGAAGAGCGCCGTCTGTTTAGCAACAGGCCACTTGGTTTCCGCAACCAGCCTTCGGAACGCGTTGAGATACTGCACCAGGTCGTTGGATCCCTGTCTCAACTCAAGCATTTCACGGTCCGCCGTGTACGAGTCAGCCCTTCTGTCGAAGACCTTCAGGAATTCCTCGCGAAAAGCACCCCAATCACATAAGATGGGGTCGTCCCTGCTCACCAGAGGTACGGCCCATTGTGCCGCGTTTCCAGCCAAATAGGATATAAGGAAAGCCACACGAGCCTGACTCGTGGGGAACGCCCTTGGTTTGCACGATAAATGTAGCGCCACTTGTGTGAGGAATACCTGCACTGTGTTAGGATCCCCACTGTACCTCTCTGGTGTTGCCAAGGGGACGGCTACCGGCATTTCCACTACTACCGCAGGGGTCTGGTTCGTGAGGGAGGTGCTGGGCGTGAGCGGGTCCAATTGGATAGCATCCAGTCTGGCTTTTACATCGGCTGTTTCTTGCCTGGAGGCAGCCAATTCAATTTGCACGGTCGCTAAAGCAGCCAGCACATCATCAAGTGTTGCCATGTCTGTTATCGACCGGGAGACAGTTAGTGTTTATTAAGGTCGGATATTTTGTAACGCCCTGAACGTCTCAGGATCGTTTAAGAGACACTATAATGAGAACGCAACCACTTGTGAAGGTTTAGTTATTTTAACGAAGGCAAAAATAATACAAGGAATAAACAAAGGTTATAGTCACTGGAATCCTCCAGGCTAAGTACGTTACCAGCCCACAGCACGGATGGCCCTAACCGTCCTCTGCATATACGCCGATCCCGGCATATGCCAACAGAGGGCAGAAATGAAATGGCCGACAATGCCAATCGGTAGGCTGTGAGGGGCACGAAGAGTGTTGGGGAGAATCGAGGAGTCAGGGAAACCCCCAGCCGGGGTCTCTACCTGAAGGGAGCAGCCGCTCAACCTCTTCCTCAGACTGCACCGGGACGCGGTGTCACCTCCTGGTGATGCGTCACCGATACCCCAATCACAAGCAAAGAAGACTGAACCGAGAGCAGCCGCTCGATCGATCCCGTGGACTTCCGAGTCTGTAACGCGGCAAACACCTCCTGGTGTGCGTTACAGCTGGCAGTCCCTGTATCTCTGGTCGGGCTGGGAGTTACGACTCCAACCAGCAAAAGCGCCACTGCGCTTTGACTCAGCCGAGTCAAAAAGCGAAGCTCAATGGTTATCCGGTAGAGCTTCCGGGTCCTTCACAGGTGACGATGGGGCAAGACACGGCCCAGGGAGTAACGACTCGACCTACCTCCGTTCTTGCCTTACTGGAGCACCACTCCGGAACACTGCTCTTCACTAAGCAGGTACGTCGGTGTAAACACAATATCCGACAGCGTTGTACCTCCCGGTTCCTCCCTTTATAGGGCGTGTTTTCCTTGAGTTATATAACAGCTCTCCTGTTTACATAAGGGCGTGTTTTCCTTGAGTTATGTAACAGCTCTCCTGTTTACATAAGGGCGTGTTTTCCTTGAGTTATGTAACAGCTCTCCTGTTTACATACCCTCTCAACCGCTAAGCATCCTGGGAGATGTAGTCCGTTTTCGCTGGTTACCGTTTTCCTCCCCTCGCATGACAGGAATTCTTGACAGCTCTAGAGCCAGAGAACCGGGACAGCAGAGCTGCTCTAGAGCCAGAGAACCAGGTGAGCAGAACTGCTTTAGAGCCATAGAACTGGGTCAGCAGAGCTGCTCTAGAGCCAGAGAACAGGGTCAGCAGAGCTGCTTTAGAGCCAGAGAAACCAGGTCAGCAGAGCTGCTTTAGAGGGAGAGAACCTGTTCATGATTGCTGCTTTAGAGCCAGAGAACCCGGCCAGCAGAGCTGCTTTAAAGCCAGAGAACCAGGTCAGCAGAGCTGCTTTAGAGCCAGAGAACCAGGTCAGCAGAGCTGCTCTAGGGGAGGAGAGCCAGGTCAGCAGAGCTGCTCTAGAGCCAGTGAACCATGTCAGCAGAACTGCTTTAGAGCCATAGAACCAAGTCAGCAGAGCTGCTTTAGAGCCAGAGAAACCAGGTCAGCAGAGCTGTTGTAGAGTCAGAGAACCAGGTCAGCAGAGCTGCTCTAGAGCCTAAGAAGCAGGTCAGCAGAGCTGCTCTAGAACCAGAGACCCAGGTCAGCAGAGCTGCTCTAGAGGCCGAGAACCAGGTCAGTAGAGCTGCTGTTGAGCCAGAGAAACCAGGTCAGCAGAGCTGCTTTAGAGGGAGAGAACCAGGTCAGCAGAACTGCTTTAGAGCCAGAGAACCAGGTCAGCAGAGCTGCTCTGGAGCCAGAGATTCAGGTCAGCAGAGCTGCTTTAGAGACATAGAATCAGGTCATCAGAGCTGCTCTAAAGGCAGAGACCCAGGTCAGCAGAACTGCTTTAGAGCCAGAGAACCAGCTCAGCAGAGCTCTTTAGAGGGAGAGAATCAGGTCAGCAGAGCTGCTTTAGAGCCAGAGAACCAGGTCAGCAGAGCTGCTCTACAGCCAGAGAACCAGGTCAGCAGAGCTGCGTTAGAGCCATAGAACCAGGTCAGCGGAGCTGCTCTAGAGCCAGAGATCCAGGTCAGCAGAGCTGCTCTACAGCCAGAGAAACCAGGTCAGCAGAGGTGCTTTAAAGGGAGAGAACCAGGTCAGCAGAGCTGCTTTAGAGTCAGAGAACCAGGTCAGCAGAGCTGCTCTAGAGCCAGAGAACCAGGTCAGCAGAGCTGCTTTAGAGCCATAAAACCAGGTCAGCAGAGCTGCTCTAGAGGCAGAGAACCAGGTCAGCAGAGCTGATTTATAGGGAGAGAACCAGGTCAGCAGTGCTGCTTTACAGCCAGAGAACCAGGTCAGCAGAGCTGCTTTAGAGCCAGAGAACCAGGTCAGCAGAGCTGCTTTAGAGCCATAGAACCAGGTCAGCAGAGCTGCTTTAGAGCCAGAGAACCAGGTCAGCAGAGCTGCTTTAGAGCCATAGAACCAGGTCAGCAGAGCTGCTTTAGAGCCAAAGAACTAGGTCAGCAGAGCTGCTCTAGAGCCAGAGAACCATGTCGTACTTTAATATTCGGGACCGCGTAGGGGACAGGGCCCTACCCCTGTCTATCTTGGTATTAGCGAACCGCAAATGGTAAATACGGCATGTACGAGTGTTTTATATACCGTTCTAGCTATGAATGCACTGTGTACACGTTATTCTGCTTCAACTACGCGGGTTCCATTTTGGAAGCAGTGGCCATCTTGTCATTGCCCTCACATAGGCTATAATGGAGTAAATACGGGCCTCACAGTACATGGGCTTTCCCTCTGACTTCTCTGTGACCTGGGCAGCTGGCTCTGCTGCCCCAGGTCAAACCGGTCTCACGAGCTCCCCTTCCTCCGTCCACCTGTGATTAGCATCAGGGCTTGACCCGTCATAAAACCCTTTCATTCTATACAATCCCCCGGCTAATCTCTTCCACACCTGCTTGTTCCCGCTTTATGACTTGTTTCCCAAAACAGGAGATGCTCATGTTTATTGGGGGGTCTATTGACATCCGATGTGGGATCTGAACCTTACTGTGTAAATCATTGTGGGCTGGCCGAACTGGAATGTGGGATGGTCATCATGACTCTGCTTTTTCGTTTGTAATATATACCTTTATATGACCATATCGTAAACCAAGGAATGTGTGCCTGGAGCATGATATTTTGTACTTAAGGAGAAGCCCGTTCCTATGATTTTCAGCAGTCTCCTGAGAACATACACGCTGTTGTACTTCTAGGATACCTGTCATTGGTCTGCAGCCAATAAACGAATCTTTGACTTCACCCAGAAGACTCTGTGTTTCTGTAGGTCTGGAACAGGGTGAACCCAGTAGTCATAGGGTGTGTGCCCCTGCACCGCTGGGTCTAAAATACCTAGTACTTCAGTTTGGCGCCCAACGTGGGGCGATTTCAGCGGTACCAGTCCAAGCCAGAGGTTCGTGAGGAGCTTCGTGTGGAAATTCCGGAGGAAGGCCGCCACTTCATCGACCCCTGCATGTCGACGTGGTCCGAAAGTCTTTTCTGCGAGGTTCTCCGCGTCCCGACGGCTACGAAGGACTGCTGCCCTGATTAATCGACCTGTTTTGGACCCTGGACGAGTTTTGAGAGAGCGAAACAATCGAGAGAGTCTTCTGGTGACGCCATCGATCAACAATATTCAGTTAAGTATAAGTGGAGCGTCTCCCATTTGTTTTGGTATCCTTCGGGATCATTTGAATTAGTGATTTGGAGTTTGCAAACGCCAAAACCAGAGGACTCGTGTATTCACGAGAATATCGTAATCGATAATCCTTTGACGTTTGGATCTAGACTAGTGAGCAAAGATGCCTGGTTCTGGACTATTTGGTAGATTATTCTGTTTGGGTTGTGGAAAAGATTTCCAGCTGGAAGAATCATGTCCGGTTCCTCCGGTTGGAACTACAACTTATGAGCTCTATGTAAAACATGGTGTAGGCCCCATTGCATATAACGAAGTGTGGATCCACTACACCAGGAAAGATGGTGTTTTAAAATGGCCCCAAAATGGTAGTTTTGATACCGATATTTTAGATAATTTGGAAATTAAATTGTTTAAGAAGAAAGCCCGCCCGGCGATGTTTGACTCTTTCCGCTTATGGCGAAAGGAAGCCAAACAAAAGGAAATTAAGTTAGCGAAAAAGAATAAGAGAGAGAAAGGTATGACAGTAATGCAAGCAGCTGTACAATTTAAAGACAATGAGGAGGAGCAAATGAGTGAGCAATTACACAGGCAGCGCAAGTTAGGGATTGACAAATGTTACCCAGCTTTACCACATTCTAAGCAGAATGAGTCCGAAGAAAAGGAGAAAGATCCCCTGATGTCACATTTGTTGAGTTCGCCACCCCCGTATGCTCAAACTGCCACGGCGCCTCCCCAGCTTGTAAATATGCCACCTCCAGTGCATATACTGCAAGCCTTGCCGCTACCGCCAGCTGCTTTGCAGCCGGTTCCTATCCCTGTAGCGCAGCCCTCTCAAGGGCCGCCAGTTGTGCTTCCAACTGCCCCCGCACTTCCTGCGACTTTGCCTAATACAGCAGCTGCCTCCGCTGACACTCTACCTTCCACCACTCCAGTACCTGTCTCTACATCCTCTTTTCTTCCCTCTGTTTTTCCCCCTGTTCTCGCCTCAGCTTCTCCTTCAGCGCGACAGCGCTTAGCTAATGTGGTTACTACATTAATGTCTCCTCTCTTTGAGTCATCTGGTGCGACTCCTGGTTTACAGCGTAAGCAATTGCGTAGCCAATTGCCTAACCCTGATGAGAAAAAGGTAATAGATAACATGGCGCGTAGATGGATTGTTTTCCCTTCACTGTATGATGTGGAATCAGTTGTCAACGTTTTCCATCAATGGGATGCCCCGAAACAGAGATATGTGTTTGAGAAAATGTGCGAAATTCTCTGTGAAGAATTGGAGGATAGTGGTAAAAATCCGAACCCACAGGAATTGTGTAGAGTGAGGTTCGATTTTGGAACTGGTATAATTGTGGACCGCGGGGTAGATAAAGCAGTTGCGGTTGTATTGTCCTTTAGGAATGATGATTGCCAACAATCATTGTTTGAACAAGATGTTCTTGTGGGGAAAAAGGCAAAAGCGCGACAATACCCTATGAGAGAAGTTCCCCCGGTATGGAAGGAAGCGGTTGCAGCTGCCGGTGGTAACCCCGCTGTGGCAGCGCATTTCCAGCGTGTTTGGGTGCATGTTCCATGGAAGCGCTCTGAGGTGTTAGCGCTTAAGCAGTCCTTGCCTGATCCCCGTAAAAACCCAGCAGGTTATTATAAAGAGTTGTCACAGACGGCAGGGTCATGCATTATGAATCTGGCCGACATAGACATGTTGTTTGGTAATGTTGTTCCACAGCCACTATGGGGGTCAATTCGTAATGTAGATCACAATGCAGAACTAGGGGATACATGGGCTAACATTGTTGCTGCTGATGCTAGACAAACGGGTGGTGCGAAACCAGAACCTTTAGTAGCTGAACTGCCTGGTAGAATCATCACGTATATGAAGACAATAATGCCTGCGATGCGCGTAAATTGGGACAAGTTATCTGCATGCAAGCAGAAGAAAGATGAGACAGTGTCAGACTTCTTTACTAGGTTTGAAGAAACGTTTATTGATCACAGTGGGCAAGATATGAGTACTGAGGGTGGCCAACGGTTATTTGTGGATAAGTTTGTGCAGAATCTACTTCCTGACCTGTGTAAAAAGTTAAAAGATTCAGAAAGTTCTTGGGCTGTTTCTTCTTCAGCGCAAATACTGGCTACTGCACAGTATTATGAGAATAGAGATAAGGACGAGAAAGATAGAACAGAGAAGAAAACGAAGGAATTAAAGACAAAGGTCCTTTTACAGCAGGCCTATCTGCCACGTGGAGGTCAGAATAATTATAGGCAACCCCAAGGTGTCTATCACCAACCCCAACAGTTTCAGAACAATCAGCAAATGAATGGGTATTATCAACCACGTGTCCCTGTAGGTCCCAACCAATGTTCATACTGCAAAGAGGAAGGTCATTTTAAATATAGTTGCCCTAAATTGATGCAGCGTAACGGCAATATGTATGGCGCCAGAGGTAGGGGTGGTCAGCAAGCTCCTAGAGGCAGAGGGCGTGGAAGTGTTCCCCAGAACGCGCGTCCTCTGCCGCCTCAAAGTACCCTCAATAGCTTTGATCAGCAAGCTAACGCGATTAGTAATACGGCCCAGTATTACAATAATGATTATTATGCAGAGGACGGTGATGCAGAAAGTAATGACTACTAGGACAGCCATAGACAGAGAGAGGGAGTTGTTTCAGTGCCAGTGGATCAGAGTGGACCGTATGTTGAGGTGACTACAGCAAATGTAACGGAGCCTTTTCTGCTAGACACTGGTGCTGCAAAGAGTTCAATCATGCATTCAAAACTCCCTGGCGCACCTTTGTCTGGCGATATAAATGTTTCAGTAGGTTTTTCTGGCGCCCCAGTTAGGAACCCGATTTCTAGTCCCATGTCACTTTCTGTTGGACCTTGCGAGCTGAAAGCACCCCTGATTCTGACAACAGGTTGTGGTGAGAATTTGCTGGGATTAGATTTGTTGAAAAGATTGCATGCTACACTGTATTGTTCTCCTTCAGGAGTACAACTTACATTAGGCAAGAAAGTGATTTCCCCAATGTACTTGTCTAAAAATACAATGCCGCCTGAATTGTCATCCCTTCCGGATGCCCTTTGGGCTACTGGTCCCAATGATGTGGGCCTCTTGGAGATACCGCCATATGTGGTGACTTTAACGGCTAATGTCAGACTGCCACGTATTCCCCAGTACAAGATCTCTAATGAAGGGCAGAAAGCATTGTTAGACATTGTCAGCGACTTGATTAATAAGGGTGTGATTGAAGAGACAAGAGGCAACGTCTGCAATAGCCCGATTTTACCTGTCTTAAAACGAACGGATCCTTCACAGCCACCTGTTTACAGATTTGTGATCGATCTCAGAGAGGTTAATAAGATTGTTGTGCCACAGTTTCCGGTTGTCCCCGATATAACCGCCTTGTTAACAATGATTCCAGCCTCTGCTGCATGGTTTTCAGTGATTGATTTAAAGAATGCTTTCTTTAGTATCCCAATTGCAAAAGAGAGCAGAGACATTTTTGGTTTTAGTCTGGGAGGCCGAAGCTTCCGCTTCAAACGCGCTCCCCAGGGCTACTGTGAGAGTCCATCCATATACAGTCAGGCTTTGAAAGCGCAGCTTGATGCACTTGTTTTACCTAGTGGCGCTATCCTGATTCAGTACGTGGACGATTTACTAATCGCCGCGGATACTGAACAAATTTGTAAAGAAGCCACATTGGCATTGTTGCGCCATTTATCCGCTTTCCATCACAAAGTGTCTCTCTCTAAGCTGCAATATTGTCGACAAGAAGTGACCTACTTAGGTCATCTCTTATCGAAGGAGGGAAGGAAACTGACCCCAGAAAGAATTCAAGCCATTGCACAGTTGAGTGTGCCAAAAACACAGAGAGAAGTACGTGCTTTCTTGGGCATCACTTCATACTGTAGGCATTGGATCCCGAGTTTTTCTTTATTGGCAAAACCTTTGTTAGCCTTAACATGCAAAGACACACCGAATCCTATCCCATGGTCTGAAGAGTGCCAGAAAAGTTTTGTGGAATTGCGTAATGCATTATGTTCAGCACCTGTGTTGGGTACCCCTGACTACAGTAAGCCTTTTACATTGTATGTTCACGAGAAAGATGGATGTGCGTTATCAGTGTTAACACAGCCTTTTGGCGACAGACCGCGCCCATGCGCATATTTTTCATCAACCTTGGACCCTGTAGCAAGGGCATTGCCAAGCTGTCTGAGAGCGACAGCTGCTGCAGCGATGTCTATCCGACAATCTGCTGGTTTGGTAATGGACAATACATTGATTGTTATGGTTCCACACGCTGTAGACACATTATTAAATAGGACCAAGACACAACACTTGACTAGTGCGCGATTATCAGGTTATGAACTTACACTGTTAGCAAATCACATACACATAAAGAGATGCAATACGCTGAATCCAGCCACGTTGTTGCCAATTCCAGCAGACTCAGATGAGATTGAGCAACATGACTGTCTGTTCAGAACAGAAGAAGAGACGAAAGGGAGAGTAGATCTAAAAGATACTCCCCTGACTGAGTGTGATGGCACTTTATGGGTAGATGGTTCATGTTTCAAGCTCCCTAATGGTGACACGACTGCTGCATATGCTATCACGACTTTGCACACGGTCGTGGAAACTGCACGAGTGCCACATAATTCGGCCCAAGCAGCAGAATTAATCGCCCTCACGAGAGCATGCGTGTTGTCTGAAGGAATGAGAGTGAATATATACACAGATAGCCAGTACGCCTTTGGCGTGGCTCATAATTTTGGGCGACTGTGGAAGGAGCGTGGGTTCCTGACGTCGCATGGAGCTAAAATTCAGAATGGCAAGCTGGTGAATGATCTCCTTGAGTCACTGACCCTACCGTTGCAAGTTGCGATCATGAAATGCAGTGCGCACAGGAAAGTCACAGATGATGTTGGACGTGGGAATGCGTTTGCTGATGAGACCGCGAGAGAAACAGCACAGAATGTGAAGACTAGAATGTATGTTGCAGGCCCCGCAAGATGGGTTAATGATGTTGGGATGTGTGAGAACACAATAGAGAGTGTGAAGTCGCTTCAAGCTGAAGCCACAGAGGAAGAGTTAAGCAAGTGGAGAGAAAGTATGGGTAAGTTGGATGAGAATGGTTGTTGGATTGATCTGACAGAACATAGGCGATGGTTGTTGCCTGATGCATATGTGCTTCCAGTGGTTACTATGGCACATGGAATGGCACATATCAGTACGAAAGGTATATGCAAGTTGTTGGCTCCAGTATGGCAGAATGCTGGGATTCCCAAGTGTGCAGAGAATGTGGTCAAGAATTGCATAGTATGTTTGAAGTACAACCCTGGTAGGGGGACCCCAACTCCAGCTGGTCACTTTGCACCCCCATCATGTCCATTTGAGGTTTTGCAGCTGGATTTATTCACATGGAAAGATGCAACAAACTGAAATATGTACTGGTGGTTGTTTGTGCTTTCTCAAAATGGATAGAGGCTTATCCTCTGAAAGATAACACTGCCCTATCCACAGCCAAAGCCCTTGTGAAAGAGTTTTTCCCTAGGTTTGGGATGCCAAGAATGGTGTGGTGTGATAACGGAAGTGAGTTTGTGGGTAAAGTGATGAAGAATGTATGTGAAGGGCTAGGGATAAAGCAGAAGTTCCATGCTGCAAATCACCCCCAATCAGCTGGATTAGTAGAACGCTACAATGGAGCCTTAAAGCTCAAGCTGGCCAAAATCCAGGCGAGCACCGGTCTTAAATGGCCTGACGCTCTGCCTTTAGCACTCCTGTCACCAGAATGACCATACACTCACGAGTGGGGCTTAGCCCTTACGAGGTTGTTTTTGGCCGTCCGGCCAACGTATGGGGTGTACCGAGGCCCATGAAGTTCAGTGAGATAGAGCATCCAGTACTGCTCGATTACCTGTATGATTTGACTGTTAAACTGCGTGTTTTGCACCAACAGGTACATGATACTCTTCCCCAAGCCTCTGAACCTCCTGGACACCCTATCAACCCTGGTACGTGGGTACTAGTCCGAAATTTCCAGCGCAAGAGCAACGACGAGCCTCGCTGGATCGGCCCTCATCTTGTTCTTCTTTCGACAAGATCAGCAGTGCGAGTGAAAGGGAAGAAGCACTGGATCCATGGTACCCACTGTAAAGTAGTCCCTTTGCCTCTGCCATATGACCAGTGGGTCAAGGAGGGTATCGCCGACTCTGAGACAGACACTGTACCTCGTTTTGTACCATTCAGTGACGCACGCATAAGAGGCACAGTTTCAGACCAAGAGAGTGACAATATTCTGCAGGAAGCTGTGCCACCATCAAATCGACTGGACACCACTGAGCCTGAACTTTTGTTTCAAGACCAAACAGCACCTGGCCGTCTCCGCTATAATTTGAGACCTAGGCCCATGGACAAATAAAGATTTCCTCACTTTTTCCTTTTTAACATTTTTGCTCTCCCATCTGAAGGACTTTCTTGATTTTTGTTTTTCGAACCACCATCCGGGTTCTGCCGCAGGGTCGCGGTGCCAAGACTTTGGGGTACAGGCCGAAGACGCTAGGTCAACGGTTCTGGTTGGTCTAGGGCGTTTCCCTAGACTGACAGGCGTACTCCTTAGCAGAAGAAACTCATCCACCGCGAGCGGCCCGAGTAGAGGATGGAGTTTTTTAAGATGGAGAGACCGATTGAGGAAATGAACTTTAACGCAAGGATGTGTAGAATTGTAAAAAGTAAATGTTTTGTCTTTTTGTGCCTTTTTACACTGTGTAGTATCATAATGTTTATTGTAGGATTTGTGTTCTTCTCCGCTCAAAAGCCCATTGAACCCACTGAACAGCCTATACCTCTTTCTACTGCCTCCTCTCACTCTTTTCACCCTTTGCCTGAGCACGAACAGACCAGACGATCAGAGTTCGTAAATAACTCGTTTATCCAGCTCTTGCACCAGCACCAACTAGTAATGAATACGACCAATTGCTGGGTGTGTGGGTTAATGCCACATACCATTAACAAGGGTATTCCCTACCTGGTGCTGCCGTACAGTTACAATGGATCGTCATGGGCATTCCAAACCATGTTTCTCTATGCTCTAGATACATACTCCCCTCGCCAACCGCGTTCCATCAAACCTATCACCAATAATAAGGCTTTGATGAAAGGAGTTGCTGATATGAGTAGGGATATCGATGCATACTCATCCATTCCCAAAGAAGAGTTGAGACCTTATGTAGGATGGAACGCGACGGGGTATAGTATTAGTCTGGGTGAAAGACAGCGGAAAATCTCATCTCCAATCTGGGTCGTACCCCACATGGGTCGGTTCTGCTTACAGGGTAATGGTCAGAATCCTAGAGCTCAACTGGGAAGGAGTGACTGTACTGAAACGTACACTTTCCCGTCACAGTTTTCCCCTGCGTTTTTTGGCTGCCAAGGGCACATATTTCATCTGTAATGACCGAGCATATACATGGCTGCCCCCTGATTTCTCGGGCGCATGTTATATTGCGAACTTGCTACCGCCGACATTTACTGCCGCCTCTGACTATCACAAGACCAGAGTTGTGAGAGGCGTGATTAGTAAGGAGGATACTGCGGGTCAGGAAGCAGGAGACTTCTTCCTGGGTTTCCTGACGTTTTGGGGACCTATGGTGAATAGTAGGAACCTGAGACAACTGACTCGTGTGGTTGAATCCACTGTCAATGTAACGGCTGGTGCCCTTAGTAATCTGACAGCTGAGCTCCAAGCGGATCGCCTCATGACTTTGCAGAACCGCATGGTTCTAGACGTTATTCTTGCAGACCGCGGTGGGGTATGCAAGGTCATCCAATCCAGTTGCTGCATTTTCATACCAGATAATGCTCCAACAGTGTATCAAGCCATCTCCAAACTCCATAAAATATCTGAATCCATACACGTGGATAAGGGAGATTGGTCACTGGTGGGGTGGTTCTGGGAATTGATATCTGCCTGGGGTTGGAAAGTTCTGATGGTCATTGGAATGATCTTAGCCATTCTTTTCCTGTTCTGTCTGTGCATACAGTGTGCTCCTGCGATATGTGGCCTCTGTGCTACCTTATGTGTAAGGAAACCTGTATCGAGGGACGAGCTAAGTAATAGGATGATGCTACAGCAACATCTCCATGACTTTGCGAACATTGACCTAGACTCGGATTAAGATGAGTATAGTGATTGCCTATGTAAGGGCAAAAGGAGGGTCTGTCGTACTTTAATATTCGGGACCGCGTAGGGGACAGGGCCCTACCCCTGTCTATCTTGGTATTAGCGAACCGCAAATGGTAAATGCGGCATGTACGAGTGTTTTATATACCGTTCTAGCTATGAATGCACTGTGTACACGTTATTCTGCTTCAACTACGCGGGTTCCATTTTGGAAGCAGTGGCCATCTTGTCATTGCCCTCACATAGGCTATAATGGAGTAAATACGGGCCTCACAGTACATGGGCTTTCCCTCTGACTTCTCTGTGACCTGGGCAGCTGGCTCTGCTGCCCCAGGTCAAACCGGTCTCACGAGCTCCCCTTCCTCCGTCCACCTGTGATTAGCATCAGGGCTTGACCCGTCATAAAACCCTTTCATTCTATACAATCCCCCGGCTAATCTCTTCCACACCTGCTTGTTCCCGCTTTATGACTTGTTTCCCAAAACAGGAGATGCTCATGTTTACTGGGGGGTCTATTGACATCCGATGTGGGATCTGAACCTTACTGTGTAAATCATTGTGGGCTGGCCGAACTGGAATGTGGGATGGTCATCATGACTCTGCTTTTTCGTTTGTAATGTATACCTTTATATGACCATATCGTAAACCAAGGAATGTGTGCCTGGAGCATGATATTTTGTACTTAAGGAGAAGCCCGTTCCTATGATTTTCAGCAGTCTCCTGAGAACATACACGCTGTTGTACTTCTAGGATACCTGTCATTGGTCTGCAGCCAATAAACGAATCTTTGACTTCACCCAGAAGACTCTGTGTTTCTGTAGGTCTGGAACAGGGTGAACCCAGAAGTCATAGGGTGTGTGCCCCTGCACCGCTGGGTCTAACATACCCAGTACTTCAACCAGGTCAGCAGAGCTGCTGTAGAGCCAGAGAAACCAGGTCAGTAGAGCTGCTTTAGAGCGAGAGAACCAGGTCAGCAGAGCTGCTTTAGAGGGAGAGAACCAGGTCAGCAGAGCTGTTCTGGAGCCAGAGAACCAGGTCAGCAGAGCTGCTTTAGAGCCAGAGAAACAGGTCAGCAGAGCTGCTTTAGAGGGAGAGAACCAGGCCAGCAGAGCTTCTTTAGAGTCAGCAAACCAGGTCAGCAGAGCTGCTTTATAGCCAGAGAACAAGGTCAGCAGAGCTGCTTTAGAGCCAGAGAACCTGGCCAGCAGAGCTGCTCTAGAGCCAGAGTACCAGGACAGCAGAGCTGCTTTAGAGCCAGAGAACCAGGTCAGCAGAGCTGCTCTAGAACCTGAGAACCAGGTCAGCAGAGCTGCTCTAGAGCCAAAGAACCAGTTCAGCAGAGCTGCTCTAAAGCCAAAGAAGAAGTTCAGCAGAGCTGCTCTAGAACCAGAGACCCAGGTCAGCAGAGCTGCTCTAGAAGCTGAGAACCAGGTCAGCAGAGCTGCTCTAGATGCCGAGAACCAGGTCAGCAAAGCTGTTGTAGAGCCAGAGAGAACCAGGTCAGCAGAGCTGCTTTAGAGGGAGAGAAACAGGTCAGCAGAGCTGCTTTAGAGCCAGAGAACCAGGTCAGCAGAGCTGCTCTAGAGCCAAAGAACCGGGTCAGCAGAGCTGCTTTAGAGCCATAGAAGGAGGTCAGCAGAGCTGCTCTAGAGGCAGAGACCCAGGTCACCAGAGCTGCTCTAGAGGCAGAGACCCAGGTCAGCAGAACTGCTTTAGAGCCAGAGAACCAGCTCAGTAGAGCTCTTTAGAGGGAGAGAACCAGGTCAGCAGATCTGCTTTAGAGCCAGAGAACCAGGTCAGCAGAGTTGCTCTAGAGCCAGAGAACCAGGTCAGCAGAGCTGCTTTAGAGCCATAGAACCAGGTCAGCAGAGCTGCGATAGAAGCAGAGAACCAGGTCAGCAGAGCTGCTTTCGAGGGAGAGAACCGGGTCAGCAGAGCTGCTTTAGAGCCAGAGAACCAGGTCAGCAGAGCTGCTCTAGAGCCAAAGAACCGTGTCAGCAGACCTGCTTTAGAGCTATAGAATGAGGTCAGCAGAGCTGCTCTAGAGGCAGAGACCCAGGTCAGCAGAACTGCTTTAGAGCCTTAGAACCAGCTCAGCAGAGCTCTTTAGAGGGAGAGAACCAGGTCAGCAGAGCTGCTTTAGAGCCAGAGAACCAGGTCAGCAGAGTTGCTCTAGGGCCAGAGAACCAGGTCAGCAGAGCTGCTTTAGAGCCATAGAACCAGGTCAGCAGAGCTGCGATAGAAGCAGAGAACCAGGTCAGCAGAGCTGCTTTCGAGGGAGAGAACCAGGTGATCAAAGCTGCTTTAGAGCCAGAGATCCAGGTCAGCAGAGCTGCTCTAGAGCCAGAGAATCCAGGTCAGCAGAGCTGCTTTAGAGGGAGAGAACAAGGTCAGCAGAGCTGCTTTAGAGCCAGAGAACCAGGTCAGCAGTGCTGCTCTAGAGCCAAAGAACCAGGTCAGCAGAGCTACTTTAGAGCCATAGAACCAGGTCAGCAGAGCTGCTCTAGAGGCAGAGAACCAGGTCAGCAGAGCTGATTTAGAGCCAGAGAACCAGGTCAGCAGAGCTGCTTTAGAGCCAGAGAACCAGGTCAGCAGAGCTGCTTTAGAGCCAGAGAACCAGGTCAGCAGAGCTGCTCTAGAGCCTAAGAACTAGCTCAGCAGAGCTACTCTCGAGCCAGAGAACCAGGTCAGCAGAGCTGCTGTAGAGCCAGAGAAACCAGGTCAGCAGAGCTGCTTTAGAGCCAGAGAACCAGGTCAGCAGAGCTGCTCTAGAGCCTAAGAACTAGGTCAGCAGAGCTGCTCTAGAGCCAGAGAACCAGGTCAGCAGAGCTGCTGTAGAGCCAGAGAAACCAGGCCAGTAGAGCTGCTTTAGAGCCAGAGAACCAGGTCAGCAGAGCTGCTTTAGAGGGAGAGAACCAGGTCAGCAGAGCTGCTCTGGAGCCAGAGAACCATATCAGCAGAGCTGGTCAAGAGCCAAAGAACCAGGTCAGCAGAGCTGCTTTAGAGCCATAGAACCAGGTCAGCAGAGCTGCTCTAGAGGCAGAGAACCAGGTCAGCAGAGCTGATTTAGAGCCAGAGAACCAGGTCAGCAGAGCTGCTCTAGAACCAGAGAACCAGGTCAGCAGAGCTGCTTTAGAGCCATAGAACCAGGTCAGAAGAGCTGCTCTAGAGCCTAAGAACTAGCTCAGCAGAGCTACTCTCGAGCCAGAGAACCAGGTCAGCAGAGCTGCTGTAGAGCCAGAGAAACCAGGTCAGCAGAGCTGCTTTAGAGCCAGAGAACCAGGTCAGCAGAGCTGCTCTAGAGCCTAAGAACTAAGTCAGCAGAGCTGTTCTAGAGCCAGAGAACCAGGTCAGCAGAGCTGCTGTAGAGCCAGAGAAACCAGACCAGTAGAGCTGCTTTAGAGCGAGAGAACCAGGTCAACAGAGCTGCTTTAGAGGGAGAGAACCAGGTCAGCAGAGCTGCTCTGGAGCCAGAGAACCATATCAGCAGAGTTGCTCTAGAGCCAGAGAACCGGGTCAGCAGAACTGCTTTAGAGCCATAGAACCTGGCCAGCAGAGCTGCTTTAGAGCCAGAGAACCAGGTCAACAGAGCTGCTTTAGAGCCAGAGAAACCAGGTCAGCAGAGCTGCTTTAGAGGGAGAGAACCGGGCCAGCAGAGCTTCTATAGAGTCAGCGAACCAGGTCAGCAGAGCTGCTTTATAGTCAGAGAACCAGGTCAGCAGAGCTGCTCTAGAGCCAGAGAACCAAGTCAGCAGAGCTGCTTTAGAGCCAGAGAACCAGGTCAGCAGAGCTGCTGTAGAGCCAGAGAACCAGGTCAGCAGAGCTGCTCTAGAGCCAAAGAAGCAGTTCAGCAGAGCTGCTCTAGAGCCAAAGAAGCAGTTCAGCAGAGCTGCTCTAGAACCAGAGACCCAGGTCAGCAGAGCTGCTCCGGAAGCTGAGAACCAGGTCAGCAGAGCTGCTTTAGAGGCCGAGAACCAGGTCAGCAGAGCTGCTGTAGAGCCAGAGAGAACCAGGTCAGCATAGCTGCTTTAGAGGGAGAGAAACAGGTCAGCAGAGCTGCTTTAGAGCCAGAGAACCAGGTCAGCAGACTTGCTCTAGAGCCAGAGAACCAGGTCAGCAGAGCTGCTTTAGAGCCATAGAACCAGGTCAGCAGAGCTGCGATGGAGGCAGAGAACCAGGTCAGCAGAGCTGCTTTCGAGGGAGAGAACCAGGTGAGCAAAGCTGCTTTAGAGCCAGAGATCCAGGTCAGCAGAGCTGCTCTAGAGCCAGAGAAACCAGGTTAGCAGAGCTGCTTTAGAGGGAGAGAACAAGGTCAGCAGAGCTGCTTTAGAGCCAGAGAACCAGGTCAGCAGAGCTGCTGTAGAGCCAGAGAGAACCAGGTCAGCATAGCTGCTTTAGAGGGAGAGAAACAGGTCAGCAGAGCTGCTTTAGAGCCAGAGAACCAGGTCAGCAGACTTGCTCTAGAGCCAGAGAACCAGGTCAGCAGAGCTGCTTTAGAGCCATAGAACCAGGTCAGCAGAGCTGCGATGGAGGCAGAGAACCAGGTCAGCAGAGCTGCTTTCGAGGGAGAGAACCAGGTGAGCAAAGCTGCTTTAGAGCCAGAGATCCAGGTCAGCAGAGCTGCTCTAGAGCCAGAGAAACCAGGTTAGCAGAGCTGCTTTAGAGGGAGAGAACAAGGTCAGCAGAGCTGCTTTAGAGCCAGAGAACCAGGTCAGCAGAGCTGCTCTAGAGCCAAAGAACCCGGTCAGCAGAGCTGCTTTAGAGCCATAGAACCAGGTCAGCAGAGCTGCTCTAGAGGCAGAGAACCAGTTCAGCAGAGCTGATTTACAGCCAGAGAACCAGATCAGCAGAGCTGCTCTAGAGCCAGAGAACCAGGTCAGCAGAGCTGCTTTAGAGCCATAGAACCAGGTCAGCAGAGCTGCTCTAGAGCCTAAGAACTAGCTCAGCAGAGCTACTCTCGAGCCAGAGAACCAGGTCAGCAGAGCTGCTGTAGAGCCAGAGAAACCAGGTCAGCAGAGCTGCTTTAGAGCCAGAGAACCAGGTCAGCAGAGCTGCTCTATAGCCTAAGAACTAGGTCAGCAGAGCTGCTCTAGAGCCAGAGAACCAGGTCAGCAGAGCTGCTGTAGAGCCAGAGAAACCAAGTCAGTAGAGCTGCTTTAGAGTGAGAGAACCAGGTCAGCAGAGCTGCTATAGAGGGAGAGAACCAGGTCAGCAGAGCTGCTCTAGAGCCAGAGAACCGGGTCAGCAGAACTGCTTTAGAGCCATAGAACCTGGCCAGCAGAGCTGCTTTCGTACCAGAGAACCAGGTCAGCAGAGCTGCTTTAGAGCCAGAGAAACCAGGTCAGCAGAGCTGCTTTAGAAGGAGAGAACCAGGCCAGCAGAGCTTCTTTAGAGTCAGCGAACCAGGTCAGCAGAGCTGCTTTATAGTCAGAGAACCAGGTCAGCAGAGCTGCTCTAGAGCCAGAGAACCAAGTCAGCAGAGCTGCTTTAGAGCCAAAGAAGCAGTTCAGCAGAGCTGCTCTAGAGCCAAAGAAGCAGTTCAGCAGAGCTGCTCTAGAACCAGAGAAACCAGGTCAGCAGAGCTGCTTTAGAGGGAGAGAACCAGGCCAGCAGAGCTTCTTTAGAGTCAGCGAACCAGGTCAGCAGAGCTGCTGTAGAGCCAGAGAGAACCAGGTCAGCAGAGCTGCTTTAGAGGGAGAGAAACAGGTCAGCAGAGCTGCTTTAGAGCCAGAGAACCAGGTCAGCAGAGCTGCTCTAGAGCCAAAGAACCGTGTCAGCAGACCTGCTTTAGAGCTATAGAATGAGGTCAGCAGAGCTGCTCTAGAGGCAGAGACCCAGGTCAGCAGAACTGCTTTAGAGCCTTAGAACCAGCTCAGCAGAGCTCTTTAGAGGGAGAGAACCAGGTCAGCAGAGCTGCTTTAGAGCCAGAGAACCAGGTCAGCAGAGTTGCTCTAGGGCCAGAGAACCAGGTCAGCAGAGCTGCTTTAGAGCCATAGAACCAGGTCAGCAGAGCTGCGATAGAAGCAGAGAACCAGGTCAGCAGAGCTGCTTTCGAGGGAGAGAACCAGGTGATCAAAGCTGCTTTAGAGCCAGAGATCCAGGTCAGCAGAGCTGCTCTAGAGCCAGAGAATCCAGGTCAGCAGAGCTGCTTTAGAGGGAGAGAACAAGGTCAGCAGAGCTGCTTTAGAGCCAGAGAACCAGGTCAGCAGTGCTGCTCTAGAGCCAAAGAACCAGGTCAGCAGAGCTACTTTAGAGCCATAGAACCAGGTCAGCAGAGCTGCTCTAGAGGCAGAGAACCAGGTCAGCAGAGCTGATTTAGAGCCAGAGAACCAGGTCAGCAGAGCTGCTTTAGAGCCAGAGAACCGGGTCAGCAGAGCTGCTTTAGAGCCAGAGAACCAGGTCAGCAGAGCTGCTCTAGAGCCTAAGAACTAGCTCAGCAGAGCTGCTTTAGAGCCAGAGAACCAGGTCAGCAGAGCTGCTTTAGAGCCAGAGAACCAGGTCAGCAGAGCTGCTCTAGAACCTGAGAACCAGGTCAGCAGAACTGCTCTAGAGCCAAAGAAGCAGTTCAGCAGAGCTGCTATAGAGCCAAAGAAGAAGTTCAGCAGAGCTGCTCTAGAACCAGAGACCCAGGTCAGCAGAGCTGCTCTAGAAGCTGAGAACCAGGTCAGCAGAGCTGCTCTAGAGGCCGAGAACCAGGTCAGCAGAGCTGCTGTAGAGCCAGAGAGAACCAGGTCAGCAGAGCTGCTCTAGAAGCTGAGAATCAGGTCAGCAGAGCTGCTCTAGAGGCCGAGAACCAGGTCAGCAGAGCTGCTGTAGAGCCAGAGAGAACCAGGTCAGCAGAGCTGCTTTAGAGCCAGAGAACCAGGTCAGCAGAGCTGCTCTAGAGCCAAAGAACCAGGTCAGCAGAGCTGCTTTAGAGCCAGAGAACCAGGTCAGCAGAGCTGCTCTAGAGCCAAAGAACCGGGTCAGCAGAGCTGCTTTAGAGCCATAGAACCAGGTCAGCAGAGCTGCTCTAGAGGCAGAGACCCAGGTCAGCAGAACAGCTTTAGAGCCAGAGAACCAGCTCAGCAGAGCTCTTTAGAGGAAGAGAACCAGGTCAGCAGAGCTGCTTTAGAGCCAGAGAACCAGGTGAGCAGACTTGCTCTAGAGCCAGAGAACCAGGTCAGCAGAGCTGCTTTAGAGCCATAGAACCAGGTCAGCAGAGCTGCGATAGAGGCAGAGAACCAGGTCAGCAGAGCTGCTTTCGAGGGAGAGAACCAGGTGAGCAAAGCTGCTTTAGAGCCAAAGATCCAGGTCAGCAGAGCTGCTCTAGAGCCAGAGAAACCAGGTCAGCAGAGCGGCTTTAGAGGGAGAGAACAAGGTCAGCAGAGCTGCTTTAGAGCCAGAGAACCAGGTCAACAGAGCTGCTCTAGAGCCAGAGAACCAGGTCAGCAGAGCTGCTCTAGAGCCTAAGAACTAGCTCAGAAGAGCTACTCTTGAGCCAGAGAACCAGGTCAGCAGAGCTGCTGTAGAGCCAGAGAAACCAGGTCAGCAGAGCTGCTTTAGACGGAGAGAACCAGGTCAGCAGAACTGCTTTAGAGCCAGAGAACCAGGTCAACAGAGCTGCTCTAGAGCCAGAGAATCAGGTCAGCAGAGCTGCTTTAGAGCCATAGAACCAGGTCAGCAGAGCTGCTCTAAAGGCAGAGAACCAGGTCAGCAGAGATGCTTTAGAGCCAGAGAACCAGGTCAGCAGAGCTTCTCTAGAGCCTAAGAACTAGGTCAGCAGAGCTGCTCTAGAGCCAGAGAAACCAGGTCAATAGAGCTGCTTTAGAGCGAGAGAAGCAGGTCAGTAGAGCTGCTTTAGAGGGAGAGAACCAGGTCAGCAGAGCTGCTCTAGAGCCAGAGAACCGGGTCAGCAGAGCTGCTCTAGAGGGAGAGAACCTGTTCAAGAGAGCTGCTTTAGAGCCAGAGAACCCGGCCAGCAGAGCTGCTTTAGAGCCAGAGAACCAGGTCAGCAGAGCTGCTTTAGAGCCAGAGAACCAGGTCAGCAGAGCTGCTCTAGGGGAGGAGAGCCAGGTCAGCAGAGCTGCTCTAGAGCCAGCGAACCATGTCAGCAGAACTGCTTTAGAGCCATAGAACCAGGTCAGCAGAGCTGCTTTAGAGCCAGAGAAACCAGGTCAGCAGAACTGTTGTAGAGTCAGAGAACCAGGTCAGCAGAGTTGTTCTAGAGCCTAAGAAGCAGGTCAGCAGAGCTGCTCTAGAACCAGAGACCCAGGTCAGCAGAGCTGCTCTAGAGGCCGAGAACTAGGTCATTAGAGCTGCTGTAGAGCCAGAGAAACCAGGTCAGCAGAGCTGCTTTACAGGGAGAGAACCAGGTCAGCAGAACTGCTTTAGAGTCAGAGAACCAGGCCAGCAGAGCTGCTCTGGAGCCAGAGAATCAGGTCAGCAGAGCTGCTTTAGAGCCATAGAACCAGGTCATCAGAGCTGCTCTAAAGGCAGAGACCCAGGTCAGCAGAACTGCTTTAGAGCCAGAGAACCAGCTCAGCAGAGCTCTTTAGAGGGAGAGAATCAGGTCAGCAGAGCTGCTTTAGAGGGAGAGAATCAGGTCAGCAGAGCTGCTTTAGAGCCAGAGAACCAGGTCAGTAGAGCTGCGTTAGAGCCATAGAACCAGGTCAGCGGAGCTGCTCTAGAGGCAGAGAACCAGGCCAGCAGAGCTGCTTTAGAGGGCGAGAACCTGGTCAGCAGAGCTGCTTTAGAGCCAGAGATCCAGGTCAGCAGAGCTGCTCTACAGCCAGAGAAACCAGGTCAGCAGAGCTGCTTTAAAGGGAGAGAACCAGGTCAGCAGAGCTACTTTAGAGTCAGAGAACCAGGTCAGCAGAGCTGCTCTAGAGCCAGAGAACCAGGTCAGCAGAGCTGCTTTAGAGCAATAGAACCAGGTCTGCAGAGCTGCTCTAGAGGCAGAGAACCAGGTCAGCAGAGCTGATTTATAGGGAGAAAATCAGGTCAGCAGAGCTGCTTTACAGCCACAGAACCAGGTCAGCAGAGCTGCTTTAGAGCCAGAGAACCAGGTCAGCAGAGCTGCTTTAGAGCCAGAGAACCAGGTCAGCAGAGCTGCTCTAGAGCCTAAGAACTAGGTCAGCAGAGCTGCTCTAGAGCCAGAGAACCAGGTCAGCAGAGCTGCTGTAGAGCCAGAGAAACCAGGTCAGTAGAGCTGCTTTAGAGCAAGAGAACTAGGTCAGCAGAGCTGCTTTAGAGGGAGAGAACCAGGTCAGCAGAGCTGCTCTAAAGCCAAAGAAGAAGTTCAGCAGAGCTGCTCTAGAACCAGAGACCCAGGTCAGCAGAGCTGCTCTAGAAGCTGAGAACCAGGTCAGCAGAGCTGCTCTAGATGCCGAGTACCAGGTCAGCAAAGCTGTTGTAGAGCCAGAGAGAACCAGGTCAGCAGAGCTGCTTTAGAGGGAGAGAAGCAGGTCAGCAGAGCTGCTTTAGAGCCAGAGAACCAGGTCAGCAGAGCTGCTCTAGAGCCAAAGAACCGGGTCAGCAGAGCTGCTTTAGAGCCATAGAAGGAGGTCAGCAGAGCTGCTCTAGAGGCAGAGACCCAGGTCACCAGAGCTGCTCTAGAGGCAGAGACCCAGGTCAGCAGAACTGCTTTAGAGCCAGAGAACCAGCTCAGTAGAGCTCTTTAGAGGGAGAGAACCAGGTCAGCAGATCTGCTTTAGAGCCAGAGAACCAGGTCAGCAGAGTTGCTCTAGAGCCAGAGAACCAGGTCAGCAGAGCTGCTTTAGAGCCATAGAACCAGGTCAGCAGAGCTGCGATAGAAGCAGAGAACCAGGTCAGCAGAGCTGCTTTCGAGGGAGAGAACCGGGTCAGCAAAGCTGCTTTAGTGCCAGAGATCCAGGTCAGCAGAGCTGCTCTAGAGCCAGAGAAACCAGGTCAGCAGAGCTGCTTTAGAGGGAGACAACAAGGTCAGCAGAGCTGCTTTAGAGCCAGAGAACCAGGTCAGCAGAGCTGCTCTAGAGCCAAAGAACCAGGTCAGCAGAGCTGCTTTAGAGCCATAGAACCAGGTCAGCAGAGCTGCTCTAGAGGCAGAGAACCAGGTCAGCAGACTGATTTAGAGCCAGAGAACCAGGTAAGCAGAGCTGCTCTAGAGCCAGAGAACCAGGTCAGCAGAGCTGCTTTAGAGCCATAGAACCAGATCAGCAGAGCTGCTTTAGAGCCAGAGAACCAGGTCAGGAGAGCTGCTCTAGAGCCTAAGAACTAGCTCAGCAGAGCTGCTTTAGAGCCAGAGAACCAGGTCAGCAGAGCTGCTTTAGAGCCAGAGAACCAGGTCAGCAGAGCTGCTCTAGAACCTGAGAACCAGGTCAGCAGAGCTGCTCTAGAGCCAAAGAAGCAGTTCAGCAGAGCTGCGCTAGAGCCAAAGAAGCAGTTCAGCAGAGCTGCTCTAGAACCAGAGACCCAGGTCAGCAGAGCTGCTCTAGAAGCTGAATACCAGGTCAGCAGAGCTGCTCTAGAGGCCGAGAACCAGGTCAGCAGAGCTGCTGTAGAGCCAGAGAGAATCAGGTCAGCAAAGCTGCTTTAGAGGGAGAGAACCAGGTCAGCAGAGCTGCTCTAGAGCCAAAGAACCGGGTCAGCAGAGCTGCTTTAGAGCCATAGAAACAGGTCAGCAGAGCTGCTCTAGAGGCAGAGACCCAGGTCAGCAGAGCTGCTCTAGAGGCAGAGACCCAGGTCAGCAGAACTGCTTTAGAGCCAGAGAACCAGCTCAGCAGAGCTCTTTAGAGGGAGAGAACCAGGTCAGCAGAGCTGCTTTAGAGCCAGAGAACCAGGTCAGCAGACATGCTCTAAAACCAGAGAACCAGGTCAGCAGAGCTGCTTTAGAGCCATAGGACCAGGTCAGCAGAGCTGCGATAGAGGCAGAGAACCAGGTCAGCAGAGCTGCTTTCGAGGGAGAGAACCAGGTGAGCAAAGCTGCTTTAGAGCCAGAGATCCAGGTCAGCAGACCTGCTCTAGAGCCAGAGAAACCAGGTCAGCAGAGCTGCTTTAAAGGGAGAGAACCAGGTCAGCAGAGTTGCTTTAGAGCCATAGAACCAGGTCAGCAGAGCTGCTCTAGAGTCTAAGAACTAGCTCAGCAGAGCTACTCTCGAGCCAGAGAACCAGGTCAGCAGAGCTGCTGTAGAGCCAGAGAAACCAGGTCAGCAGAGCTGCTTTAGAGCCAGAGAACCAGGTCAGCAGAGCTGCTCTATAGCCTAAGAACTAGGTCAGCAGAGCTGCTCTAGAGCCAGAGAACCAGGTCAGCAGAGCTGCTGTAGAGCCAGAGAAACCAAGTCAGTAGAGCTGCTTTAGAGTGAGAGAACCAGGTCAGCAGAGCTGCTATAGAGGGAGAGAACCAGGTCAGCAGAGCTGCTCTAGAGCCAGAGAACCGGGTCAGCAGAACTGCTTTAGAGCCATAGAACCTGGCCAGCAGAGCTGCTTTCGTACCAGAGAACCAGGTCAGCAGAGCTGCTTTAGAGCCAGAGAAACCAGGTCAGCAGAGCTGCTTTAGAAGGAGAGAACCAGGCCAGCAGAGCTTCTTTAGAGTCAGCGAACCAGGTCAGCAGAGCTGCTTTATAGTCAGAGAACCAGGTCAGCAGAGCTGCTCTAGAGCCAGAGAACCAAGTCAGCAGAGCTGCTTTAGAGCCAAAGAAGCAGTTCAGCAGAGCTGCTCTAGAGCCAAAGAAGCAGTTCAGCAGAGCTGCTCTAGAACCAGAGAAACCAGGTCAGCAGAGCTGCTTTAGAGGGAGAGAACCAGGCCAGCAGAGCTTCTTTAGAGTCAGCGAACCAGGTCAGCAGAGCTGCTGTAGAGCCAGAGAGAACCAGGTCAGCAGAGCTGCTTTAGAGGGAGAGAAACAGGTCAGCAGAGCTGCTTTAGAGCCAGAGAACCAGGTCAGCAGAGCTGCTCTAGAGCCAAAGAACCGTGTCAGCAGACCTGCTTTAGAGCTATAGAATGAGGTCAGCAGAGCTGCTCTAGAGGCAGAGACCCAGGTCAGCAGAACTGCTTTAGAGCCTTAGAACCAGCTCAGCAGAGCTCTTTAGAGGGAGAGAACCAGGTCAGCAGAGCTGCTTTAGAGCCAGAGAACCAGGTCAGCAGAGTTGCTCTAGGGCCAGAGAACCAGGTCAGCAGAGCTGCTTTAGAGCCATAGAACCAGGTCAGCAGAGCTGCGATAGAAGCAGAGAACCAGGTCAGCAGAGCTGCTTTCGAGGGAGAGAACCAGGTGATCAAAGCTGCTTTAGAGCCAGAGATCCAGGTCAGCAGAGCTGCTCTAGAGCCAGAGAATCCAGGTCAGCAGAGCTGCTTTAGAGGGAGAGAACAAGGTCAGCAGAGCTGCTTTAGAGCCAGAGAACCAGGTCAGCAGTGCTGCTCTAGAGCCAAAGAACCAGGTCAGCAGAGCTACTTTAGAGCCATAGAACCAGGTCAGCATAGCTGCTCTAGAGGCAGAGAACCAGGTCAGCAGAGCTGATTTAGAGCCAGAGAACCAGGTCAGCAGAGCTGCTTTAGAGCCAGAGAACCAGGTCAGCAGAGCTGCTTTAGAGCCAGAGAACCAGGTCAGCAGAGCTGCTCTAGAGCCTAAGAACTAGCTCAGCAGAGCTACTCTCGAGCCAGAGAACCAGGTCAGCAGAGCTGCTGTAGAGCCAGAGAAACCAGGTCAGCAGAGCTGCTTTAGAGCCAGAGAACCAGGTCAGCAGAGCTGCTCTAGAGCCTAAGAACTAGGTCAGCATAGCTGCTCTAGAGCCAGAGAACCAGGTCAGCAGAGCTGCTGTAGAGCCAGAGAAACCAGGCCAGTAGAGCTGCTTTAGAGCCAGAGAACCAGGTCAGCAGAGCTGCTTTAGAGGGAGAGAACCAGGTCAGCAGAGCTGCTCTGGAGCCAGAGAACCATATCAGCAGAGCTGGTCAAGAGCCAAAGAACCAGGTCAGCAGAGCTGCTTTAGAGCCATAGAACCAGGTCAGCAGAGCTGCTCTAGAGGCAGAGAACCAGGTCAGCAGAGCTGATTTAGAGCCAGAGAACCAGGTCAGCAGAGCTGCTCTAGAACCAGAGAACCAGGTCAGCAGAGCTGCTTTAGAGCCATAGAACCAGGTCAGAAGAGCTGCTCTAGAGCCTAAGAACTAGCTCAGCAGAGCTACTCTCGAGCCAGAGAACCAGGTCAGCAGAGCTGCTGTAGAGCCAGAGAAACCAGGTCAGCAGAGCTGCTTTAGAGCCAGAGAACCAGGTCAGCAGAGCTGCTCTAGAGCCTAAGAACTAAGTCAGCAGAGCTGTTCTAGAGCCAGAGAACCAGGTCAGCAGAGCTGCTGTAGAGCCAGAGAAACCAGACCAGTAGAGCTGCTTTAAAGCGAGAGAACCAGGTCAACAGAGCTGCTTTAGAGGGAGAGAACCAGGTCAGCAGAGCTGCTCTGGAGCCAGAGAACCATATCAGCAGAGTTGCTCTAGAGCCAGAGAACCGGGTCAGCAGAACTGCTTTAGAGCCATAGAACCTGGCCAGCAGAGCTGCTTTAGAGCCAGAGAACCAGGTCAACAGAGCTGCTTTAGAGCCAGAGAAACCAGGTCAGCAGAGCTGCTTTAGAGGGAGAGAACCGGGCCAGCAGAGCTTCTATAGAGTCAGCGAACCAGGTCAGCAGAGCTGCTTTATAGTCAGAGAACCAGGTCAGCAGAGCTGCTCTAGAGCCAGAGAACCAAGTCAGCAGAGCTGCTTTAGAGCCAGAGAACCAGGTCAGCAGAGCTGCTGTAGAGCCAGAGAACAAGGTCAGCAGAGCTGCTCTAGAACCTGAGAACCAGGTCAGCAGAGCTGCTCTAGAGCCAAAGAAGCAGTTCAGCAGAGCTGCTCTAGAGCCAAAGAAGCAGTTCAGCAGAGCTGCTCTAGAACCAGAGACCCAGGTCAGCAGAGCTGCTCCGGAAGCTGAGAACCAGGTCAGCAGAGCTGCTTTAGAGGCCGAGAACCAGGTCAGCAGAGCTGCTGTAGAGCCAGAGAGAACCAGGTCAGCAGAGCTGCTTTAGAGGGAGAGAAACAGGTCAGCAGAGCTGCTTTAGAGCCAGAGAACCAGGTCAGCAGACTTGCTCTAGAGCCAGAGAACCAGGTCAGCAGAGCTGCTTTAGAGCCATAGAACCAGGTCAGCAGAGCTGCGATGGAGGCAGAGAACCAGGTCAGCAGAGCTGCTTTCGAGGGAGAGAACCAGGTGAGCAAAGCTGCTTTAGAGCCAGAGATCCAGGTCAGCAGAGCTGCTCTAGAGCCAGAGAAACCAGGTTAGCAGAGCTGCTTTAGAGGGAGAGAACAAGGTCAGCAGAGCTGCTTTAGAGCCAGAGAACCAGGTCAGCAGAGCTGCTCTAGAGCCAAAGAACCCGGTCAGCAGAGCTGCTTTAGAGCCATAGAACCAGGTCAGCAGAGCTGCTCTAGAGGCAGAGAACCAGTTCAGCAGAGCTGATTTACAGCCAGAGAACCAGATCAGCAGAGCTGCTCTAGAGCCAGAGAACCAGGTCAGCAGAGCTGCTTTAGAGCCATAGAACCAGGTCAGCAGAGCTGCTCTAGAGCCTAAGAACTAGCTCAGCAGAGCTACTCTCGAGCCAGAGAACCAGGTCAGCAGAGCTGCTGTAGAGCCAGAGAAACCAGGTCAGCAGAGCTGCTTTAGAGCCAGAGAACCAGGTCAGCAGAGCTGCTCTATAGCCTAAGAACTAGGTCAGCAGAGCTGCTCTAGAGCCAGAGAACCAGGTCAGCAGAGCTGCTATAGAGGGAGAGAACCAGGTCAGCAGAGCTGCTCTAGAGCCAGAGAACCGGGTCAGCAGAACTGCTTTAGAGCCATAGAACCTGGCCAGCAGAGCTGCTTTCGTACCAGAGAACCAGGTCAGCAGAGCTGCTTTAGAGCCAGAGAAACCAGGTCAGCAGAGCTGCTTTAGAAGGAGAGAACCAGGCCAGCAGAGCTTCTTTAGAGTCAGCGAACCAGGTCAGCAGAGCTGCTTTATAGTCAGAGAACCAGGTCAGCAGAGCTGCTCTAGAGCCAGAGAACCAAGTCAGCAGAGCTGCTTTAGAGCCAAAGAAGCAGTTCAGCAGAGCTGCTCTAGAGCCAAAGAAGCAGTTCAGCAGAGCTGCTCTAGAACCAGAGAAACCAGGTCAGCAGAGCTGCTTTAGAGGGAGAGAACCAGGCCAGCAGAGCTTCTTTAGAGTCAGCGAACCAGGTCAGCAGAGCTGCTTTATAGTCAGAGAACCAGGTCAGCAGAGCTGCTCTAGAGCCAGAGAACCAAGTCAGCAGAGCTGCTTTAGAGCCAGAGAACCAGGTCAGCAGAGCTGCTGTAGAGCCAGAGAACAAGGTCAGCAGAGCTGCTCTAGAACCTGAGAACCAGGTCAGCAGAGCTGCTCTAGAGCCAAAGAAGCAGTTCAGCAGAGCTGCTCTAGAGCCAAAGAAGCAGTTCAGCAGAGCTGCTCTAGAACCAGAGACCCAGGTCAGCAGAGCTGCTCCGGAAGCTGAGAACCAGGTCAGCAGAGCTGCTTTAGAGGCCGAGAACCAGGTCAGCAGAGCTGCTGTAGAGCCAGAGAGAACCAGGTCAGCAGAGCTGCTTTAGAGGGAGAGAAACAGGTCAGCAGAGCTGCTTTAGAGCCAGAGAACCAGGTCAGCAGACTTGCTCTAGAGCCAGAGAACCAGGTCAGCAGAGCTGCTTTAGAGCCATTGAACCAGGTCAGCAGAGCTGCGATGGAGGCAGAGAACCAGGTCAGCAGAGCTGCTTTCGAGGGAGAGAACCAGGTGAGCAAAGCTGCTTTAGAGCCAGAGATCCAGGTCAGCAGAGCTGCTCTAGAGCCAGAGAAACCAGGTTAGCAGAGCTGCTTTAGAGGGAGAGAACAAGGTCAGCAGAGCTGCTTTAGAGCCAGAGAACCAGGTCAGCAGAGCTGCTCTAGAGCCAAAGAACCCGGTCAGCAGAGCTGCTTTAGAGCCATAGAACCAGGTCAGCAGAGCTGCTCTAGAGGCAGAGAACCAGTTCAGCAGAGCTGATTTACAGCCAGAGAACCAGATCAGCAGAGCTGCTCTAGAGCCAGAGAACCAGGTCAGCAGAGCTGCTTTAGAGCCATAGAACCAGGTCAGCAGAGCTGCTCTAGAGCCTAAGAACTAGCTCAGCAGAGCTACTCTCGAGCCAGAGAACCAGGTCAGCAGAGCTGCTGTAGAGCCAGAGAAACCAGGTCAGCAGAGCTGCTTTAGAGCCAGAGAACCAGGTCAGCAGAGCTGCTCTATAGCCTAAGAACTAGGTCAGCAGAGCTGCTCTAGAGCCAGAGAACCAGGTCAGCAGAGCTGCTGTAGAGCCAGAGAAACCAAGTCAGTAGAGCTGCTTTAGAGTGAGAGAACCAGGTCAGCAGAGCTGCTATAGAGGGAGAGAACCAGGTCAGCAGAGCTGCTCTAGAGCCAGAGAACCGGGTCAGCAGAACTGCTTTAGAGCCATAGAACCTGGCCAGCACAGCTGCTTTCGTACCAGAGAACCAGGTCAGCAGAGCTGCTTTAGAGCCAGAGAAACCAGGTCAGCAGAGCTGCTTTAGAAGGAGAGAACCAGGCCAGCAGAGCTTCTTTAGAGTCAGCGAACCAGGTCAGCAGAGCTGCTTTATAGTCAGAGAACCAGGTCAGCAGAGCTGCTCTAGAGCCAGAGAACCAAGTCAGCAGAGCTGCTTTAGAGCCAAAGAAGCAGTTCAGCAGAGCTGCTCTAGAGCCAAAGAAGCAGTTCAGCAGAGCTGCTCTAGAACCAGAGAAACCAGGTCAGCAGAGCTGCTTTAGAGGGAGAGAACCAGGCCAGCAGAGCTTCTTTAGAGTCAGCGAACCAGGTCAGCAGAGCTGCTGTAGAGCCAGAGAGAACCAGGTCAGCAGAGCTGCTTTAGAGGGAGAGAAACAGGTCAGCAAAGCTGCTTTAGAGCCAGAGAACCAGGTCAGCAGAGCTGCTCTAGAGCCAAAGAACCGTGTCAGCAGACCTGCTTTAGAGCTATAGAATGAGGTCAGCAGAGCTGCTCTAGAGGCAGAGACCCAGGTCAGCAGAACTGCTTTAGAGCCTTAGAACCAGCTCAGCAGAGCTCTTTAGAGGGAGAGAACCAGGTCAGCAGAGCTGCTTTAGAGCCAGAGAACCAGGTCAGCAGAGTTGCTCTAGGGCCAGAGAACCAGGTCAGCAGAGCTGCTTTAGAGCCATAGAACCAGGTCAGCAGAGCTGCGATAGAAGCAGAGAACCAGGTCAGCAGAGCTGCTTTCGAGGGAGAGAACCAGGTGATCAAAGCTGCTTTAGAGCCAGAGATCCAGGTCAGCAGAGCTGCTCTAGAGCCAGAGAATCCAGGTCAGCAGAGCTGCTTTAGAGGGAGAGAACAAGGTCAGCAGAGCTGCTTTAGAGCCAGAGAACCAGGTCAGCAGTGCTGCTCTAGAGCCAAAGAACCAGGTCAGCAGAGCTACTTTAGAGCCATAGAACCAGGTCAGCAGAGCTGCTCTAGAGGCAGAGAACCAGGTCAGCAGAGCTGATTTAGAGCCAGAGAACCAGGTCAGCAGAGCTGCTTTAGAGCCAGAGAACCAGGTCAGCAGAGCTGCTTTAGAGCCAGAGAACCAGGTCAGCAGAGCTGCTCTAGAGCCTAAGAACTAGCTCAGCAGAGCTGCTTTAGAGCCAGAGAACCAGGTCAGCAGAGCTGCTTTAGAGCCAGAGAACCAGGTCAGCAGAGCTGCTCTAGAACCTGAGAACCAGGTCAGCAGAACTGCTCTTGAGCCAAAGAAGCAGTTCAGCAGAGCTGCTATAGAGCCAAAGAAGCAGTTCAGCAGAGCTGCTCTAGAACCAGAGACCCAGGTCAGCAGAGCTGCTCTAGAAGCTGAGAACCAGGTCAGCAGAGCTGCTCTAGAGGCCGAGAACCAGGTCAGCAGAGCTGCTGTAGAGCCAGAGAGAACCAGGTCAGCAGAGCTGCTCTAGAAGCTGAGAATCAGGTCAGCAGAGCTGCTCTAGAGGCCGAGAACCAGGTCAGCAGAGCTGCTGTAGAGCCAGAGAGAACCAGGTCAGCAGAGCTGCTTTAGAGCCAGAGAACCAGGTCAGCAGAGCTGCTCTAGAGCCAAAGAACCAGGTCAGCAGAGCTGCTTTAGAGCCAGAGAACCAGGTCAGCAGAGCTGCTCTAGAGCCAAAGAACCGGGTCAGCAGAGCTGCTTTAGAGCCATAGAACCAGGTCAGCAGAGCTGCTCTAGAGGCAGAGACCCAGGTCAGCAGAACAGCTTTAGAGCCAGAGAACCAGCTCAGCAGAGCTCTTTAGAGGAAGAGAACCAGGTCAGCAGAGCTGCTTTAGAGCCAGAGAACCAGGTGAGCAGACTTGCTCTAGAGCCAGAGAACCAGGTCAGCAGAGCTGCTTTAGAGCCATAGAACCAGGTCAGCAGAGCTGCGATAGAGGCAGAGAACCAGGTCAGCAGAGCTGCTTTCGAGGGAGAGAACCAGGTGAGCAAAGCTGCTTTAGAGCCAAAGATCCAGGTCAGCAGAGCTGCTCTAGAGCCAGAGAAACCAGGTCAGCAGAGCGGCTTTAGAGGGAGAGAACAAGGTCAGCAGAGCTGCTTTAGAGCCAGAGAACCAGGTCAACAGAGCTGCTCTAGAGCCAGAGAACCAGGTCAGCAGAGCTGCTCTAGAGCCTAAGAACTAGCTCAGAAGAGCTACTCTTGAGCCAGAGAACCAGGTCAGCAGAGCTGCTGTAGAGCCAGAGAAACCAGGTCAGCAGAGCTGCTTTAGACGGAGAGAACCAGGTCAGCAGAACTGCTTTAGAGCCAGAGAACCAGGTCAACAGAGCTGCTCTAGAGCCAGAGAATCAGGTCAGCAGAGCTGCTTTAGAGCCATAGAACCAGGTCAGCAGAGCTGCTCTAAAGGCAGAGAACCAGGTCAGCAGAGCTGCTTTAGAGCCAGAGAACCAGGTCAGCAGAGCTTCTCTAGAGCCTAAGAACTAGGTCAGCAGAGCTGCTCTAGAGCCAGAGAACCAGGTCAGCAGAGCTGCTGTAGAGCCAGAGAAACCAGGTCAATAGAGCTGCTTTAGAGCGAGAGAAGCAGGTCAGTAGAGCTGCTTTAGAGGGAGAGAACCAGGTCAGCAGAGCTGCTCTAGAGCCAGAGAACCGGGTCAGCAGAGCTGCTCTAGAGGGAGAGAACCTGTTCAAGAGAGCTGCTTTAGAGCCAGAGAACCCGGCCAGCAGAGCTGCTTTAGAGCCAGAGAACCAGGTCAGCAGAGCTGCTTTAGAGCCAGAGAACCAGGTCAGCAGAGCTGCTCTAGGGGAGGAGAGCCAGGTCAGCAGAGCTGCTCTAGAGCCAGCGAACCATGTCAGCAGAACTGCTTTAGAGCCATAGAACCAGGTCAGCAGAGCTGCTTTAGAGCCAGAGAAACCAGGTCAGCAGAACTGTTGTAGAGTCAGAGAACCAGGTCAGCAGAGTTGTTCTAGAGCCTAAGAAGCAGGTCAGCAGAGTTGCTCTAGAACCAGAGACCCAGGTCAGCAGAGCTGCTCTAGAGGCCGAGAACTAGGTCATTAGAGCTGCTGTAGAGCCAGAGAAACCAGGTCAGCAGAGCTGCTTTACAGGGAGAGAACCAGGTCAGCAGAACTGCTTTAGAGTCAGAGAACCAGGCCAGCAGAGCTGCTCTGGAGCCAGAGAATCAGGTCAGCAGAGCTGCTTTAGAGCCATAGAACCAGGTCATCAGAGCTGCTCTAAAGGCAGAGACCCAGGTCAGCAGAACTGCTTTAGAGCCAGAGAACCAGCTCAGCAGAGCTCTTTAGAGGGAGAGAATCAGGTCAGCAGAGCTGCTTTAGAGGGAGAGAATCAGGTCAGCAGAGCTGCTTTAGAGCCAGAGAACCAGGTCAGTAGAGCTGCGTTAGAGCCATAGAACCAGGTCAGCGGAGCTGCTCTAGAGGCAGAGAACCAGGCCAGCAGAGCTGCTTTAGAGGGCGAGAACCTGGTCAGCAGAGCTGCTTTAGAGCCAGAGATCCAGGTCAGCAGAGCTGCTCTACAGCCAGAGAAACCAGGTCAGCAGAGCTGCTTTAAAGGGAGAGAACCAGGTCAGCAGAGCTACTTTAGAGTCAGAGAACCAGGTCAGCAGAGCTGCTCTAGAGCCAGAGAACCAGGTCAGCAGAGCTGCTTTAGAGCAATAGAACCAGGTCTGCAGAGCTGCTCTAGAGGCAGAGAACCAGGTCAGCAGAGCTGATTTATAGGGAGAAAATCAGGTCAGCAGAGCTGCTTTACAGCCACAGAACCAGGTCAGCAGAGCTGCTTTAGAGCCAGAGAACCAGGTCAGCAGAGCTGCTTTAGAGCCAGAGAACCAGGTCAGCAGAGCTGCTCTAGAGCCTAAGAACTAGGTCAGCAGAGCTGCTCTAGAGCCAGAGAACCAGGTCAGCAGAGCTGCTGTAGAGCCAGAGAAACCAGGTCAGTAGAGCTGCTTTAGAGCAAGAGAACTAGGTCAGCAGAGCTGCTTTAGAGGGAGAGAACCAGGTCAGCAGAGCTGCTCTAAAGCCAAAGAAGAAGTTCAGCAGAGCTGCTCTAGAACCAGAGACCCAGGTCAGCAGAGCTGCTCTAGAAGCTGAGAACCAGGTCAGCAGAGCTGCTCTAGATGCCGAGAACCAGGTCAGCAGAGCTGCTCTAGATGCCGAGAACCAGGTCAGCAAAGCTGTTGTAGAGCCAGAGAGAACCAGGTCAGCAGAGCTGCTTTAGAGGGAGAGAAACAGGTCAGCAGAGCTGCTTTAGAGCCAGAGAACCAGGTCAGCAGAGCTGCTCTAGAGCCAAAGAACCGGGTCAGCAGAGCTGCTTTAGAGCCATAGAAGGAGGTCAGCAGAGCTGCTCTAGAGGCAGAGACCCAGGTCACCAGAGCTGCTCTAGAGGCAGAGACCCAGGTCAGCAGAACTGCTTTAGAGCCAGAGAACCAGCTCAGTAGAGCTCTTTAGAGGGAGAGAACCAGGTCAGCAGATCTGCTTTAGAGCCAGAGAACCAGGTCAGCAGAGTTGCTCTAGAGCCAGAGAACCAGGTCAGCAGAGCTGCTTTAGAGCCATAGAACCAGGTCAGCAGAGCTGCGATAGAAGCAGAGAACCAGGTCAGCAGAGCTGCTTTCGAGGGAGAGAACCGGGTCAGCAAAGCTGCTTTAGTGCCAGAGTTCCAGGTCAGCAGAGCTGCTCTAGAGCCAGAGAAACCAGGTCAGCAGAGCTGCTTTAGAGGGAGACAACAAGGTCAGCAGAGCTGCTTTAGAGCCAGAGAACCAGGTCAGCAGAGCTGCTCTAGAGCCAAAGAACCAGGTCAGCAGAGCTGCTTTAGAGCCATAGAACCAGGTCAGCAGAGCTGCTCTAGAGGCAGAGAACCAGGTCAGCAGACTGATTTAGAGCCAGAGAACCAGGTAAGCAGAGCTGCTCTAGAGCCAGAGAACCAGGTCAGCAGAGCTGCTTTAGAGCCATAGAACCAGATCAGCAGAGCTGCTTTAGAGCCAGAGAACCAGGTCAGGAGAGCTGCTCTAGAGCCCAAGAACTAGCTCAGCAGAGCTGCTTTAGAGCCAGAGAACCAGGTCAGCAGAGCTGCTCTAGAACCTGAGAACCAGGTCAGCAGAGCTGCTCTAGAGCCAAAGAAGCAGTTCAGCAGAGCTGCGCTAGAGCCAAAGAAGCAGTTCAGCAGAGCTGCTCTAGAACCAGAGACCCAGGTCAGCAGAGCTGCTCTAGAAGCTGAATACCAGGTCAGCAGAGCTGCTCTAGAGGCCGAGAACCAGGTCAGCAGAGCTGCTGTAGAGCCAGAGAGAATCAGGTCAGCAAAGCTGCTTTAGAGGGAGAGAACCAGGTCAGCAGAGCTGCTCTAGAGCCAAAGAACCGGGTCAGCAGAGCTGCTTTAGAGCCATAGAAACAGGTCAGCAGAGCTGCTCTAGAGGCAGAGACCCAGGTCAGCAGAGCTGCTCTAGAGGCAGAGACCCAGGTCAGCAGAACTGCTTTAGAACCTTAGAACAAGCTCAGCAGAGCTCTTTAGAGGGAGAGAACCAGGTCAGCAGAGCTGCTTTAGAGCCAGAGAACCAGGTCATCAGAGTTGCTCTAGGGCCAGAGAACCAGGTCAGCAGAGCTGCTTTAGAGCCATAGGACCAGGTCAGCAGAGCTGCGATAGAGGCAGAGAACCAGGTCAGCAGAGCTGCTTTCGAGGGAGAGAACCAGGTGAGCAAAGCTGCTTTAGAGCCAGAGATCCAGGTCAGCAGACCTGCTCTAGAGCCAGAGAAACCAGGTCAGCAGAGCTGCTTTAGAGGGAGAGAACAAGGTCAGCAGAGCTGCTTTAGAGCCAGAGAACCAGGTCAGCAGTGCTGCTCTAGAGCCAAAGAACCAGGTCAGCAGAGCTGCTTTAGAGCCATAGAACCAGGTCAGCAGAGCTGCTCTAGAGGCAGAGAACCAGGTCAGCAGAGCTGATTTAGAGCCAGAGAACCAGGTCAGCAGAGCTGCTGTAGAGCCAGAGAACCAGGTCAGCAGAGCTGCTTTAGAGCCATAGAACCAGGTCAGAAGAGCTGCTCTAGAGCCTAAGAACTAGCTCAGCAGAGCTACTCTCGAGCCAGAGAACCAGGTCAGCAGAGCTGCTGTAGAGCCAGAGAAACCAGGTCAGCAGAGCTGCTTTAGAGCCAGAGAACCAGGTCAGCAGAGCTGCTCTAGAGCCTAAGAACTAGGTCAGCAGAGCTGCTCTAGAGCCAGAGAACCAGGTCAGCAGAGCTGCTGTAGAGCCAGAGAAACCAGGCCAGTAGAGCTGCTTTAGAGCCAGAGAACCAGGTCAGCAGAGCTGCTTTAGAGCCAGAGAACCAGGTCAGCAGAGCTGCTTTAGAGGGAGAGAACCAGGTCAGCAGAGCTGCTCTGGAGCCAGAGAACCATATCAGCAGAGCTGGTGAAGAGCCAAAGAACCAGGTCAGCAGAGCTGCTTTAGAGCCATAGAACCAGGTCAGCAGAGCTGCTCTAGAGGCAGAGAACCAGGTCAGCAGAGCTGATTTTGAGCCAGAGAACCAGGTCAGCAGAGCTGCTCTAGAACCAGAGAACCAGGTCAGCAGAGCTGCTTTAGAGCCATAGAACCAGGTCAGAAGAGCTGCTCTAGAGCCTAAGAACTAGCTCAGCAGAGCTACTCTCGAGCCAGAGAACCAGGTCAGCAGAGCTGCTGTAGAGCCAGAGAAACCAGGTCAGCAGAGCTGCTTTAGAGCCAGAGAACCAGGTCAGCAGAGCTGCTCTAGAGCCTAAGAACTAAGTCAGCAGAGCTGTTCTAGAGCCAGAGAACCAGGTCAGCAGAGCTGCTGTAGAGCCAGAGAAACCAGACCAGTAGAGCTGCTTTAGAGCGAGAGAACCAGGTCAACAGAGCTGCTTTAGAGGGAGAGAACCAGGTCAGCAGAGCTGCTCTGGAGCCAGAGAACCATATCAGCAGAGTTGCTCTAGAGCCAGAGAACCGGGTCAGCAGAACTGCTTTAGAGCCATAGAACCTGGCCAGCAGAGCTGCTTTAGAGCCAGAGAACCAGGTCAACAGAGCTGCTTTAGAGCCAGAGAAACCAGGTCAGCAGAGCTGCTTTAGAGGGAGAGAACCGGGCCAGCAGAGCTTCTATAGAGTCAGCGAACCAGGTCAGCAGAGCTGCTTTATAGTCAGAGAACCAGGTCAGCAGAGCTGCTCTAGAGCCAGAGAACCAAGTCAGCAGAGCTGCTTTAGAGCCAGAGAACCAGGTCAGCAGAGCTGCTGTAGAGCCAGAGAACAAGGTCAGCAGAGCTGCTCTAGAACCCGAGAACCAGGTCAGCAGGGCTGCTCTAGAGCCAAAGAAGCAGTTCAGCAGAGCTGCTCTAGAGCCAAAGAAGCAGTTCAGCAGAGCTGCTCTAGAACCAGAGACCCAGGTCAGTAGAGCTGCTCCAGAAGCTGAGAACCAGGTCAGCAGAGCTGCTTTAGAGGCCGAGAACCAGGTCAGCAGAGCTGCTGTAGAGCCAGAGAGAACCAGGTCAGCAGAGCTGCTTTAGAGGGAGAGAAACAGGTCAGCAGAGCTGCTTTAGAGCCATAGAACCAGGTCAGCAGAGCTGCGATGGAGGCAGAGAACCAGGTCAGCAGAGCTGCTTTCGAGGGAGAGAACCAGGTGAGCAAAGCTGCTTTAGAGCCAGAGATCCAGGTCAGCAGAGCTGCTCTAGAGCCAGAGAAACCAGGTTAGCAGAGCTGCTTTAGAGGGAGAGAACAAGGTCAGCAGAGCTGCTTTAGAGCCAGAGAACCAGGTCAGCAGAGCTGCTCTAGAGCCAAAGAACCCGGTCAGCAGAGCTGCTTTAGAGCCATAGAACCAGGTCAGCAGAGCTGCTCTAGAGGCAGAGAACCAGTTCAGCAGAGCTGATTTACAGCCAGAGAACCAGATCAGCAGAGCTGCTCTAGAGCCAGAGAACCAGGTCAGCAGAGCTGCTTTAGAGCCATAGAACCAGGTCAGCAGAGCTGCTCTAGAGCCTAAGAACTAGCTCAGCAGAGCTACTCTCGAGCCAGAGAACCAGGTCAGCAGAGCTGCTGTAGAGCCAGACAAATCAGGTCAGCAGAGCTGCTTTAGAGCCAGAGAACCAGGTCAGCAGAGCTGCTCTATAGCCTAAGAACTAGGTCAGCAGAGCTGCTCTAGAGCCAGAGAACCAGGTCAGCAGAGCTGCTGTAGAGCCAGAGAAACCAAGTCAGTAGAGCTGCTTTAGAGTGAGAGAACCAGGTCAGCAGAGCTGCTATAGAGGGAGAGAACCAGGTCAGCAGAGCTGCTCTAGAGCTAGAGAACCGGGTCAGCAGAACTGCTTTAGAGCCATAGAACCTGGCCAGCAGAGCTGCTTTCGTACCAGAGAACCAGGTCAGCAGAGCTGCTTTAGAGCCAGAGAAACCAGGTCAGCAGAGCTGCTTCAGAAGGAGAGAACCAGGCCAGCAGAGCTTCTTTAGAGTCAGCGAACCAGGTCAGCAGAGCTGCTTTATAGTCAGAGAACCAGGTCAGCAGAGCTGCTCTAGAGCCAGAGAACCAAGTCAGCAGAGCTGCTTTAGAGCCAAAGAAGCAGTTCAGCAGAGCTGCTCTAGAGCCAAAGAAGCTGTTCAGCAGAGCTGCTCTAGAACCAGAGAAACCAGGTCAGCAGAGCTGCTTTAGAGGGAGAGAACCAGGCCAGCAGAGCTTCTTTAGAGTCAGCGAACCAGGTCAGCAGAGCTGCTGTAGAGCCAGAGAGAACCAGGTCAGCAGAGCTGCTTTAGAGGGAGAGAAACAGGTCAGCAGAGCTGCTTTAGAGCCAGAGAACCAGGTCAGCAGAGCTGCTCTAGAGCCAAAGAACCGTGTCAGAAGACCTGCTTTAGAGCTATAGAATGAGGTCAGCAGAGCTGCTCTAGAGGCAGAGACCCAGGTCAGCAGAACTGCTTTAGAGCCTTAGAACCAGCTCAGCAGAGCTCTTTAGAGGGAGAGAACCAGGTCAGCAGAGCTGCTTTAGAGCCAGAGAACCAGGTCAGCAGAGTTGCTCTAGGGCCAGAGAACCAGGTCAGCAGAGCTGCTTTAGAGCCATAGAACCAGGTCAGCAGAGCTGCGATAGAAGCAGAGAACCAGGTCAGCAGAGCTGCTTTCGAGGGAGAGAACCAGGTGATCAAAGCTGCTTTAGAGCCAGAGATCCAGGTCAGCAGAGCTGCTCTAGAGCCAGAGAATCCAGGTCAGCAGAGCTGCTTTAGAGGGAGAGAACAAGGTCAGCAGAGCTGCTTTAGAGCCAGAGAACCAGGTCAGCAGTGCTGCTCTAGAGCCAAAGAACCAGGTCAGCAGAGCTACTTTAGAGCCATAGAACCAGGTCAGCAGAGCTGCTCTAGAGGCAGAGAACCAGGTCAGCAGAGCTGATTTAGAGCCAGAGAACCAGGTCAGCAGAGCTGCTTTAGAGCCAGAGAACCAGGTCAGCAGAGCTGCTTTAGAGCCAGAGAACCAGGTCAGCAGAGCTGCTCTAGAGCCTAAGAACTAGCTCAGCAGAGCTGCTTTAGAGCCAGAGAACCAGGTCAGCAGAGCTGCTTTAGAGCCAGAGAACCAGGTCAGCAGAGCTGCTCTAGAACCTGAGAACCAGGTCAGCAGAACTGCTCTAGAGCCAAAGAAGCAGTTCAGCAGAGCTGCTATAGAGCCAAAGAAGCAGTTCAGCAGAGCTGCTCTAGAACCAGAGACCCAGGTCAGCAGAGCTGCTCTAGAAGCTGAGAACCAGGTCAGCAGAGCTGCTCTAGAGGCCGAGAACCAGGTCAGCAGAGCTGCTGTAGAGCCAGAGAGAACCAGGTCAGCAGAGCTGCTCTAGAAGCTGAGAGCCAGGTCAGCAGAGGTGCTCTAGAGGCCGAGAACCAGGTCAGCAGAGCTGCTGTAGAGCCAGAGAGAACCAGGTCAGCAGAGCTGCTTTAGAGCCAGAGAACCAGGTCAGCAGAGCTGCTCTAGAGCCAAAGAACCAGGTCAGCAGAGCTGCTTTAGAGCCAGAGAACCAGGTCAGCAGAGCTGCTCTAGAGCCAAAGAACCGGGTCAGCAGAGCTGCTTTAGAGCCATAGAACCAGGTCAGCAGAGCTGCTCTAGAGGCAGAGACCCAGGTCAGCAGAACAGCTTTAGAGCCAGAGAACCAGCTCAGCAGAGCTCTTTAGAGGAAGAGAACCAGGTGAGCAGAGCTGCTTTAGAGCCAGAGAACCAGGTGAGCAGACTTGCTCTAGAGCCAGAGAACCAGGTCAGCAGAGCTGCTTTAGAGCCATAGAACCAGGTCAGCAGAGCTGCGATAGAGGCAGAGAACCAGGTCAGCAGAGCTGCTTTCGAGGGAGAGAACCAGGTGAGCAAAGCTGCTTTAGAGCCAGAGATCCAGGTCAGCAGAGCTGCTCTAGAGCCAGAGAAACCAGGTCAGCAGAGCGGCTTTAGAGGGAGAGAACAAGGTCAGCAGAGCTGCTTTAGAGCCAGAGAACCAGGTCAACAGAGCTGCTCTCGAGCCAGAGAACCAGGTCAGCAGAGCTGCTCTAGAGCCTAAGAACTAGCTCAGAAGAGCTACTCTTGAGCCAGAGAACCAGGTCAGCAGAGCTGCTGTAGAGCCAGAGAAACCAGGTCAGCAGAGCTGCTTTAGACGGAGAGAACCAGGTCAGCAGAACTGCTTTAGAGCCAGAGAACCAGGTCAACAGAGCTGCTCTAGAGCCAGAGAATCAGGTCAGCAGAGCTGCTTTAGAGCCATAGAACCAGGTCAGCAGAGCTGCTCTAAAGGCAGAGAACCAGGTCAGCAGAGCTGCTTTAGAGCCAGAGAACCAGGTCAGCAGAGCTTCTCTAGAGCCTAAGAACTAGGTCAGCAGAGCTGCTCTAGAGCCAGAGAACCAGGTCAGCAGAGCTGCTGTAGAGCCAGAGAAACCAGGTCAATAGAGCTGCTTTAGAGCGAGAGAAGCAGGTCAGTAGAGCTGCTTTAGAGGGAGAGAACCAGGTCAGCAGAGCTGCTCTAGAGCCAGAGAACCGGGTCAGCAGAGCTGCTCTAGAGGGAGAGAACCTGTTCAAGAGAGCTGCTTTAGAGCCAGAGAACCCGGCCAGCAGAGCTGCTTTAGAGCCAGAGAACCAGGTCAGCAGAGCTGCTTTAGAGCCAGAGAACCAGGTCAGCAGAGCTGCTCTAGGGGAGGAAAGCCAGGTCAGCAGAGCTGCTCTAGAGCCAGCGAACCATGTCAGCAGAACTGCTTAAGAGCCATAGAACCAGGTCAGCAGAGCTGCTTTAGAGCCAGAGAAACCAGGTCAGCAGAGCTGTTGTAGAGTCAGAGAACCAGGTCAGCAGAGGTGTTCTAGAGCCTAAGAAGCAGGTCAGCAGAGCTGCTCTAGAACCAGAGACCCAGGTCAGCAGAGCTGCTCTAGAGGCCGAGAACTAGGTCATTAGAGCTGCTGTAGAGCCAGAGAAACCAGGTCAGCAGAGCTGCTTTACAGGGAGAGAACCAGGTCAGCAGAACTGCTTTAGAGTCAGAGAACCAGGCCAGCAGAGCTGCTCTGGAGCCAGAGAATCAGGTCAGCAGAGCTGCTTTAGAGCCATAGAACCAGGTCATCAGAGCTGCTCTAAAGGCAGAGACCCAGGTCAGCAGAACTGCTTTAGAGCCAGAGAACCAGCTCAGCAGAGCTCTTTAGAGGGAGAGAATCAGGTCAGCAGAGCTGCTTTAGAGGGAGAGAATCAGGTCAGCAGAGCTGCTTTAGAGCCAGAGAACCAGGTCAGTAGAGCTGCGTTAGAGCCATAGAACCAGGTCAGCGGAGCTGCTCTAGAGGCAGAGAACCAGGCCAGCAGAGCTGCTTTAGAGGGCGAGAACCTGGTCAGCAGAGCTGCTTTAGAGCCAGAGATCCAGGTCAGCAGAGCTGCTCTACAGCCAGAGAAACCAGGTCAGCAGAGCTGCTTTAAAGGGAGAGAACCAGGTCAGCAGAGCTACTTTAGAGTCAGAGAACCAGGTCAGCAGAGCTGCTCTAGAGCCAGAGAACCAGGTCAGCAGAGCTGCTTTAGAGCAATAGAACCAGGTCTGCAGAGCTGCTCTAGAGGCAGAGAACCAGGTCAGCAGAGCTGATTTATAGGGAGAAAATCAGGTCAGCAGAGCTGCTTTACAGCCAGAGAACCAGGTCAGCAGAGCTGCTTTAGAGCCAGAGAACCAGGTCAGCAGAGCTGCTTTAGAGCCAGAGAACCAGGTCAGCAGAGCTGCTCTAGAGCCTAAGAACTAGGTCAGCAGAGCTGCTCTAGAGCCAGAGAACCAGGTCAGCAGAGCTGCTGTAGAGCCAGAGAAACCAGGTCAGTAGAGCTGCTTTAGAGCAAGAGAACTAGGTCAGCAGAGCTGCTTTAGAGGGAGAGAACCAGGTCAGCAGAGCTGCTCTGGAGCCAGAGAACCAGGTCATCAGAGCTGCTCTAGAGCCAGAGAACCAGGTCAACTCCTTTAGAGCCATAGAACCTGGTCAGCAGAGCTGCTTCAGAGCCAGAGAACCAGGTCAGCAGAGCTGCTTTAGAGCCAGAGAAACCAGGTCAGCAGAGCTGCTTTAGAGGGAGAGAACCAGGCCAGCAGAGCTTCTTTAGAGTCAGCGAACCAGGTCAGCAGAGCTGCTTTATAGTCAGAGAACCAGGTCAGCTGAGCTGCTTTAGAGCCAGAGAACCAGGTCAGCAGAGCTGCTTTAGAGCCAGAGAACCAGGTCAGCAGAGCTGCTCTAGAACCTGAGAACCAGGTCAATAGAGTTGCTTTAGAGCGAGAGAACCAGGTCAGTAGAGCTGCTTTAGAGGGAGAGAAGCAGGTCAGCAGAGCTGCTCTATAGCCAGAGAACCGGGTCAGCAGAGCTGCTCTAGGGGAGGAGAGCCAGGTCAGCAGAGAGGCTCTAGAGCCAGCGAACCATGTCAGCAGAACTGCTTTAGAGCCATAGAACCAGGTCAGCAGAGCTGCTCTAGAACCTGAGAACCTGTTCAAGAGAGCTGCTTTAGAGCCAGAGAACCCGGCCAGCAGAGCTGCTTTAGAGCCAGAGAACCAGGTCAGCAGAGCTGCTTTAGAGCCAGAGAACCAGGTCAGCAGAGCTGCTCTAGGGGAGGAGAGGCAGGTCAGCAGAGCTGCTCTAGAGCCAGCGAACCATGTCAGCAGAACTGCTTTAGAGCCATAGAACCAGGTCAGCAGAGCTGCTTTAGAGCCAGAGAAACCAGGTCAGCAGAGCTGTTGTAGAGTCAGAGAACCAGGTCAGCAGAGCTGCTCTAGAGCCTAAGAAGCAGGTGAGCAGAGCTGCTCTAGAACCAGAGACCCAGGTCAGCAGAGCTGCTCTAGAGGCCGAGAACCAGGTCATTAGAGCTGCTGTAGAGCCAGAGAAACCAGGTCAGCGGAGCTGCTTTACAGGGAGAGAACCAGGTCAACAGAACTGCTTTAGAGCCAGAGAACCAAGTCAGCAGAGCTGCTCTAGAGCCATAGAACCAGGTCAGCAGAGCTGCTTTAGAGCCAGAGAAACCAGGTCAGCAGAGCTGTTGTAGAGTCAGAGAACCAGGTCAGCAGAGCTGCTCTAGAGCCTAAGAAGCAGGTGAGCAGAGCTGCTCTAGAACCAGAGACCCAGGTCAGCAGAGCTGCTCTAGAGGCCGAGAACCAGGTCATTAGAGCTGCTGTAGAGCCAGAGAAACCAGGTCAGCAGAGCTGCTTTACAGGGAGAGAACCAGGTCAACAGAACTGCTTTAGAGCCAGAGAACCAAGTCAGCAGAGCTGCTCTAGAGCCAGAGAACCAGGTCAGCAGAGCTGCTTTAGAGACAGAGAACCAGGTCAGCAGAGCTGCTCTAGAACCTGAGAACCAGGTCAGCAGAGCTGCTCTAGAGGCAAAGAAGCAGTTCAGCAGAGCTGCTCTAGAGCCAGAGAACCAGGTCAGCAGAGCTGCTGTAGAGCCAGAGAGAACCAGGTCAGCAGAGCTTCTTTAGAGGGAGAGAACCAGGTCAGCAGAGCTGCTCTAGAGCCAAAGAACCGGGTCAGCAGAGCTGCTTTAGAGCCATAGAACCAGGTCAGCAGAGCTGCTCTAGAGGCAGAGACCCAGGTCAGCAGAGCTGCTCTAGAGGCAGAGACCCAGGTCAGCAGAACTGCTTTAGAGCCAGAGAACCAGCTCAGCAGAGCTCTTTAGAGGGAGAGAACCAGGTCAGCAGAGCTGCTTTAGAGCCAGAGAACCATGTCCGCAGACTTGCGCTAGAGCCAGAGAACCAGCTCAGCAGAGCTGCGATAGAGGCAGAGAACCAGGTCAGCAGAGCTGCTTTCGAGGGAGAGAACCAGGTGAGCAAAGCTGCTTTAGAGCCAGAGATCCAGGTCAGCAGAGCTGCTCTAGAGCCAGAGAAACCAGGTCAGCAGAGCTGCTTTAGAGGCAGAGAACAAGGTCAGCAGAGCTGCTTTAGAGCCAGAGAACCAGGTCAACAGAGCTGCTCTAGAGCCAGAGAACCAGGTCAGCAGAGCTGCTCTAGAGCCTAAGAACTAGCTCAGAAGAGCTACTCTTGAGCCAGAGAACCAGGTCAGCAGAGCTGCTGTAGAGCCAGAGAAACCAGGTCATCAGAGCTGCTTTAGACGGAGAGAACCAGGTCAGCAGAACTGCTTTAGAGCCAGAGAACCAGGTCAACAGAACTGCTCTAGAGCCAGAGAATCAGGTCAGCAGAGCTGCTTTAGAGCCATAGAACCAGGTCAGCAGAGCTGCTCTAAAGGCAGAGAACCAGGTCAGCAGAGCTGCTTTAGAGCCAGAGAACCAGGTCAGCAGAGCTTCTCTAGAGCCTAAGAACTAGGTCAGCAGAGCTGCTCTAGAGCCAGAGAACCAGGTCAGCAGAGCTGCTGTAGAGCCAGAGAAACCAGGTCAATAGAGCTGCTTTAGAGCGAGAGAAGCAGGTCAGTAGAGCTGCTTTAGAGGGAGAGAACCAGGTCAGCAGAGCTGCTCTAGAGCCAGAGACTCAGGTCAGCAGAGCTGCTTTAGAGGGAGAGAATCAGGTCAGCAGAGCTTCTTTAGAGCCAGAGAACCAGGTCAGTAGAGCTGCGTTAGAGCCATAGAACCAGGTCAGCGGAGCTGCTCTAGAGGCCGAGAACCTGGTCAGCAGAGCTGCTTTAGAGCCAGAGATCCAGGTCAGCAGAGCTGCTCTACAGCCAGAGAAACCAGGTCAGCAGAGCTGCTTTAAAGGGAGAGAACGAGGTCAGCAGAGCTACTTTAGAGTCAGAGAACCAGGTCAGCAGAGCTGCTCTAGAGCCAGAGAACCAGGTCAGCAGAGCTGCTTTAGAGCCATAGAACCAGGTCAGCAGAGCTGCTCTAGAGGCAGAGAACCAGGTCAGCAGAGCTGATTTATAGGGAGAGAACCAGGTCAGCAGTGCTGCTTTACAGCCAGAGAACCAGGTCAGCAGAGCTGCTTTAGAGCCAGAGAACCAGGTCAGCAGAGCTGCTTTAGAGCCAGAGAACCAGGTCAGCAGAGCTGCTTTAGAGCCATAGAACCAGGTCAGCAGAGCTGCTTTAGAGCCAGAGAACCAGGTCAGCAGAGCTGCTCTAGAGCCTAAGATCTAGGTCAGCAGAGCTGCTCTAAAGGCAGAGACCCAGGTCAGCAGAACTGCTTTAGAGGCCGAGAACCAGGTCAGCAGAGCTGCTGTAGAGCCAGAGAGAACCAGGTCAGCAGAGCTGCTTTAGAGGGAGAGAAACAGGTCAGCAGAGCTGCTTTAGAGCCAGAGAACCAGGTCAGCAGACTTGCTCTAGAGCCAGAGAACTAGGTCAGCAGAGCTGCTTTAGAGCCATAGAACCAGGTCAGCAGAGCTGCGATGGAGGCAGAGAACCAGGTCAGCAGAGCTGCTTTCGAGGGGGAGAACCAGGTGAGCAAAGCTGCTTTAGAGCCAGAGATCCAGGTCAGCAGAGCTGCTCTAGAGCCAGAGAAACCAGGTTAGCAGAGCTGCTTTAGAGGGAGAGAACAAGGTCAGCAGAGCTGCTTTAGAGCCAGAGAACCAGGTCAGCAGAGCTGCTCTAGAGCCAAAGAACCCGGTCAGCAGAGCTGCTTTAGAGCCATAGAACCAGGTCAGCAGAGCTGCTCTAGAGGCAGAGAACCAGTTCAGCAGAGCTGATTTACAGCCAGAGAACCAGATCAGCAGAGCTGCTCTAGAGCCAGAGAACCAGGTCAGCAGAGCTGCTTTAGAGCCATAGAACCAGGTCAGCAGAGCTGCTCTAGAGCCTAAGAACTAGCTCAGCAGAGCTACTCTCGAGCCAGAGAACCAGGTCAGCAGAGCTGCTGTAGAGCCAGAGAAACCAGGTCAGCAGAGCTGCTTTAGAGCCAGAGAACCAGGTCAGCAGAGCTGCTCTATAGCCTAAGAACTAGGTCAGCAGAGCTGCTCTAGAGCCAGAGAACCAGGTCAGCAGAGCTGCTGTAGAGCCAGAGAAACCAAGTCAGTAGAGCTGCTTTAGAGTGAGAGAACCAGGTCAGCAGAGCTGCTATAGAGGGAGAGAACCAGGTCAGCAGAGCTGCTCTAGAGCCAGAGAACCGGCTCAGCAGAACTGCTTTAGAGCCATAGAACCTGGCCAGCAGAGCTGCTTTCGTACCAGAGAACCAGGTCAGCAGAGCTGCTTTAGAGTCAGAGAAACCAGGTCAGCAGAGCTGCTTTAGAAGGAGAGAACCAGGCCAGCAGAGCTTCTTTAGAGTCAGCGAACCAGGTCAGCAGAGCTGCTTTATAGTCAGAGAACCAGGTCAGCAGAGCTGCTCTAGAGCCAGAGAACCAAGTCAGCAGAGCTGCTTTAGAGCCAAAGAAGCAGTTCACCAGAGCTGCTCTAGAGCCAAAGAAGCAGTTCAGCAGAGCTGCTCTAGAACCAGAGAAACCAGGTCAGCAGAGCTGCTTTAGAGGGAGAGAACCAGGCCAGCAGAGCTTCTTTAGAGTCAGCGAACCAGGTCAGCAGAGCTGCTGTAGAGCCAGAGAGAACCAGGTCAGCAGAGCTGCTTTAGAGGGAGAGAAACAGGTCAGCAGAGCTGCTTTAGAGCCAGAGAACCAGGTCAGCAGAGCTGCTCTAGAGCCAAAGAACCGTGTCAGCAGACCTGCTTTAGAGCTATAGAATGAGGTCAGCAGAGCTGCTCTAGAGGCAGAGACCCAGGTCAGCAGAACTGCTTTAGAGCCTTAGAACCAGCTCAGCAGAGCTCTTTAGAGGGAGAGAACCAGGTCAGCAGAGCTGCTTTAGAGCCAGAGAACCAGGTCAGCAGAGTTGCTCTAGGGCCAGAGAACCAGGTCAGCAGAGCTGCTTTAGAGCCATAGAACCAGGTCAGCAATGCTGCGATAGAAGCAGAGAACCAGGTCAGCAGAGCTGCTTTCGAGGGAGAGAACCAGGTGATCAAAGCTGCTTTAGAGCCAGAGATCCAGGTCAGCAGAGCTGCTCTAGATCCAGAGAATCCAGGTCAGCAGAGCTGCTTTAGAGGGAGAGAACAAGGTCAGCAGAGCTGCTTTAGAGCCAGAGAACCAGGTCAGCAGTGCTGCTCTAGAGCCAAAGAACCAGGTCAGCAGAGCTACTTTAGAGCCATAGAACCAGGTCAGCAGAGCTGCTCTAGAGGCAGAGAACCAGGTCAGCAGAGCTGATTTAGAGCCAGAGAACCAGGTCAGCAGAGCTGCTTTAGAGCCAGAGAACCAGGTCAGCAGAGCTGCTTTAGAGCCAGAGAACCAGGTCAGCAGAGCTGCTCTAGAGCCTAAGAACTAGCTCAGCAGAGCTGCTTTAGAGCCAGAGAACCAGGTCAGCAGAGCTGCTTTAGAGCCAGAGAACCAGGTCAGCAGAGCTGCTCTAGAACCTGAGAACCAGGTCAGCAGAACTGCTCTAGAGCCAAAGAAGCAGTTCAGCAGAGCTGCTATAGAGCCAAAGAAGCAGTTCAGCAGAGCTGCTCTAGAACCAGAGACCCAGGTCAGCAGAGCTGCTCTAGAAGCTGAGAACCAGGTCAGCAGAGCTGCTCTAGAGGCCGAGAACCAGGTCAGCAGAGCTGCTGTAGAGCCAGAGAGAACCAGGTCAGCAGAGCTGCTCTAGAAGCTGAGAACCAGGTCAGCAGAGCTGCTCTAGAGGCCGAGAACCAGGTCAGCAGAGCTGCTGTAGAGCCAGAGAGAACCAGGTCAGCAGAGCTGCTTTAGAGCCAGAGAACCAGGTCAGCAGAGCTGCTCTAGAGCCAAAGAACCAGGTCAGCAGAGCTGCTTTAGAGCCAGAGAACCAGGTCAGCAGAGCTGCTCTAGAGCCAAAGAACCGGGTCAGCAGAGCTGCTTTAGAGCCATAGAACCAGGTCAGCAGAGCTGCTCTAGAGGCAGAGACCCAGGTCAGCAGAACAGCTTTAGAGCCAGAGAACCAGCTCAGCAGAGCTCTTTAGAGGAAGAGAACCAGGTCAGCAGAGCTGCTTTAGAGCCAGAGAACCAGGCGAGCAGACTTGCTCTAGAGCCAGAGAACCAGGTCAGCAGAGCTGCTTTAGAGCCATAGAACCAGGTCAGCAGAGCTGCGATAGAGGCAGAGAACCAGGTCAGCAGAGCTGCTTTCGAGGGAGAGAACCAGGTGAGCAAAGCTGCTTTAGAGCCAGAGATCCAGGTCAGCAGAGCTGCTGTAGAGCCAGAGAAACCAGGTCAGCAGAGCTGCTTTAGACGGAGAGAACCAGGTCAGCAGAACTGCTTTAGAGCCAGAGAACCAGGTCAACAGAGCTGGTCTAGAGCCAGAGAATCAGGTCAGCAGAGCTGCTTTAGAGCCATAGAACCAGGTCAGCAGAGCTGCTCTAAAGGCAGAGAACCAGGTCAGCAGAGCTGCTTTAGAGCCAGAGAACCAGGTCAGCAGAGCTTCTCTAGAGCCTAAGAACTAGGTCAGCAGAGCTGCTCTAGAGCCAGAGAACCAGGTCAGCAGAGCTGCTGTAGAGCCAGAGAAACCAGGTCAATAGAGCTGCTTTAGAGCGAGAGAAGCAGGTCAGTAGAGCTGCTTTAGAGGGAGAGAACCAGGTCAGCAGAGCTGCTCTAGAGCCAGAGAACCGGGTCAGCAGAGCTGCTCTAGAGTGAGAGAACCTGTTCAAGAGAGATGCTTTAGAGCCAGAGAACCCGGCCAGCAGAGCTGCTTTAGAGCCAGAGAACCAGGTCAGCAGAGCTGCTTTAGAGCCAGAGAACCAGGTCAGCAGAGCTGCTCTAGGGGAGGAGAGCCAGGTCAGCAGAGCTGCTCTAGAGCCAGCGAACCATGTCAGCAGAACTGCTTTAGAGCCATATAACCAGGTCAGCAGAGCTGCTTTAGAGCCAGAGAAACCAGGTCAGCAGAGCTGTTGTAGAGTCAGAGAACCAGGTCAGCAGAGTTGTTCTAGAGCCTAAGAAGCAGGTCAGCAGAGCTGCTCTAGAACCAGAGACCCAGGTCAGCAGAGCTGCTCTAGAGGCCGAGAACTAGGTCATTAGAGCTGCTGTAGAGCCAGAGAAACCAGGTCAGCAGAGCTGCTTTACAGGGAGAGAACCAGGTCAGCAGAACTGCTTTAGAGTCAGAGAACCAGGCCAGCAGAGCTGCTCTGGAGCCAGAGAATCAGGTCAGCAGAGCTGCTTTAGAGCCATAGAACCAGGTCATCAGAGCTGCTCTAAAGGCAGAGACCCAGGTCAGCAGAACTGCTTTAGAGCCAGAGAACCAGCTCAGCAGAGCTCTTTAGAGGGAGAGAATCAGGTCAGCAGAGCTGCTTTAGAGGGAGAGAATCAGGTCAGCAGAGCTGCTTTAGAGCCAGAGAACCAGGTCAGTAGAGCTGCGTTAGAGCCATAGAACCAGGTCAGCGGAGCTGCTCTAGAGGCAGAGAACCAGGCCAGCAGAGCTGCTTTAGAGGGCGAGAACCTGGTCAGCAGAGCTGCTTTAGAGCCAGAGATCCAGGTCAGCAGAGCTGCTCTACAGCCAGAGAAACCAGGTCAGCAGAGCTGCTTTAAAGGGAGAGAACCAGGTCAGCAGAGCTACTTTAGAGTCAGAGAACCAGGTCAGCAGAGCTGCTCTAGAGCCAGAGAACCAGGTCAGCAGAGCTGCTTTAGAGCAATAGAACCAGGTCAGCAGAGCTGCTCTAGAGGCAGAGAACCAGGTCAGCAGAGCTGATTTATAGGGAGAAAATCAGGTCAGCAGAGCTGCTTTAGAGCCAGAGAACCAGGTCAGCAGAGCTGCTTTAGAGCCAGAGAACCAGGTCAGCAGAGCTGCTTTAGAGCCAGAGAACCAGGTCAGCAGAGCTGCTCTAGAGCCTAAGAACTAGGTCAGCAGAGCTGCTCTAGAGCCAGAGAACCAGGTCAGCAGAGCTGCTGTAGAGCCAGAGAAACCAGGTCAGTAGAGCTGCTTTAGAGCAAGAGAACTAGGTCAGCAGAGCTGCTTTAGAGGGAGAGAACCAGGTCAGCAGAGCTGCTCTGGAGCCAGAGAACCAGGTCAGCAGAGCTGCTCTAGAGCCAGAGAACCAGGTCAGCAGAACTCCTTTAGAGCCATAGAACCTGGTCAGCAGAGCTGCTTCAGAGCCAGAGAACCAGGTCAGCAGAGCTGCTTTAGAGCCAGAGAAACCAGGTCAGCAGAGCAGCTTTAGAGGGAGAGAACCAGGCCAGCAGAGCTTCTTTAGAGTCAGCGAACCAGGTCAGCAGAGCTGCTTTATAGTCGGAGAACCAGGTCAGCTGAGCTGCTTTAGAGCCAGACAACCAAGTCAGCAGATCTGCTCTAGAGCCAGAGAACCAAGTCAGCAGAGCTGCTTTAGAGCCAGAGAACCAGGTCAGCAGAGCTGCTTTAGAGCCAGAGAACCAGGTCAGCAGAGCTGCTCTAGAACCTGAGAACCAGGTCAATAGAGTTGCTTTAGAGCGAGAGAACCAGGTCAGTAGAGCTGCTTTAGAGGGAGAGAAGCAGGTCAGCAGAGCTGCTCTATAGCCAGAGAACCGGGTCAGCAGAGCTGCTCTAGGGGAGGAGAGCCAGGTCAGCAGAGCGGCTCTAGAGCCAGCGAACCATGTCAGCAGAACTGCTTTAGAGCCATAGAACCAGGTCAGCAGAGCTGCTCTAGAACCTGAGAACCTGTTCAAGAGAGCTGCTTTAGAGCCAGAGAACCCGGCCAGCAGAGCTGCTTCAGAGCCAGAGAACCAGGTCAGCAGAGCTGCTTTAGAGCCAGAGAACCAGGTCAGCAGAGCTGCTCTAGGGGAGGAGAGGCAGGTCAGCAGAGCTGCTCTAGAGCCAGCGAACCATGTCAGCAGAACTGCTTTAGAGCCATAGAACCAGGTCAGCAGAGCTGCTTTAGAGCCAGAGAAACCAGGTCATCAGAGCTGTTGTAGAGTCAGAGAACCAGGTCAGCAGAGCTGCTCTAGAGCCTAAGAAGCAGGTGAGCAGAGCTGCTCTAGAACCAGAGACCCAGGTCAGCAGAGCTGCTCTAGAGGCCGAGAACCAGGTCATTAGAGCTGCTGTAGAGCCAGAGAAACCAGGTCAGCGGAGCTGCTTTACAGGGAGAGAACCAGGTCAACAGAACTGCTTTAGAGCCAGAGAACCAAGTCAGCAGAGCTGCTCTAGAGCCAGAGAACCAGGTCAGCAGAGCTGCTTTAGAGCCAGAGAAACCAGGTCAGCAGAGCTGTTGTAGAGTCAGAGAACCAGGTCAGCAGAGCTGCTCTAGAGCCTAAGAAGCAGGTGAGCAGAGCTGCTCTAGAACCAGAGACCCAGGTCAGCAGAGCTGCTCTAGAGGCCGAGAACCAGGTCATTAGAGCTGCTGTAGAGCCAGAGAAACCAGGTCAGCAGAGCTGCTTTACAGGGAGAGAACCAGGTCAACAGAACTGCTTTAGAGCCAGGGAACCAAGTCAGCAGAGCTGCTCTAGAGCCAGAGAACCAGGTCAGCAGAGCTGCTTTAGAGACAGAGAACCAGGTCAGCAGAGCTGCTCTAGAACCTGAGAACCAGGTCAGCAGAGCTGCTCTAGAGGCAAAGAAGCAGTTCAGCAGAGCTGCTCTAGAGCCAGAGAACCAGGTCAGCAGAGCTGCTGTAGAGCCAGAGAGAACCAGGTCAGCAGAGCTTCTTTAGAGGGAGAGAACCAGGTCAGCAGAGCTGCTCTAGAGCCAAAGAACCGGGTCAGCAGAGCTGCTTTAGAGCCATAGAACCAGGTCAGCAGAGCTGCTCTAGAGGCAGAGACCCAGGTCAGCAGAGCTGCTCTAGAGGCAGAGACCCAGGTCAGCAGAACTGCTTTAGAGCCAGAGAACCAGCTCAGCAGAGCTCTTTAGAGGGAGAGAACCAGGTCAGCAGAGCTGCTTTAGAGCCAGAGAACCATGTCCGCAGACTTGCGCTAGAGCCAGAGAACCAGCTCAGCAGAGCTGCGATAGAGGCAGAGAACCAGGTCAGCAGAGCTGCTTTCGAGGGAGAGAACCAGGTGAGCAAAGCTGCTTTAGAGCCAGAGATCCAGGTCAGCAGAGCTGCTCTAGAGCCAGAGAAACCAGGTCAGCAGAGCTGCTTTAGAGGGAGAGAACAAGGTCAGCAGAGCTGCTTTAGAGCCAGAGAACCAGGTCAACAGAGCTGCTCTAGAGCCAGAGAACCAGGTCAGCAGAGCTGCTCTAGAGCCTAAGAACTAGCTCAGAAGAGCTACTCTTGAGCCAGAGAACCAGGTCAGCAGAGCTGCTGTAGAGCCAGAGAAACCAGGTCATCAGAGCTGCTTTAGACGGAGAGAACCAGGTCAGCAGAACTGCTTTAGAGCCAGAGAACCAGGTCAACAGAGCTGCTCTAGAGCCAGAGAATCAGGTCAGCAGAGCTGCTTTAGAGCCATAGAACCAGGTCAGCAGAGCTGCTCTAAAGGCAGAGAACCAGGTCAGCAGAGCTGCTTTAGAGCCAGAGAACCAGGTCAGCAGAGCTTCTCTAGAGCCTAAGAACTAGGTCAGCAGAGCTGCTCTAGAGCCAGAGAACCAGGTCAGCAGAGCTGCTGTAGAGCCAGAGAAACCAGGTCAATAGAGCTGCTTTAGAGCGAGAGAAGCAGGTCAGTAGAGCTGCTTTAGAGGGAGAGAACCAGGTCAGCAGAGCTGCTCTAGAGCCAGAGAACCAGGTCAGCAGAGCTGCTCTAGAGGGAGAGAACCTGTTCAAGAGAGCTGCTTTAGAGCCAGAGAACCCGGCCAGCAGAGCTGCTTTAGAGCCAGAGAACCAGGTCAGCAGAGCTGCTTTAGAGCCAGAGAACCAGGTCAGCAGAGCTGCTCTAGGGGAGGAGAGCCAGGTCAGCAGAGCTGCTCTAGAGCCAGCGAACCATGTCAGCAGAACTGCTTTAGAGCCATAGAACCAGGTCAGCAGAGCTGCTTTAGAGCCAGAGAAACCAGGTCAGCAGAGCTGTTGTAGAGTCAGAGAACCAGGTCAGCAGAGTTGTTCTAGAGCCTAAGAAGCAGGTCAGCAGAGCTGCTCTAGAACCAGAGACCCAGGTCAGCAGAGCTGCTCTAGAGGCCGAGAACCAGGTCATTAGAGCTGCTGTAGAGCCAGAGAAACCAGGTCAGCAGAGCTGCTTTACAGGGAGAGAACCAGGTCAGCAGAACTGCTTTAGAGCCAGAGAACCAGGCCAGCAGAGCTGCTCTGGAGCCAGAGAATCAGGTCAGCAGAGCTGCTTTAGAGCCATAGAACCAGGTCATCAGAGCTGCTCTAAAGGCAGAGACCCAGGTCAGCAGAACTGCTTTAGGGCCAGAGAACCAGCTCAGCAGAGCTCTTTAGAGGGAGAGAACCAGGTCAGTAGAGCTGCGTTAGAGCCATAGAACCAGGTCAGCGGAGCTGCTCTAGAGGCCGAGAACCTGGTCAGCAGAGCTGCTTTAGAGCCAGAGATCCAGGTCAGCAGAGCTGCTCTACAGCCAGAGAAACCAGGTCAGCAGAGCTGCTTTAAAGGGAGAGAACCAGGTCACCAGAGCTACTTTAGAGTCAGAGAACCAGGTCAGCAGAGCTGCTCTAGAGCCAGAGAACCAGGTCAGCAGAGCTGCTTTAGAGCCATAGAACCAGGTCAGCAGAGCTGCTCTAGAGGCAGAGAACCAGGTCAGCAGAGCTGATTTATAGGGAGAAAATCAGGTCAGCAGAGCTGCTTTACAGCCAGAGAACCAGGTCAGCAGAGCTGCTTTAGAGCCAGAGAACCAGGTCAGCAGAGCTGCTTTAGAGCCAGAGAACCAGGTCAGTAGAGTTGCTCTAGAGCCTAAGAACTAGGTCAGCAGAGCTGCTCTAGAGCCAGAGAACCAGGTCAGCAGAGCTGCTGTAGAGCCAGAGAAACCAGGTCAGTAGAGCTGCTTTAGAGCAAGAGAACCAGGTCAGCAGAGCTGCTTTAGAGGGAGAGAACCAGGTCAGCAGAGCTGCTCTGGAGCCAGAGAACCAGGTCAGCAGAGCTGCTCTAGAGCCAGAGAACCAGGTCAGCAGAACTCCTTTAGAGCCATAGAACCTGGTCAGCAGAGCTGCTTCAGAGCCAGAGAACCAGGTCAGCAGAGCTGCTTTAGAGCCAGAGAAACCAGGTCAGCAGAGCTGCTTTAGAGGGAGAGAACCAGGCCAGCAGAGCTTCTTTAGAGTCAGCGAACCAGGTCAGCAGAGCTGCTTTATAGTCAGAGAACCAGGTCAGCTGAGCTGCTTTAGAGCCAGACAACCAAGTCAGCAGATCTGCTCTAGAGCCAGAGAACCAAGTCAGCAGAGCTGCTTTAGAGCCAGAGAACCAGGTCAGCAGAGCTGCTTTAGAGCCAGAGAACCAGGTCAGCAGAGCTGCTCTAGAACCTGAGAACCAGGTCAATAGAGTTGCTTTAGAGCGAGAGAACCAGGTCAGTAGAGCTGCTTTAGAGGGAGAGAACCAGGTCAGCAGAGCTGCTCTATAGCCAGAGAACCGGGTCAGCAGAGCTGCTCTAGGGGAGGAGAGCCAGGTCAGCAGAGCTGCTCTAGAGCCAGCGAACCATGTCAGCAGAACTGCTTTAGAGCCATAGAACCAGGTCAGCAGAGCTGCTCTAGAACCTGAGAACCTGTTCAAGAGAGCTGCTTTAGAGCCAGAGAACCCGGCCAGCAGAGCTGCTTTAGAGCCAGAGAACCAGGTCAGCAGAGCTGATTTAGAGCCAGAGAACCAGGTCAGCAGAGCTGCTCTAGGGGAGGAGAGCCAGGTCAGCAGAGCTGCTCTAGAGTCAGCGAACCATGTCAGCAGAACTGCTTTAGAGCCATAGAGCCAGGTGAGCAGAGCTGCTTTAGAGCCAGAGAAACCAGGTCAGCAGAGCTGTTGTAGAGCCAGAGAAACCAGGTCAGCAGAGCTGCTCTAGAGCCTAAGAAGCAGGTGAGCAGAGCTGCTCTAGAACTAGAGACCCAGGTCAGCAGAGCTGCTCTAGAGGCCGAGAACCAGGTCATTAGAGCTGCTGTAGAGCCAGAGAAACCAGGTCAGCAGAGCTGCTTTACAGGGAGAGAACCAGGTCAACAGAACTGCTTTAGAGCCAGAGAACCAAGTCAGCAGAGCTGCTCTAGAGCCAGAGAACCAAGTCAGCAGAGCTGCTTTAGAGCCAGAGAACCAGGTCAGCAGAGCTGCTTTAGAGCCAGAGAACCAGGTCAGCAGAGCTGCTCTAGAACCTGAGAACCAGGTCAGCAGAGCTGCTCTAGAGGCAAAGAAGCAGTTCAGCAGAGCTGCTCTAGAGCCAGAGAACCAGGTCAGCAGAGCTGCTGTAGAACCAGAGAGAACCAGGTCAGCAGAGCTGCTTTAGAGGGAGAGAACCAGGTCAGCAGAGCTGCTCTAGAGCCAAAGAACCGGGTCAGCATAGCTGCTTTAGAGCCATAGAACCAGGTCAGCAGAGCTGCTCTAGAGGCAGAGACCCAGGTCAGCAGAACTGCTTTAGAGCCAGAGAACCAGCTCAGCAGAGCTCTTTAGAGGGAGAGAAGCAGGTCAGCAGAGCTGCTTTAGAGCCAGAGAACCATGTCCGCAGACTTGCGCTAGAGCCAGAGAACCAGCTCAGCAGAGCTGCGATAGAGGCAGAGAACCAGGTCAGCAGAGCTGCTTTCGAGGGAGAGAACCAGGTTAGCAAAGCTGCTTTAGAGCCAGAGATCCAGGTCAGCAGAGCTGCTCTAGAGCCAGAGAAACCAGGTCAGCAGAACTGCTTTAGAGGGAGAGAACAAGGTCAGCAGAGCTGCTTTAGAGCCAGAGAACCAGGTCAGCAGAGCTGCTCTAGAGCCAAAGAACCAGGTCAGCAGAGCTGCTTTAGAGCCATAGAACCAGGTCAGCAGAGCTGCTCTAGAGGCAGAGAACCAGGTCAGCAGAGCTGATTTAGAGCCAGAGAACCAGGTCAGCAGAGCTGCTCTAGAGCCAGAGAACCAGGTCAGCAGAGCTGCTTTAGAGCCATAGAACCAGGTCAGCAGAGCTGTTGTAGAGCCTAAGAACTAGCTCAGCAGAGCTACTCTCGAGCCAGAGAACCAGGTCAGCAGAGCTGCTGTAGAGCCAGAGAAACAAGGTCAGCAGAGCTGCTTTAGACGGAGAGAACCAGGTCAGCAGAACTGCTTTAGAGCCAGAGAACCAGGTCAGCAGAGCTGCTCTAGAGCCAGAGAATCAGGTCAGCAGAGCTGCTTTAGAGCCATAGAACCAGGTCAGCAGAGCTGCTCTAAAGGCAGAGACCCAGGTCAGCAGAACTGCTTTAGATCCAGAGAACCAGCTCAGCAGAGCTCTTTAGAGGGAGAGAACCAGGTCAGCAGCGCTGCTCTACAGCCAGAGAACCAGGTCAGCAGAGCTGCGTTAGAGCCATAGAACTAGGTCAGCGGAGCTGTTCTAGAGGCAGAGAACCAGGCCAGCAGAGCTGCTTTAGAGGGAGAGAACCAGGTCAGCAGAGCTGCTTTAGAGCCTGAGATCCAGGTCAGCAGAGCTGCTCTACAGCCAGAGAAACCAGGTCAGCAGAGCTGCTTTAAAGGGAGAGATCCAGGTCAGGAGAGCTGCGTTAGAGCCAGAGAACCAGGTCAGCAGAGCTGCTTTAGGACCATAGAACCAGGTCAGCACAGCTGCTCTAGAGGCAGAGAACCAGGTCAGCAGAGCTGCTTTAGAGCCAGAGAACCAGGTCAGCAGAGCTGCTTTAGAGCCAGAGAACCAGGTCAGCAGAGCTGCTCTAGAGCCTAAGAACCAGGTCAGCAGAGCTGCTCTACAGCCAGAGAACCAGGTCAGCAGAGCTGCTGTAGAGCCAGAGAAAACAGGTCAGTAGAGCTGCTTTAGACCGAGAGAACCAGGTCAGCAGAGCTGCTTTAGAGCCAAAGAAACCAGGTCAGCAGAGCTGCTTTAGTGGGAGAGAACCAGGCCAGCAGAACTTCTTTAGAGTCAGCGAACCATGTCAGCAGAGCTGCTTTATAGTCAGAGAACCAGGTCAGCAGAGCTTCTTTAGAGTCAGCGAACCAGGTCAGCAGAGCTGCTGTAGAGCTAGAGAGAACCAGGTTAGCAGAGCTGCTTGAGAGGGAGAGAACCAGGTCAGCAGAGCTGCTTTAGAGCCAGAGATCCAGGTCAGCAGAGCTGCTCTAGAGCCAGAGAAACCAGGTCAGCAGAGCTGCTTTAGAGGGAGAGAACAAGGTCAGCAGAGCTGCTTTAGAGCCAGAGAACCAGGTCAGCAGAGCTGCTCTAGAGCCAAAGAACCAGGTCAGCAGAGCTGCTTTAGAGCCATAGAACCAGGTCAACAGAGCTTCTTTAGAGTCAGCGAACCAGGTCAGCAAAGCTGCTGTAGAGCCAGAGAGAACCAGGTCAGCAGAGATGCTTGAGAGGGAGAGAACCAGGTTAGCAAAGCTGCTTTAGAGCCAGAGATCCAGGTCAGCAGAGCTGCTCTAGAGCCAGAGAAACCAGGTCAGCAGAGCTGCTTTAGAGGGAGAGAACAAGGTCAGCAGAGCTGCTTTAGAGCCAGAGAACCAGGTCAGCAGAGCTGCTCTAGAGCCAAAGAACCAGGTCAGCAGAGCTGCTTTAGAGCCATAGAACCAGGTCACCAGAGCTGCTTTAGAGCCATAGAACCAGGTCAGCAGAGCTGTTGTAGAGCCTAAGAACTAGCTCAGCAGAGCTACTCTCGAGCCAGAGAACCAGGTCAGCAGAGCTTCTTTAGAGTCAGCGAACGATGTCAGCAGAGCTGCTTTATAGTCAGAGAACCAGGTCAGCAGAGCTTCTTTAGAGTCAGAGAACCAGGTCAGCAGAGCTGCTGTAGAGCCAGAGAGAACCTGGTCAGCAGAGCTGCTTGAGAGGGAGAGAACCAGGTCAGCAGAGCTGCTTTAGAGCCAGAGAACCAGGTCAGCAGAGCTGATTTAGAGCCAGAGAACCAGGTCAGCAGAGCTGCTCTAGAGCCAGAGAACCAGGTCAGCAGAGCTGCTTTAGAGCCATAGAACCAGGTCAGCAGAGCTGTTGTAGAGCCTAAGAACTAGCTCAGCAGAGCTACTCTCGAGCCAGAGAACCAGGTCAGCAGAGCTTCTTTAGAGTCAGCGAACGATGTCAGCAGAGCTGCTTTATAGTCAGAGAACCAGGTCAGCAGAGCTTCTTTAGAGTCAGAGAACCAGGTCAGCAGAGCTGCTGTAGAGCCAGAGAGAACCTGGTCAGCAGAGCTGCTTGAGAGGGAGAGAACCAGGTCAGCAGAGCTGCTTTAGAGCCAGAGAACCAGGTCAGCAGAGCTGCTCCAGAGCCAAAGAACCGGGTCAGCAGAGCTGCTTTAGAGCCATAGAACCAGGTCAGCAGAGCTGCTCTAGAGGCAGAGACACAGGTCAGCAGAGCTGCTCTAGAGGCAGAGACCCAGGTCAGCAGAACTGCTTTAGAGCCAGAGAACCAGGTCAGCAGAGCTGCTCTAGAGCCAGAGAACCAGGTCAGCAGAGCTGCTTTAGAGCCATAGAACCAGGTCAGCAGAGCTGTTGTAGAGCCTAAGAACTACCTCAGCAGAGCTACTCTCGAGCCAGAGAACCAGGTCAGCAGAGCTGCTGTAGAGCCAGAGAAACCAGGTCAGCAGAGCTGCTTTACAGGGAGAGAACCAGGTCAGCAGAACTGCTTTAGAGTCAGAGAACCAGGCCAGCAGAGCTGCTCTGGAGCCAGAGAATCAGGTCAGCAGAGCTGCTTTAGAGCCATAGATCCAGGTCAGCAGAGCTGCTCTAGAGCCAGAGAAACCAGGTCAGCAGAGCTGCTTTAGAGGGAGAGAACAAGGTCAGCAGAGCTGCTTTAGAGCCAGAGAACCAGGTCAGCAGAGCTGCTCTAGAGCCAAAGAACCAGGTCAGCAGAGCTGCTTTAGAGCCATAGAACCAGGTCACCAGAGCTGCTCTAGAGGCAGAGAACCAGGTCAGCAGAGCTGATTTAGAGCCAGAGAACCAGGTCAGCAGAGCTGCTCTAGAGCCAGAGAACCAGGTCAGCAGAGCTGCTTTAGAGCCATAGAACCAGGTCAGCAGAGCTGTTGTAGAGCCTAAGAACTAGCTCAGCAGAGCTACTCTCGAGCCAGAGAACCAGGTCAGCAGAGCTTCTTTAGAGTCAGCGAACGATGTCAGCAGAGCTGCTTTATAGTCAGAGAACCAGGTCAGCAGAGCTTCTTTAGAGTCAGAGAACCAGGTCATCAGAGCTGCTGTAGAGCCAGAGAGAACCAGGTCAGCAGAGCTGCTTGAGAGGGAGAGAACCAGGTCAGCCGAGCTGCTTTAGAGCCAGAGAACCAGGTCAGCAGAGCTGCTCCAGAGCCAAAGAACCGGGTCAGCAGAGCTGCTTTAGAGCCATAGAACCAGGTCAGCAGAGCTGCTCTAGAGGCAGAGACACAGGTCAGCAGAGCTGCTCTAGAGGCAGAGACCCAGGTCAGCAGAACTGCTTTAGAGCCAGAGAACCAGCTCAGCAGAGCTCTTTAGAGGGAGAGAACCAGGTCAGCAGAGCTGCTTTAGAGCCAGAGAACCAGGTCAGCAGAGCTGCTCTAGAGCCAGAGAACCAGGTCAGCAGAGCTGCTTTAGAGCCGTAGAACCAGGTCAGCAGAGCTGCTCTCGAGCCAGAGAACCAGGTCAGCTAAGCTGCTGTAGAGTCAGAGAAACCAGGTCAGTAGAGCTGCTTTAGAGCCATAGAACCAGGTCAGCAGAGCTGCTCTAGAGGCAGAGAACCAGGTCAGCAGAGCTGATTTATAGGGAGAAAATCAGGTCAGCAGAGCTGCTTTACAGCCAGAGAACCAGGTCAGCAGAGCTGCTCTAGAGCCAGAGAACCAGGTCAGCAGAGCTGCTTTAGAGCCATAGAACCAGGTCAGCAGAGCTGTTGTAGAGCCTAAGAACTACCTCAGCAGAGCTACTCTCGAGCCAGAGAACCAGGTCAGCAGAGCTGCTGTAGAGCCAGAGAAACCAGGTCAGCAGAGCTGCTTTACAGGGAGAGAACCAGGTCAGCAGAACTGCTTTAGAGTCAGAGAACCAGGCCAGCAGAGCTGCTCTGGAGCCAGAGAATCAGGTCAGCAGAGCTGCTTTAGAGCCATAGAACCAGGTCATCAGAGCTGCTCTAAAGGCAGAGACCCAGGTCAGCAGAACTGCTTTAGAGGGAGAGAATCAGGTCAGCAGAGCTGCTTTAGAGGGAGAGAATCAGGTCAGCAGAGCTGCTTTAGAGCCAGAGAACCAGGTCAGTAGAGCTGCGTTAGAGCCATAGAACCAGGTCAGCGGAGCTGCTCTAGAGGCAGAGAACCAGGCCAGCAGAGCTGCTTTAGAGGGCGAGAACCTGGTCAGCAGAGCTGCTTTAGAGCCAGAGATCCAGGTCAGCAGAGCTGCTCTACAGCCAGAGAAACCAGGTCAGCAGAGCTGCTTTAAAGGGAGAGAACCAGGTCAGCAGAGCTACTTTAGAGTCAGAGAACCAGGTCAGCAGAGCTGCTCTAGAGCCAGAGAACCAGGTCAGCAGAGCTGCTTTAGAGCAATAGAACCAGGTCAGCAGAGCTGCTCTAGAGGCAGAGAACCAGGTCAGTAGAGCTGATTTATAGGGAGAAAATCAGGTCAGCAGAGCTGCTTTACAGCCAGAGAACCAGGTCAGCAGAGCTGCTTTAGAGCCAGAGAACCAGGTCAGCAGAGCTGCTTTAGAGCCAGAGAACCAGGTCAGCAGAGCTGCTCTAGAGCCTAAGAACTAGGTCAGCAGAGCTGCTCTAGAGCCAGAGAACCAGGTCAGCAGAGCTGCTGTAGAGCCAGAGAAACCAGGTCAGTAGAGCTGCTTTAGAGCAAGAGAACCAGGTCAGCAGAGCTGCTTTAGAGGGAGAGAACCAGGTCAGCAGAGCTGCTCTGGAGCCAGAGAACCAGGTCAGCAGAGCTGCTCTAGAGCCAGAGAACCAGGTCAGCAGAACTCCTTTAGAGCCATAGAACCTGGTCAGCAGAGCTGCTTCAGAGCCAGAGAACCAGGTCAGCAGAGCTGCTTTAGAGCCAGAGAAACCAGGTCAGCAGAGCTGCTTTAGAGGGAGAGAACCAGGCCAGCAGAGCTTCTTTAGAGTCAGCGAACCAGGTCAGCAGAGCTGCTTTATAGTCAGAGAACCAGGTCAGCTGAGCTGCTTTAGAGCCAGACAACCAAGTCAGCAGATCTGCTCTAGAGCCAGAGAACCAAGTCAGCAGAGCTGCTTTAGAGCCAGAGAACCAGGTCAGCAGAGCTGCTTTAGAGCCAGAGAACCAGGTCAGCAGAGCTGCTCTAGAACCTGAGAACCAGGTCAGCAGAACTGCTCTAGAGGCAAAGAAGCAGTTCAGCAGAGCTGCTCTAGAGCCAGAGAACCAGGTCAGCAGAGCTGCTGTAGAGCCAGAGAGAACCAGGTCAGCAGAGCTGCTTTAGAGGGAGAGAACCAGGTCAGCAGAGCTGCTCTAGAGCCAAAGTACTGGGTCAGCAGAGCTGCTTTAGAGCCATAGAACCAGGTCAGCAGAGCTGCTCTAGAGGCAGAGACCCAGGTCAGCAGAGCTGCTCTAGAGGCAGAGACCCAGGTCAGCAGAACTGCTTTAGAGCCAGAGAACCAGCTCAGCAGAGGTCTTTAGAGGGAGAGAACCAGGTCAGCAGAGCTGCTTTAGAGCCAGAGAACCATGTCCGCAGACTTGCGCTAGAGCCAGAGAACCAGCTCAGCAGAGCTGCGATAGAGGCAGAGAACCAGGTCAGCAGAGCTGCTTTCGAGGGAGAGAACCAGGTGAGCAGAGCTGCTTTAGAGCCAGAGAACCAGGTCAACAGAGCTGCTCTAAAGCCAGAGAACCAGGTCAGCAGAGCTGCTCTAGAGCCTAAGAACTAGCTCAGAAGAGCTACTCTTGAGCCAGAGAACCAGGTCAGCAGAGCTGCTGTAGAGCCAGAGAAACCAGGTCATCAGAGCTGCTTTAGACAGAGAGAACCAGGTCAGCAGAACTGCTTTAGAGCCAGAGAACCAGGTCAACAGAGCTGCTCTAGAGCCAGAGAATCAGGTCAGCAGAGCTGCTTTAGAGCCATAGAACCAGGTCAGCAGAGCTGCTCTAAAGGCAGAGAACCAGGTCAGCAGAGCTGCTTTAGAGCCAGAGAACCAGGTCAGCAGAGCTTCTCTAGAGCCTAAGAACTAGGTCATCAGAGCTGCTCTAGAGCCAGAGAACCAGGTCAGCAGAGCTGCTGTAGAGCCAGAGAAACCAGGTCAACAGAGCTGCTTTAGAGTGAGAGAAGCAGGTCAGTAGAGCTGCTTTAGAGGGAGAGAACCAGGTCAGCAGAGCTGCTCTAGAGCCAGAGAACCGGGTCAGCAGAGCTGCTCTAGAGGGAGAGAACCTGTTCAAGAGAGCTGCTTTAGAGCCAGAGAACCCGGCCAGCAGAGCTGCTTTAGAGCCAGAGAACCAGGTCAGCAGAGCTGCTTTAGAGCCAGAGAACCAGGTCAGCAGAGCTGCTCTAGGGGAGGAGAGCCAGGTCAGCAGAGCTGCTCTAGAGCCAGCGAACAATGTCAGCAGAACTGCTTTAGAGCCATAGAACCAGGTCAGCAGAGCTGCTTTAGAGCCAGAGAAACCAGGTCAGCAGAGCTGTTGTAGAGTCAGAGAACCAGGTCAGCAGAGTTGTTCTAGAGCCTAAGAAGCAGGTCAGCAGAGCTGCTCTAGAACCAGAGACCCAGGTCAGCAGAGCTGCTCTAGAGGCTGAGAACCAGGTCATTAGAGCTGCTGTAGAGCCAGAGAAACCAGGTCAGCAGAGCTGCTTTACAGGGAGAGAACCAGGTCAGCAGAACTGCTTTAGAGCCAGAGAACCAGGCCAGCAGAGCTGCTCTGGAGCCAGAGAATCAGGTCAGCAGAGCTGCTTTAGAGCCATAGAACCAGGTCATCAGAGCTGCTCTAAAGGCAGAGACCCAGGTCAGCAGAACTGCTTTAGAGCCAGAGAACCAGCTCAGCAGAGCTCTTTAGAGGGAGAGAATCAGGTCAGCAGAGCTGCTTTAGAGGGAGAGAATCAGGTCAGCAGAGCTGCTTTAGAGCCAGAGAACCAGGTCAGTAGAGCTGCGTTAGAGCCATAGAACCAGGTCAGCGGAGCTGCTCTAGAGGCCGAGAACCTGGTCAGCAGAGCTGCTTTAGAGCCAGAGATCCAGGTCAGCAGAGCTGCTCTACAGCCAGAGAAACCAGGTCAGCAGAGCTGCTTTAAAGGGAGAGAACCAGGTCAGCAGAGCTACTTTAGAGTCAGAGAACCAGGTCAGCAGAGCTGCTCTAGAGCCAGAGAACCAGGTCAGCAGAGCTGCTTTAGAGCCATAGAACCAGGTCAGCAGAGCTGCTCTAGAGGCAGAGAACCAGGTCAGCAGAGCTGATTTATAGGGAGAAAATCAGGTCAGCAGAGCTGCTTTACAGCCAGAGAACCAGGTCAGCAGAGCTGCTTTAGAGCCAGAGAACCAGGTCAGCAGAGCTGCTTTAGAGCCAGAGAACCAGGTCAGTAGAGTTGCTCTAGAGCCTAAGAACTAGGTCAGCAGAGCTGCTCTAGAGCCAGAGAACCAGGTCAGCAGAGCTGCTGTAGAGCCAGAGAAACCAGGTCAGTAGAGCTGCTTTAGAGCAAGAGAACCAGGTCAGCAGAGCTGCTTTAGAGGGAGAGAACCAGGTCAGCAGAGCTGCTCTGGAGCCAGAGAACCAGGTCAGCAGAGCTGCTCTAGAGCCAGAGAACCAGGTCAGCAGAACTCCTTTAGAGCCATAGAACCTGGTCAGCAGAGCTGCTTCAGAGCCAGAGAACCAGGTCAGCAGAGCTGCTTTAGAGCCAGAGAAACCAGGTCAGCAGAGCTGCTTTAGAGGGAGAGAACCAGGCCAGCAGAGCTTCTTTAGAGTCAGCGAACCAGGTCAGCAGAGCTGCTTTATAGTCAGAGAACCAGGTCAGCTGAGCTGCTTTAGAGCCAGACAACCAAGTCAGCAGATCTGCTCTAGAGCCAGAGAACCAAGTCAGCAGAGCTGCTTTAGAGCCAGAGAACCAGGTCAGCAGAGCTGCTTTAGAGCCAGAGAACCAGGTCAGCAGAGCTGCTCTAGAACCTGAGAACCAGGTCAATAGAGTTGCTTTAGAGCGAGAGAACCAGGTCAGTAGAGCTGCTTTAGAGGGAGAGAACCAGGTCAGCAGAGCTGCTCTATAGCCAGAGAACCGGGTCAGCAGAGCTGCTCTAGGGGAGGAGAGCCAGGTCAGCAGAGCTGCTCTAGAGCCAAAGAACCAGGTCAGCAGAGCTGCTCTAGAACCTGAGAACCTGTTCAAGAGAGCTGCTTTAGAGCCAGAGAACCCGGCCAGCAGAGCTGCTTTAGAGCCAGAGAACCAGGTCAGCAGGGCTGCTTTAGAGCCAGAGAACCAGGTCAGCAGAGCTGCTCTAGGGGAGGAGAGCCAGGTCAGCAGAGCTGCTCTAGAGTCAGCGAACCATGTCAGCAGAACTGCTTTAGAGCCATAGAACCAGGTCAGCAGAGCTGCTTTAGAGCCAGACAAACCAGGTCAGCAGAGCTGTTGTAGAGTCAGAGAACCAGGTCAGCAGAGCTGCTCTAGAGCCTAAGAAGCAGGTGAGCAGAGCTGCTCTAGAACCAGAGACCCAGGTCAGCAGAGCTGCTCTAGAGGCCGAGAACCAGGTCATTAGAGCTGCTGTAGAGCCAGAGAAACCAGGTCAGCAGAGCTGCTTTACAGGGAGAGAACCAGGTCAACAGAACTGCTTTAGAGCCAGAGAACCAAGTCAGCAGAGCTGCTCTAGAGCCAGAGAACCAAGTCAGCAGAGCTGCGTTAGAGCGAGAGAACCAGGTCAGCAGAGCTGCTTTAGAGCCAGAGAACCAGGTCAGCAGAGCTGCTCTAGAACCTGAGAACCAGGTCAGCAGAGCTGCTCTAGAGGCAAAGAAGCAGTTCAGCAGAGCTGCTCTAGAGCCAGAGAACCAGGTCAGCAGAGCTGCTGTAGAGCCAGAGAGAACCAGGTCAGCAGAGCTGCTTTAGAGGGAGAGAACCAGGTCAGCAGAGCTGCTCTAGAGCCAAAGAACCGGGTCAGCATAGCTGCTTTAGAGCCATAGAACCAGGTCAGCAGAGCTGCTCTAGAGGCAGAGACCCAGGTCAGCAGAGCTGCTCTAGAGGCAGAGACCCAGGTCAGCAGAACTGCTTTAGAGCCAGAGAACCAGCTCAGCAGAGCTCTTTAGAGGGAGAGAACCAGGTCAGCAGAGCTGCTTTAGAGCCAGAGAACCATGTCCGCAGACTTGCGCTAGAGCCAGAGAACCAGCTCAGCAGAGCTGCGATAGAGGCAGAGAACCAGGTCAGCAGAGCTGCTTTCGAGGGAGAGAACCAGGTTAGCAAAGCTGCTTTAGAGCCAGAGATCCAGGTCAGCAGAGCTGCTTTAGAGCCAGAGAACCAGGTCAGCAGAGCTGCTCTAGAGCCTAAGAACCAGGTCAGCAGAGCTGCTCTCGAGCCAGAGAACCAGGTCAGCAAAGCTGCTGTAGAGTCAGAGAAACCAGGTCAGTAGAGCTGCTTTAGAGCGAGAGAACCAGGTCTGCAGAGCTGCTTTTGAGAGAGAGAACCAGGTCAGCAGAGCTGCTTTAGAGCCAGAGAACCAGGTCAGCAGAGCTGCTCTAGAGCCTAAGAATCAGGTCAGCAGAGCTGCTCTCGAGCCAGAGAACCAGGTCAGCAAAGCTGCTGTAGAGTCAGAGAAACCAGGTCAGTAGAGCTGCTTTAGAGCGAGAGAACCAGGTCAGTAGAGCTGCTTTAGAGGGAGAGAACCAGGTCAGCAGAGCTGCTCTATAGCCAGAGAACCGGGTCAGCAGAGCTGCTCTAGGGGAGGAGAGCCAGGTCAGCAGAGCTTCTCTAGAGCCATAGAACCAGGTCAGCAGAGCTGCTCTAGAACCTGAGAACCTGTTCAAGAGAGCTGCTTTAGAGCCAGAGAACCCGGCCAGCAGAGCTGCTTTAGAGCCAGAGAACCAGGTCAGCAGAGCTGCTTTAGAGCCAGAGAACCAGGTCAGCAGAGCTGCTCTAGGGGAGGAGAGCCAGGTCAGCAGAGCTGCTCTAGAGTCAGCGAACCATGTCAGCAGAACTGCTTTAGAGCCATAGAACCAGGTCAGCAGAGCTGCTTTAGAGCCAGAGAAACCAGGTCAGCAGAGCTGTTGTAGAGTCAGAGAACCAGGTCAGCAGAGCTGCTCTAGAGCCTAAGAAGCAGGTGAGCAGAGCTGCTCTAGAACCAGAGACCCAGGTCAGCAGAGCTGCTCTAGAGGCCGAGAACCAGGTCATTAGAGCTGCTGTAGAGCCAGAGAAACCAGGTCAGCAGAGCTGCTTTACAGGGAGAGAACCAGGTCAACAGAACTGCTTTAGAGCCAGAGAACCAAGTCAGCAGAGCTGCTCTAGAGCCAGAGAACCAAGTCAGCAGAGCTGCTTTAGAGCCAGAGAACCAGGTCAGCAGAGCTGCTTTAGAGCCAGAGAACCAGGTCAGCAGAGCTGCTCTAGAACCTGAGAACCAGGTCAGCAGAGCTGCTCTAGAGGCAAAGAAGCAGTTCAGCAGAGCTGCTCTAGAGCCAGAGAACCAGGTCAGCAGAGCTGCTCTAGAGCCAGAGAGAACCAGGTCAGCAGAGCTGCTTTAGAGGGAGAGAACCAGGTCAGCAGAGCTGCTCTAGAGCCAAAGAACCGGGTCAGCATAGCTGCTTTAGAGCCATAGAACCAGGTCAGCAGAGCTGCTCTAAAGGCAGAGACCCAGGTCAGCAGAACTGCTTTAGAGCCAGAGAACCAGCTCAGCAAAGCTCTTTAGAGGGAGAGAATCAGGTCAGCAGAGCTGCTTTAGAGCCATAGAACCAGGTCAGCAGAGCTGCTTTAGAGCCAGAGAACCAGGTCAGCCGAGCTGCTCTAGAGGCAGAGAACCAGCTCAGCAGAGCTGATTTAGAGCCAGAAAACCAGGTCAGCAGAGCTGCTTTAGAGCCAGAGAACCCGGCCAACAGAGCTGCTTTAGACCCAGAGAACCAGGTCAGCAGAGCTGCTTTAGAGCCAAAGAAACCAGGTCAGCAGAGCTGCTTTAGAGGGAGAGAACCAGGCCAGCAGAGCTTCTTTAGAGTCAGCGAACTATGTCGGAAGAGCTGCTTTATAGTCAGAGAACCAGGTCAGCAGAGCTTCTTTAGAGTCAGCGAACCAGGTCAGCAGAGCTGCTGTAGAGCCAGAGAGAACCAGGTCAGCAGAGCTGCTTGAGAGAGAGAGAACCAGGTCAGCAGAGCTGCTTTAGAGCCAGAGAACCAGGTCAGCAGAGCTGCTCTAGAGCCAAAGAACCGGGTCAGCAGAGCTGCTTTAGAGCCATAGAACCAGGTCAGCAGAGCTGCTCTAGAGGCAGACACCCGGGTCAGCAGGGCTGCTCTAGAGGCAGAGACCCAGGTCAGCAGAACTGCTTTAGAGCCAGAGAACCAGCTCAGCAGAGCTCTTTAGAGGGAGAGAACCAGGTCAGCAGAGCTGCTTTAGAGCCAGAGAACCAGGTCAGCAGAGCTGCTCTAGAGCCAGAGAACCAGGTCAGCAGAGCTGCTTTAGAGCCATAGAACCAGGTCAGCAGATCTGCGATAGAGGCAGAGAACCAGGTCAGCAGAGCTGCTTTAGAGGGAGAGAACCAGCTGAGCAGAGCTACTTTAGAGCCAGAGATCCAGGTCAGCAGAGCTGCTTTAGAGGGAGAGAACCAGGTCAGCAGAGCTGCTTTAGAGCCAGAGAACCAGGTCAGCAGAGCTGCTCTAAAGGCAGAGACCCAGGTCAGCAGAACTTCTTTAGAGCCAGAGAACCAGCTTAGCAGAGCTCTTTAGAGGGAGAGAACCAGGTCAGCAGAGCTGCTTTAGAGCCAGAGAACCAGGTCAGCAGAGCTGCTCTAGAGCCAGAGAATCAGGTCAGCAGAGCTGCTTTAGAGCCATAGAACCAGGTCAGCAGAGCTCCTCTAGAGCCAGAGAATCAGGTCAGCAGAGCTGCTTTAGAGCCAGAGAATCAGGTCAGCAGAGCTGCTTTAGAGCCATAGAACCAGGTCAGCAGATCTGCGATAGAGGCACAGAACCAGGTCAGCAGAGCTGCTTTAGAGGGAGAAATCCAGGTGAGCAGAGCTGCTTTAGAGCCAGAGATCCAGGTCAGCAGAGCTGCTTTAGAGGGAGAGAACCAGGTCAGCAGAGCTGCTTTAGAGCCAGAGAACCAGGTCAGCAGAGCTGCTCTAAAGGCAGAGACCCAGGTCAGCAGAACTGCTTTAGAGCCAGAGAACCAGCTTAGCAGAGCTCTTTAGAGGGAGAGAACCAGGTCAGCAGAGCTGCTTTAGAGCCAGAGAAACAGGTCAGCAGAGCTGCTCTAGAGCCAGAGAATCAGGTCAGCAGAGCTGCTTTAGAGCCATAGAACCAGGGCAGCAGAGCTGCTCTAAAGGCAGAGACCCAGGTCAGCAGAACTGCTTTAGAGCCAGAGAACCAGCTCAGCAGAGCTCTTTAGAGGGAGAGAACCAGGTCAGCAGAGCTGCTTTAGAGCCAGAGAACAAGGTCAGCAGCGCTGCTCTTCAGCCAGAGAACCAGGTCAGCACAGCTGCGTTAGAGCCATAGAACTAGGTCAACGGAGCTGCTCTAGAGGCAGAGAACCAGGCCAGCAGAGCTGCTTTAGAGGGAGAGAACCAGGTCAGCAGAGCTGCTTTAGAGCCAGAGATCCAGGTCAGCAGAGCTGCTCTACAGCCAGAGAAACCAGCTTAGCAGAGCTCTTTAGAGGGAGAGAACCAGGTCAGCAGAGCTGCTTGAGAGCCAGAGAACCAGGTCCGCAGCGCTGCTCTACAGCCAGAGAACCAGGTCAGCAGAGCTGCGTTAGAGCCAGAGAACCAGGTCAGCAGAGCTGCTCTAAAGGCAGAGACCCAGGTCAGCAGAACTGCTTTAGAGCCAGAGAACCAGCTTAGCAGAGCTCTTTAGAGGGAGAGAACCAGGTCAGCAGAGCTGCTTTAGAGCCAGAGAACCAGGTCAGCAGAGCTGCTCTAGAGCCAGAGAATCAGGTCAGCAGAGCTGCTTTAGAGCCATAGAACCAGTTCAGCAGAGCTGCTCTAAAGGCAGAGACCCAGGTCAGCAGAACTGCTTTAGAGCCAGAGAACCAGCTCAGCAGAGCTCTTTAGAGGGAGAGAACCAGGTCAGCAGAGCTGCTTTAGAGCCAGAGAACCAGGTCAGCAGCGCTGCTCTACAGCCAGAGAACCAGGTCAGCAGAGCTGCGTTAGAGCCATAGAACTAGGTCAGCGGAGCTGCTCTAGAGGCAGAGAACCAGGCCAGCAGAGCTGCTTTAGAGGGAGAGAACCAGGTCAGCAGAGCTGCTTTAGAGCCAGAGATCCAGGTCAGCAGAGCTGCTCTACAGGCAGAGAAACTAGGTCAGCAGAGCTGCTTTAAAGGGAGGGATCCAGGTCAGGAGAACTGCGTTAGAACCAGAGAACCAGGTCAGCAGACCTGCTCTAGAGCCAGAGAACCAGGTCAGCAGAGCTGCTTTAGGACCATAGAACAAGGTCAGCAGAGCTGCTCTAGAGGCAGAGAACCAGGTCAGCAGAGCTGCTTTAGAGCCAGAGAACCAGGTCAGCAGAACTGCTTTAGAGCCATAGAACCAGGTCAGCAGAGCTGCTTTAGAGCCAGAGAACCAGGTCAGCAGAGCTGCTCTAGAGCCTAAGAACTAGGTCAGCAGAACTGCTCTAGAGCCAGAGAACCAGGTCAGCAGAGCTGCTGTAGAGCCAGAGAAACCAGGTCAGTAGAGCTGCTTTAGACCCAGAGAACCAGGTCAGCAGAGCTGCTTTAGAGCCAAAGAAACCAGGTCAGCAGAGCTGCTTTAGAGGGAGAGAACCAGGCCAGCAGAGCTTCTTTAGAGTCAGCGAACTATGTCAGCAGAGCTGCTTTATAGTCAGAGAACCAGGTCAGCAGAGCTTCTTTAGAGTCAGCGAACCAGGTCAGCAGAGCTGCTGTAGAGCCAGAGAGAACCAGGTCAGCAGAGCTGCTTGAGAGGGAGAGAACCAGGTCAGCAGAGCTGCTTTAGAGCCAGAGAACCAGGTCAGCAGAGCTGCTCTAGAGGCAGAGACCCAGGTCAGCAGAGCTGCTCTAGAGGCAGAGACCCAGGTCAGCAGAACTGCTTTAGAGCCAGAGAACCAGCTCAGCAGAGCTCTTTAGAGGGAGAGAACCAGGTCAGCAGAGCTGCTTTAGAGCCAGAGAACCAGGTCAGCAGAGCTGCTCTAGAGCCAGAGAACCAGGTCAGCAGAGCTGCTTTAGAGCCATAGAACCAGGTCAGCAGATCTGCGATAGAGGCAGAGAACCAGGTCAGCAGAGCTGCTTTAGAGGGAGAGAACCAGGTGAGCAGAGCTGCTTTAGAGCCAGAGATCCAGGTCAGCAGAGCTGCTTTAGAGCCAGAGAACCAGGTCAGCAGAGCTGCTCTAGAGCCTAAGAACTAGGTCAGCAGAACTGCTCTAGAGCCAGAGAACCAGGTCAGCAGAGCTGCTGTAGAGCCAGAGAAACCAGGTCAGTAGAGCTGCTTTAGACCCAGAGAACCAGGTCAGCAGAGCTGCTTTAGAGCCAAAGAAACCAGGTCAGCAGAGCTGCTTTAGAGGGAGAGAACCAGGCCAGCAGAGCTTCTTTAGAGTCAGCGAACTATGTCAGCAGAGCTGCTTTATAGTCAGAGAACCAGGTCAGCAGAGCTTCTTTAGAGTCAGCGAACCAGGTCAGCAGAGCTGCTGTAGAGCCAGAGAGAACCAGGTCAGCAGAGCTGCTTGAGAGGGAGAGAACCAGGTCAGCAGAGCTGCTTTAGAGCCAGAGAACCAGGTCAGCAGAGCTGCTCTAGAGGCAGAGACCCAGGTCAGCAGAGCTGCTCTAGAGGCAGAGACCCAGGTCAGCAGAACTGCTTTAGAGCCAGAGAACCAGCTCAGCAGAGCTCTTTAGAGGGAGAGAACCAGGTCAGCAGAGCTGCTTTAGAGCCAGAGAACCAGGTCAGCAGAGCTGCTCTAGAGCCAGAGAACCAGGTCAGCAGAGCTGCTTTAGAGCCGTAGAACCAGGTCAGCAGATCTGCGATAGAGGCAGAGAACCAGGTCAGCAGAGCTGCTTTAGAGGGAGAGAACCAGGTGAGCAGAGCTGCTTTAGAGCCAGAGATCCAGGTCAGCAGAGCTGCTTTAGAGGGAGAGAACCAGGTCAGCAGAGCTGCTTTAGAGCCAGAGAACCAGGTCAGCAGAGCTGCTCTAGAGCCAGAGAACCAGGTCAGCAGAGCTGCTTTAGAGCCATAAAACCAGGTCAGCAGAGCTGTTGTAGAGCCTAAGAACTAGCTCAGCAGAGCTACTCTCGAGCCAGAGAACCAGGTCAGCAGAGCTGCTGTAGAGCCAGAGAAACCAGGTCAGCAGAGCTGCTTTAGACGGAGAGAACCAGGTCAGCAGAACTGCTTTAGAGCCAGAGAACCAGGTCAGCAGAGCTGCTCTAGAGCCAGAAAATCAGGTCAGCAGAGCTGCTTTAGAGCCATAGAACCAGGTCAGCAGAGCTGCTCTAAAGGCAGAGACCCAGGTCAGCAGAACTGCTTTAGAGCCAGAGAACCAGCTCAGCAGAGCTCTTTAGAGGGAGACAACCAGGTCAGCAGAGCTGCTTTAGAGCCAGAGAACCAGGTCAGCAGCGCTGCTCTACAGCCAGAGAACCAGGTCAGCAGAGCTGCGTTAGAGCCATAGAATTAGGTCAGCGGAGCTGCTCTAGAGGCAGAGAACCAGGCCAGCAGAGCTGCTTTAGAGGGAGAGAACCAGGTCAGCAGAGCTGCTTTAGAGCCAGAGATCCAGGTCAGCAGAGCTGCTCTACAGCCAGAGATACCAGGTCAGCAGAGCTGCTTTAAAGGGAGAGATCCAGGTCAGGAGAGCTGCGTTGGAGCCATAGGACCAGGTCAGCAGAGCTGCTCTAGAGCCAGAGAACCAGGTCAGCAGAGCAGCATTAGGGCCATAGAACCAGTTCAGCAGAGCTGCTCTAGAGGCAGAGAACCAGGTCAGCAGAGCTGCTTTAGAGCCAGAGAACCAGGTCAGCAGAACTGCTTTAGAGCCATAGAACCAGGTCAGCAGAGCTGCTTTAGAGCCAGAGAATCAGGTCAGCCAAGCTGCTCTAGAGCCTAAGAACTAGGTCAGCAGAGCTGCTCTAGAGCCAGAGAACCAGGTCAGCAGAGCTGCTGTAGAGCCAGAGAAACCAGGTCAGTAGAGCTGCTTTAGAGCCAAAGAAACCAGTTCAGCAGAGCTGCTTTAGAGGGAGAGAACCAGGCCAGCAGAGCTTCTTTAGAGTCAGCGAACCAGGTCAGCAGAGCTGCTTTATAGTCAGAGAACCAGGTCAGCAGAGCTTCTTTAGAGTCAGCGAACCAGGTCAGCAGAGCTGCTGTAGAGCCAGAGAGAACCAGGTCAGCAGAGCTGCTTGAGAGGGAGAGAACCAGGTCAGCAGAGCTGCTCTACAGCCAGAGAACCAGGTCAGCAGAGCTGCGTTAGAGCCATAGAACCAGGTCAGCGGAGCTGCTCTAGAGGCAGAGAACCAGGCCAGCAGAGCTGCTTTAGAGGGAGAGAACCAGGTCAGCAGAGCTGCTTTAGAGCCAGAGATACAGGTCAGGAGAGCTGCTCTACAGCCAGAGAAACCAGGTTAGCAGAGCTGCTTTAAAGGGAGTAAACCAGGTCAGCAGAGCTGCTTTAGAGCCAGAGAACCAGGTCAGCAGAGCTGCTCTAGAGCCAAAGAACCGGGTCAGCAGAGCTGCTTTAGAGCCATAGAACCAGGTCAGCAGAGCTGCTCTAGAGGCAGAGACCCAGGTCAGCAGAGCTGCTCTAGAGGCAGAGACCCAGGTCAGCAGAACTGCTTTAGAGCCAGAGAACCAGCTCAGCAGAGCTCTTTAGAGGAAAAGATCCAGGTCAGCAGAGCTGCTTTAGAGCCAGAGAACCAGGTCAGCAGAGCTGCTCTAGAGCCAGAGAACCAGGTCAGCAGATCTGCTTTAGAGCCATAGAACCAGGTCAGCAGATCTGTGATAGAGGCAGAGAACCAGGTCAGCAGAGCTGCTTTAGAGGGAGAGAAGCAGGTGAGCAGAGCTGCTTTAGAGCCAGAGATCCAGGTCAGTAGAGCTGCTTTAGAGGGAGAGCTGCAGGTCAGCAGAGCTGCTTTAGAGCCAGAGAACCAGGTCAGCAAAGCTGCTCTAGAGCCAGAGAACCAGGTCAGCAGAGCTGCTTTAGAGCCATAGAACCAGGTCAGCAGAGCTGCTCTAGAGGCAGAGAACCTTGTCAGCAGAGCTGATTTAGAGCCAGAGAACCAGGTCAGCAGAGCTGCTCTAGAGCCAGAGAACCTGGTCAGCAGAGCTGCTTTAGAGCCATAGAACCAGATCAGCAGAGCTGCTTTAGAGCCAGAGAACCAGGTCAGCAGAGCTGCTCTAGAGCCTAAGAACCAGGTCAGCAGAGCTGCTCTCGAGCCAGAGAACCAGGTCAGCAAAGCTGCTGTAGAGTCAGAGAAACCAGGTCAGTAGAGCTGCTTTAGAGCGAGAGAACCAGTTCAGCAGAGCTGCTTTAGAGGGAGAGAACCAGGTCAGCAGAGCTACTCTAGAGCCAGAAAACCAGGTCAGCAGAGATGCTCTAGAGCCAGAGAACCAGTTCAGCAGAACTGCTTTAGAGCCATAGAACTGGGTCAGCAGAGCTGCTCTAGAGCCAGAGAACTGGGTCATCAGAGCTGCTTTAGAGCCAGAGAACCCGGCCAGCAGAGCTGCTCTAGAGCCAGAGAACCAGGTCAGCAGAGCTGCTTTAGAGCCATAGAATCAGGTCAGCAGAGCTGCTCTAGAGGCAGAGAACCAGGTCAGCAGAGCTGATTAAGAGCCATAGAACCAGATCAGAAGGGCTGCTTTAGAGCCAGAGAACCAGGTCAGCAGAGCTGCTCTAGAGCCTAAGAACCAGGTCAGCAGAGCTGCTCTCGAGCCAGAGAACCAGGTCAGCAAAGCTGCTGTAGAGTCAGAGAAACCAGGTCAGTAGAGCTGCTTTAGAGCAAGAGAACCAGGTCAGCAGAGCTGCTTTAGAGGGAGAGAACCAGGTCAGCAGAGCAGCTCTAGAGCCAGAAAACCAGGTCAGCAGAGCTGCTCTAGAGCCAGAGAACCAGTTCAGCAGAACTGCTTTAGAGCCAGAGAACCAGCTCAGCAGAGCTCTTTAGAGGAAAAGATCCAGGTCAGCAGAGCTGCTTTAGAGCCAGAGAACCAGGTCAGCAGAGCTGCTCTAGAGCCAGAGAACCAGGTCAGCAGATCTGCTTTAGAGCCATAGAACCAGATCAGCAGATCTGCGATAGAGGCAGAGAACCAGGTCAGCAGAGCTGCTTTAGAGGGAGAGAAGCAGGTGAGCAGAGCTGCTTTAGAGCCAGAGATCCAGGTCAGTAGAGCTGCTTTAGAGGGAGAGAAGCAGGTCAGCAGAGCTGCTTTAGAGCCAGAGAACCAGCTCAGCAGAGCTCTTTAGAGGAAAAGATCCAGGTCAGCAGAGCTGCTTTAGAGCCAGAGAACCAGGTCAGCAGAGCTGCTCTAGAGCCAGAGAACCAGGTCAGCAGATCTGCTTTAGAGCCATAGAACCAGGTCAGCAGATCTGCGATAGAGGCAGGGAACCAGGTCAGCAGAGCTGCTTTAGAGGGAGAGAAGCAGGTGAGCAGAGCTGCTTTAGAGCCAGAGATCCAGGTCAGTAGAGCTGCTTTAGAGTGAGAGAAGCAGGTCAGCAGAGCTGCTTTAGAGCCAGAGAACCAGGTCAGCAAAGCTGCTCTAGAGCCAGAGAACCAGGTCAGCAGAACTGCTTTAGAGCCATAGAACCAGGTCAGCAGAGCTGCTCTAGAGGCAGAGAACATTGTCAGCAGAGCTGATTTAGAGCCAGAGAACCAGGTCAGCAGAGCTGCTCTAGAGCCAGAGAACCTGGTCAGCAGAGCTGCTTTAGAGCCATAGAACCAGATCAGCAGAGCTGCTTTAGAGCCAGAGAACCAGGTCAGCAGAGCTGCTCTAGAGCCTAAGAACCAGGTCAGCAGAGCTGCTCTCGAGCCAGAGAACCAGGTCAGCAAAGCTGCTGTAGAGTCAGAGAAACCAGGTCAGTAGAGCTGCTTTAGAGCGAGAGAACCAGTTCAGCAGAGCTGCTTTAGAGGGAGAGAACCAGGTCAGCAGAGCTACTCTAGAGCCAGAAAACCAGGTCAGCAGAGATGCTCTAGAGCCAGAGAACCAGTTCAGCAGAACTGCTTTAAAACCATAGAACTGGGTCAGCAGAGCTGCTCTAGAGCCAGAGAACTGGGTCATCAGAGCTGCCTTAGAGCCAGAGAACCCGGCCAGCAGAGCTGCTCTAGAGCCAGAGAACCAGGTCAGCAGAGCTGCTTTAGAGCCATAGAACCAGGTCAGCAGAGCTGCTCTAGAGGCAGAGAACCAGGTCAGCAGAGCTGATTAAGAGCCATAGAACCAGATCAGAAGGGCTGCTTTAGAGCCAGAGAACCAGGTCAGCAGAGCTGCTCTAGAGGCTAAGAACCAGGTCAGCAGAGCTGCTCTCGAGCCAGAGAACCAGGTCAGCAAAGCTGCTGTAGAGTCAGAGAAACCAGGTCAGTAGAGCTGCTTTAGAGCAAGAGAACCAGGTCAGCAGAGCTGCTTTAGAGGGAGAGAACCAGGTCAGCAGAGCAGCTCTAGAGCCAGAAAACCAGGTCAGCAGAGCTGCTCTAGAGCCAGAAAACCAGTTCAGCAGAACTGCTTTAGAGCTATAAAACCGGGTCAGCAGAGCTGCTCTAGAGCAAGAGAACCAGGTCAGCAGAGCTGCTTTAGAGCCAGAGAAACCAGGTCAGCAGAGCTGCTTTAGAGGGAGAGAACTAGTTCAGCAGAGCTGCTTTAGAGCCAGAGAACCCGGCCAGCAGAGCTGCTTTAGAGCCATAGAACCAGGTCAGCAGAGCTGCTCTAGAGACAGAGAACCAGCTCAGCAGAGCTGATTTAGAGCCAGAAAACCAGGTCAGTAGAGCTGCTTTAGACCCAGAGAACCAGGTCAGCAGAGCTGCTTTAGAGCCAAAGAAACCAGGTCAGCAGAGCTGCTTTAGAGGGAGAGAACCAGGCCAGCAGAGCTTCTTTAGAGTCAGCGAACTATGTCAGAAGAGCTGCTTTATAGTCAGAGAACCAGGTCAGCAGAGCTTCTTTAGAGTCAGCGAACCAGGTCAGCAGAGCTGCTGTAGAGCCAGAGAGAACCAGGTCAGCAGAGCTGCTTGAGAGAGAGAGAACCAGGTCAGCAGAGCTGCTTTAGAGCCAGAGAACCAGGTCAGCAGAGCTGCTCTAGAGCCAAAGAACCGGGTCAGCAGAGCTGCTTTAGAGCCATAGAACCAGGTCAGCAGAGCTGCTCTAGAGGCAGACACCCGGGTCAGCAGGGCTGCTCTAGAGGCAGAGACCCAGGTCAGCAGAACTGCTTTAGAGCCAGAGAACCAGCTCAGCAGAGCTCTTTAGAGGGAGAGAACCAGGTCAGCAGAGCTGCTTTAGAGCCAGAGAACCAGGTCAGCAGAGCTGCTCTAGAGCCAGAGAACCAGGTCAGCAGAGCTGCTTTAGAGCCATAGAACCAGGTCAGCAGATCTGCGATAGAGGCAGAGAACCAGGTCAGCAGAGCTGCTTTAGAGGGAGAGAACCAGCTGAGCAGAGCTACTTTAGAGCCAGAGATCCAGGTCAGCAGAGCTGCTTTAGAGGGAGAGAACCAGGTCAGCAGAGCTGCTTTAGAGCCAGAGAACCAGGTCAGCAGAGCTGCTCTAAAGGCAGAGACCCAGGTCAGCAGAACTTCTTTAGAGCCAGAGAACCAGCTTAGCAGAGCTCTTTAGAGGGAGAGAACCAGGTCAGCAGAGCTGCTTTAGAGCCAGAGAACCAGGTCAGCAGAGCTGCTCTAGAGCCAGAGAATCAGGTCAGCAGAGCTGCTTTAGAGCCATAGAACCAGGTCAGCAGAGCTCCTCTAGAGCCAGAGAATCAGGTCAGCAGAGCTGCTTTAGAGCCAGAGAATCAGGTCAGCAGAGCTGCTTTAGAGCCATAGAACCAGGTCAGCAGATCTGCGATAGAGGCACAGAACCAGGTCAGCAGAGCTGCTTTAGAGGGAGAAATCCAGGTGAGCAGAGCTGCTTTAGAGCCAGAGATCCAGGTCAGCAGAGCTGCTTTAGAGGGAGAGAACCAGGTCAGCAGAGCTGCTTTAGAGCCAGAGAACCAGGTCAGCAGAGCTGCTCTAAAGGCAGAGACCCAGGTCAGCAGAACTGCTTTAGAGCCAGAGAACCAGCTTAGCAGAGCTCTTTAGAGGGAGAGAACCAGGTCAGCAGAGCTGCTTTAGAGCCAGAGAAACAGGTCAGCAGAGCTGCTCTAGAGCCAGAGAATCAGGTCAGCAGAGCTGCTTTAGAGCCATAGAACCAGGGCAGCAGATCTGCTCTAAAGGCAGAGACCCAGGTCAGCAGAACTGCTTTAGAGCCAGAGAACCAGCTCAGCAGAGCTCTTTAGAGGGAGAGAACCAGGTCAGCAGAGCTGCTTTAGAGCCAGAGAACAAGGTCAGCAGCGCTGCTCTACAGCCAGAGAACCAGGTCAGCACAGCTGCGTTAGAGCCATAGAACAAGGTCAACGGAGCTGCTCTAGAGGCAGAGAACCAGGCCAGCAGAGCTGCTTTAGAGGGAGAGAACCAGGTCAGCAGAGCTGCTTTAGAGCCAGAGATCCAGGTCAGCAGAGCTGCTCTACAGCCAGAGAAACCAGCTTAGCAGAGCTCTTTAGAGGGAGAGAACCAGGTCAGCAGAGCTGCTTGAGAGCCAGAGAACCAGGTCCGCAGCGCTGCTCTACAGCCAGAGAACCAGGTCAGCAGAGCTGCGTTAGAGCCAGAGAACCAGGTCAGCAGAGCTGCTCTAAAGGCAGAGACCCAGGTCAGCAGAACTGCTTTAGAGCCAGAGAACCAGCTTAGCAGAGCTCTTTAGAGGGAGAGAACCAGGTCAGCAGAGCTGCTTTAGAGCCAGAGAACCAGGTCAGCAGAGCTGCTCTAGAGCCAGAGAATCAGGTCAGCAGAGCTGCTTTAGAGCCATAGAACCAGTTCAGCAGAGCTGCTCTAAAGGCAGAGACCCAGGTCAGCAGAACTGCTTTAGAGCCAGAGAACCAGCTCAGCAGAGCTCTTTAGAGGGAGAGAACCAGGTCAGCAGAGCTGCTTTAGAGCCAGAGAACCAGGTCAGCAGCGCTGCTCTACAGCCAGAGAACCAGGTCAGCAGAGCTGCGTTAGAGCCATAGAACTAGGTCAGCGGAGCTGCTCTAGAGGCAGAGAACCAGGCCAGCAGAGCTGCTTTAGAGGGAGAGAACCAGGTCAGCAGAGCTGCTTTAGAGCCAGAGATCCAGGTCAGCAGAGCTGCTCTACAGGCAGAGAAACTAGGTCAGCAGAGCTGCTTTAAAGGGAGGGATCCAGGTCAGGAGAACTGCATTAGAACCAGAGAACCAGGTCAGCAGACCTGCTCTAGAGCCAGAGAACCAGGTCAGCAGAGCTGCTTTAGGACCATAGAACAAGGTCAGCAGAGCTGCTCTAGAGGCAGAGAACCAGGTCAGCAGAGCTGCTTTAGAGCCAGAGAACCAGGTCAGCAGAACTGCTTTAGAGCCATAGAACCAGGTCAGCAGAGCTGCTTTAGAGCCAGAGAACCAGGTCAGCAGAGCTGCTCTAGAGCCTAAGAACTAGGTCAGCAGAACTGCTCTAGAGCCAGAGAACCAGGTCAGCAGAGCTGCTGTAGAGCCAGAGAAACCAGGTCAGTAGAGCTGCTTTAGACCCAGAGAACCAGGTCAGCAGAGCTGCTTTAGAGCCAAAGAAACCAGGTCAGCAGAGCTGCTTTAGAGGGAGAGAACCAGGCCAGCAGAGCTTCTTTAGAGTCAGCGAACTATGTCAGCAGAGCTGCTTTATAGTCAGAGAACCAGGTCAGCAGAGCTTCTTTAGAGTCAGCGAACCAGGTCAGCAGAGCTGCTGTAGAGCCAGAGAGAACCAGGTCAGCAGAGCTGCTTGAGAGGGAGAGAACCAGGTCAGCAGAGCTGCTTTAGAGCCAGAGAACCAGGTCAGCAGAGCTGCTCTAGAGGCAGAGACCCAGGTCAGCAGAGCTGCTCTAGAGGCAGAGACCCAGGTCAGCAGAACTGCTTTAGAGCCAGAGAACCAGCTCAGCAGAGCTCTTTAGAGGGAGAGAACCAGGTCAGCAGAGCTGCTTTAGAGCCAGAGAACCAGGTCAGCAGAGCTGCTCTAGAGCCAGAGAACCAGGTCAGCAGAGCTGCTTTAGAGCCATAGAACCAGGTCAGCAGATCTGCGATAGAGGCAGAGAACCAGGTCAGCAGAGCTGCTTTAGAGGGAGAGAACCAGGTGAGCAGAGCTGCTTTAGAGCCAGAGATCCAGGTCAGCAGAGCTGCTTTAGAGCCAGAGAACCAGGTCAGCAGAGCTGCTCTAGAGCCTAAGAACTAGGTCAGCAGAACTGCTCTAGAGCCAGAGAACCAGGTCAGCAGAGCTGCTGTAGAGCCAGAGAAACCAGGTCAGTAGATCTGCTTTAGACCCAGAGAACCAGGTCAGCAGAGCTGCTTTAGAGCCAAAGAAACCAGGTCAGCAGAGCTGCTTTAGAGGGAGAGAACCAGGCCAGCAGAGCTTCTTTAGAGTCAGCGAACTATGTCAGCAGAGCTGCTTTATAGTCAGAGAACCAGGTCAGCAGAGCTTCTTTAGAGTCAGCGAACCAGGTCAGCAGAGCTGCTGTAGAGCCAGAGAGAACCAGGTCAGCAGAGCTGCTTGAGAGGGAGAGAACCAGGTCAGCAGAGCTGCTTTAGAGCCAGAGAACCAGGTCAGCAGAGCTGCTCTAGAGGCAGAGACCCAGGTCAGCAGAGCTGCTCTAGAGGCAGAGACCCAGGTCAGCAGAACTGCTTTAGAGCCAGAGAACCAGCTCAGCAGAGCTCTTTAGAGGGAGAGAACCAGGTCAGCAGAGCTGCTTTAGAGCCAGAGAACCAGGTCAGCAGAGCTGCTCTAGAGCCAGAGAACCAGGTCAGCAGAGCTGCTTTAGAGCCGTAGAACCAGGTCAGCAGATCTGCGATAGAGGCAGAGAACCAGGTCAGCAGAGCTGCTTTAGAGGGAGAGAACCAGGTGAGCAGAGCTGCTTTAGAGCCAGAGATCCAGGTCAGCAGAGCTGCTTTAGAGGGAGAGAACCAGGTCAGCAGAGCTGCTTTAGAGCCAGAGAACCAGGTCAGCAGAGCTGCTCTAGAGCCAGAGAACCAGGTCAGCAGAGCTGCTTTAGAGCCATAAAACCAGGTCAGCAGAGCTGTTGTAGAGCCTAAGAACTAGCTCAGCAGAGCTACTCTCGAGCCAGAGAACCAGGTCAGCAGAGCTGCTGTAGAGCCAGAGAAACCAGGTCAGCAGAGCTGCTTTAGACGGAGAGAACCAGGTCAGCAGAACTGCTTTAGAGCCAGAGAACCAGGTCAGCAGAGCTGCTCTAGAGCCAGAAAATCAGGTCAGCAGAGCTGCTTTAGAGCCATAGAACCAGGTCAGCAGAGCTGCTCTAAAGGCAGAGACCCAGGTCAGCAGAACTGCTTTAGAGCCAGAGAACCAGCTCAGCAGAGCTCTTTAGAGGGAGAGAACCAGGTCAGCAGAGCTGCTTTAGAGCCAGAGAACCAGGTCAGCAGCGCTGCTCTACAGCCAGAGAACCAGGTCAGCAGAGCTGCGTTAGAGCCATAGAATTAGGTCAGCGGAGCTGCTCTAGAGGCAGAGAACCAGGCCAGCAGAGCTGCTTTAGAGGGAGAGAACCAGGTCAGCAGAGCTGCTTTAGAGCCAGAGATCCAGGTCAGCAGAGCTGCTCTACAGCCAGAGATACCAGGTCAGCAGAGCTGCTTTAAAGGGAGAGATCCAGGTCAGGAGAGCTGCGTTGGAGCCATAGGACCAGGTCAGCAGAGCTGCTCTAGAGCCAGAGAACCAGGTCAGCAGAGCAGCATTAGGGCCATAGAACCAGTTCAGCAGAGCTGCTCTAGAGGCAGAGAACCAGGTCAGCAGAGCTGCTTTAGAGCCAGAGAACCAGGTCAGCAGAACTGCTTTAGAGCCATAGAACCAGGTCAGCAGAGCTGCTTTAGAGCCAGAGAATCAGGTCAGCCAAGCTGCTCTAGAGCCTAAGAACTAGGTCAGCAGAGCTGCTCTAGAGCCAGAGAACCAGGTCAGCAGAGCTGCTGTAGAGCCAGAGAAACCAGGTCAGTAGAGCTGCTTTAGAGCCAAAGAAACCAGTTCAGCAGAGCTGCTTTAGAGGGAGAGAACCAGGCCAGCAGAGCTTCTTTAGAGTCAGCGAACCAGGTCAGCAGAGCTGCTTTATAGTCAGAGAACCAGGTCAGCAGAGCTTCTTTAGAGTCAGCGAACCAGGTCAGCAGAGCTGCTGTAGAGCCAGAGAGAACCAGGTCAGCAGAGCTGCTTGAGAGGGAGAGAACCAGGTCAGCAGAGCTGCTCTACAGCCAGAGAACCAGGTCAGCAGATCTGCGTTAGAGCCATAGAACCAGGTCAGCGGAGCTGCTCTAGAGGCAGAGAACCAGGCCAGCAGAGCTGCTTTAGAGGGAGAGAACCAGGTCAGCAGAGCTGCTTTAGAGCCAGAGATACAGGTCAGGAGAGCTGCTCTACAGCCAGAGAAACCAGGTCAGCAGAGCTGCTTTAAAGGGAGTAAACCAGGTCAGCAGAGCTGCTTTAGAGCCAGAGAACCAGGTCAGCAGAGCTGCTCTAGAGCCAAAGAACCGGGTCAGCAGAGCTGCTTTAGAGCCATAGAACCAGGTCAGCAGAGCTGCTCTAGAGGCAGAGACCCAGGTCAGCAGAGCTGCTCTAGAGGCAGAGACCCAGGTCAGCAGAACTGCTTTAGAGCCAGAGAACCAGCTCAGCAGAGCTCTTTAGAGGAAAAGATCCAGGTCAGCAGAGCTGCTTTAGAGCCAGAGAACCAGGTCAGCAGAGCTGCTCTAGAGCCAGAGAACCAGGTCAGCAGATCTGCTTTAGAGCCATAGAACCAGGTCAGCAGATCTGTGATAGAGGCAGAGAACCAGGTCAGCAGAGCTGCTTTAGAGGGAGAGAAGCAGGTGAGCAGAGCTGCTTTAGAGCCAGAGATCCAGGTCAGTAGAGCTGCTTTAGAGGGAGAGCTGCAGGTCAGCAGAGCTGCTCTAGAGGCAGACACCCGGGTCAGCAGGGCTGCTCTAGAGGCAGAGACCCAGGTCAGCAGAACTGCTTTAGAGCCAGAGAACCAGCTCAGCAGAGCTCTTTAGAGGGAGAGAACCAGGTCAGCAGAGCTGCTTTAGAGCCAGAGAACCAGGTCAGCAGAGCTGCTCTAGAGCCAGAGAACCAGGTCAGCAGAGCTGCTTTAGAGCCATAGAACCAGGTCAGCAGATCTGCGATAGAGGCAGAGAACCAGGTCAGCAGAGCTGCTTTAGAGGGAGAGAACCAGCTGAGCAGAGCTACTTTAGAGCCAGAGATCCAGGTCAGCAGAGCTGCTTTAGAGGGAGAGAACCAGGTCAGCAGAGCTGCTTTAGAGCCAGAGAACCAGGTCAGCAGAGCTGCTCTAAAGGCAGAGACCCAGGTCAGCAGAACTTCTTTAGAGCCAGAGAACCAGCTTAGCAGAGCTCTTTAGAGGGAGAGAACCAGGTCAGCAGAGCTGCTTTAGAGCCAGAGAACCAGGTCAGCAGAGCTGCTCTAGAGCCAGAGAATCAGGTCAGCAGAGCTGCTTTAGAGCCATAGAACCAGGTCAGCAGAGCTCCTCTAGAGCCAGAGAATCAGGTCAGCAGAGCTGCTTTAGAGCCAGAGAATCAGGTCAGCAGAGCTGCTTTAGAGCCATAGAACCAGGTCAGCAGATCTGCGATAGAGGCACAGAACCAGGTCAGCAGAGCTGCTTTAGAGGGAGAAATCCAGGTGAGCAGAGCTGCTTTAGAGCCAGAGATCCAGGTCAGCAGAGCTGCTTTAGAGGGAGAGAACCAGGTCAGCAGAGCTGCTTTAGAGCCAGAGAACCAGGTCAGCAGAGCTGCTCTAAAGGCAGAGACCCAGGTCAGCAGAACTGCTTTAGAGCCAGAGAACCAGCTTAGCAGAGCTCTTTAGAGGGAGAGAACCAGGTCAGCAGAGCTGCTTTAGAGCCAGAGAAACAGGTCAGCAGAGCTGCTCTAGAGCCAGAGAATCAGGTCAGCAGAGCTGCTTTAGAGCCATAGAACCAGGGCAGCAGAGCTGCTCTAAAGGCAGAGACCCAGGTCAGCAGAACTGCTTTAGAGCCAGAGAACCAGCTCAGCAGAGCTCTTTAGAGGGAGAGAACCAGGTCAGCAGAGCTGCTTTAGAGCCAGAGAACAAGGTCAGCAGCGCTGCTCTACAGCCAGAGAACCAGGTCAGCACAGCTGCGTTAGAGCCATAGAACTAGGTCAACGGAGCTGCTCTAGAGGCAGAGAACCAGGCCAGCAGAGCTGCTTTAGAGGGAGAGAACCAGGTCAGCAGAGCTGCTTTAGAGCCAGAGATCCAGGTCAGCAGAGCTGCTCTACAGCCAGAGAAACCAGCTTAGCAGAGCTCTTTAGAGGGAGAGAACCAGGTCAGCAGAGCTGCTTGAGAGCCAGAGAACCAGGTCCGCAGCGCTGCTCTACAGCCAGAGAACCAGGTCAGCAGAGCTGCGTTAGAGCCAGAGAACCAGGTCAGCAGAGCTGCTCTAAAGGCAGAGACCCAGGTCAGCAGAACTGCTTTAGAGCCAGAGAACCAGCTTAGCAGAGCTCTTTAGAGGGAGAGAACCAGGTCAGCAGAGCTGCTTTAGAGCCAGAGAACCAGGTCAGCAGAGCTGCTCTAGAGCCAGAAAATCAGGTCAGCAGAGCTGCTTTAGAGCCATAGAACCAGTTCAGCAGAGCTGCTCTAAAGGCAGAGACCCAGGTCAGCAGAACTGCTTTAGAGCCAGAGAACCAGCTCAGCAGAGCTCTTTAGAGGGAGAGAACCAGGTCAGCAGAGCTGCTTTAGAGCCAGAGAACCAGGTCAGCAGCGCTGCTCTACAGCCAGAGAACCAGGTCAGCAGAGCTGCGTTAGAGCCATAGAACTAGGTCAGCGGAGCTGCTCTAGAGGCAGAGAACCAGGCCAGCAGAGCTGCTTTAGAGGGAGAGAACCAGGTCAGCAGAGCTGCTTTAGAGCCAGAGATCCAGGTCAGCAGAGCTGCTCTACAGGCAGAGAAACTAGGTCAGCAGAGCTGCTTTAAAGGGAGGGATCCAGGTCAGGAGAACTGCATTAGAACCAGAGAACCAGGTCAGCAGACCTGCTCTAGAGCCAGAGAACCAGGTCAGCAGAGCTGCTTTAGGACCATAGAACAAGGTCAGCAGAGCTGCTCTAGAGGCAGAGAACCAGGTCAGCAGAGCTGCTTTAGAGCCAGAGAACCAGGTCAGCAGAACTGCTTTAGAGCCATAGAACCAGGTCAGCAGAGCTGCTTTAGAGCCAGAGAACCAGGTCAGCAGAGCTGCTCTAGAGCCTAAGAACTAGGTCAGCAGAACTGCTCTAGAGCCAGAGAACCAGGTCAGCAGAGCTGCTGTAGAGCCAGAGAAACCAGGTCAGTAGAGCTGCTTTAGACCCAGAGAACCAGGTCAGCAGAGCTGCTTTAGAGCCAAAGAAACCAGGTCAGCAGAGCTGCTTTAGAGGGAGAGAACCAGGCCAGCAGAGCTTCTTTAGAGTCAGCGAACTATGTCAGCAGAGCTGCTTTATAGTCAGAGAACCAGGTCAGCAGAGCTTCTTTAGAGTCAGCGAACCAGGTCAGCAGAGCTGCTGTAGAGCCAGAGAGAACCAGGTCAGCAGAGCTGCTTGAGAGGGAGAGAACCAGGTCAGCAGAGCTGCTTTAGAGCCAGAGAACCAGGTCAGCAGAGCTGCTCTAGAGGCAGAGACCCAGGTCAGCAGAGCTGCTCTAGAGGCAGAGACCCAGGTCAGCAGAACTGCTTTAGAGCCAGAGAACCAGCTCAGCAGAGCTCTTTAGAGGGAGAGAACCAGGTCAGCAGAGCTGCTTTAGAGCCAGAGAACCAGGTCAGCAGAGCTGCTCTAGAGCCAGAGAACCAGGTCAGCAGAGCTGCTTTAGAGCCATAGAACCAGGTCAGCAGATCTGCGATAGAGGCAGAGAACCAGGTCAGCAGAGCTGCTTTAGAGGGAGAGAACCAGGTGAGCAGAGCTGCTTTAGAGCCAGAGATCCAGGTCAGCAGAGCTGCTTTAGAGCCAGAGAACCAGGTCAGCAGAGCTGCTCTAGAGCCTAAGAACTAGGTCAGCAGAACTGCTCTAGAGCCAGAGAACCAGGTCAGCAGAGCTGCTGTAGAGCCAGAGAAACCAGGTCAGTAGAGCTGCTTTAGACCCAGAGAACCAGGTCAGCAGAGCTGCTTTAGAGCCAAAGAAACCAGGTCAGCAGAGCTGCTTTAGAGGGAGAGAACCAGGCCAGCAGAGCTTCTTTAGAGTCAGCGAACTATGTCAGCAGAGCTGCTTTATAGTCAGAGAACCAGGTCAGCAGAGCTTCTTTAGAGTCAGCGAACCAGGTCAGCAGAGCTGCTGTAGAGCCAGAGAGAACCAGGTCAGCAGAGCTGCTTGAGAGGGAGAGAACCAGGTCAGCAGAGCTGCTTTAGAGCCAGAGAACCAGGTCAGCAGAGCTGCTCTAGAGGCAGAGACCCAGGTCAGCAGAGCTGCTCTAGAGGCAGAGACCCAGGTCAGCAGAACTGCTTTAGAGCCAGAGAACCAGCTCAGCAGAGCTCTTTAGAGGGAGAGAACCAGGTCAGCAGAGCTGCTTTAGAGCCAGAGAACCAGGTCAGCAGAGCTGCTCTAGAGCCAGAGAACCAGGTCAGCAGAGCTGCTTTAGAGCCGTAGAACCAGGTCAGCAGATCTGCGATAGAGGCAGAGAACCAGGTCAGCAGAGCTGCTTTAGAGGGAGAGAACCAGGTGAGCAGAGCTGCTTTAGAGCCAGAGATCCAGGTCAGCAGAGCTGCTTTAGAGGGAGAGAACCAGGTCAGCAGAGCTGCTTTAGAGCCAGAGAACCAGGTCAGCAGAGCTGCTCTAGAGCCAGAGAACCAGGTCAGCAGAGCTGCTTTAGAGCCATAAAACCAGGTCAGCAGAGCTGTTGTAGAGCCTAAGAACTAGCTCAGCAGAGCTACTCTCGAGCCAGAGAACCAGGTCAGCAGAGCTGCTGTAGAGCCAGAGAAACCAGGTCAGCAGAGCTGCTTTAGACGGAGAGAACCAGGTCAGCAGAACTGCTTTAGAGCCAGAGAACCAGGTCAGCAGAGCTGCTCTAGAGCCAGAAAATCAGGTCAGCAGAGCTGCTTTAGAGCCATAGAACCAGGTCAGCAGAGCTGCTCTAAAGGCAGAGACCCAGGTCAGCAGAACTGCTTTAGAGCCAGAGAACCAGCTCAGCAGAGCTCTTTAGAGGGAGAGAACCAGGTCAGCAGAGCTGCTTTAGAGCCAGAGAACCAGGTCAGCAGCGCTGCTCTACAGCCAGAGAACCAGGTCAGCAGAGCTGCGTTAGAGCCATAGAATTAGGTCAGCGGAGCTGCTCTAGAGGCAGAGAACCAGGCCAGCAGAGCTGCTTTAGAGGGAGAGAACCAGGTCAGCAGAGCTGCTTTAGAGCCAGAGATCCAGGTCAGCAGAGCTGCTCTACAGCCAGAGATACCAGGTCAGCAGAGCTGCTTTAAAGGGAGAGATCCAGGTCAGGAGAGCTGCGTTGGAGCCATAGGACCAGGTCAGCAGAGCTGCTCTAGAGCCAGAGAACCAGGTCAGCAGAGCAGCATTAGGGCCATAGAACCAGTTCAGCAGAGCTGCTCTAGAGGCAGAGAACCAGGTCAGCAGAGCTGCTTTAGAGCCAGAGAACCAGGTCAGCAGAACTGCTTTAGAGCCATAGAACCAGGTCAGCAGAGCTGCTTTAGAGCCAGAGAATCAGGTCAGCCAAGCTGCTCTAGAGCCTAAGAACTAGGTCAGCAGAGCTGCTCTAGAGCCAGAGAACCAGGTCAGCAGAGCTGCTGTAGAGCCAGAGAAACCAGGTCAGTAGAGCTGCTTTAGAGCCAAAGAAACCAGTTCAGCAGAGCTGCTTTAGAGGGAGAGAACCAGGCCAGCAGAGCTTCTTTAGAGTCAGCGAACCAGGTCAGCAGAGCTGCTTTATAGTCAGAGAACCAGGTCAGCAGAGCTTCTTTAGAGTCAGCGAACCAGGTCAGCAGAGCTGCTGTAGAGCCAGAGAGAACCAGGTCAGCAGAGCTGCTTGAGAGGGAGAGAACCAGGTCAGCAGAGCTGCTCTACAGCCAGAGAACCAGGTCAGCAGATCTGCGTTAGAGCCATAGAACCAGGTCAGCGGAGCTGCTCTAGAGGCAGAGAACCAGGCCAGCAGAGCTGCTTTAGAGGGAGAGAACCAGGTCAGCAGAGCTGCTTTAGAGCCAGAGATACAGGTCAGGAGAGCTGCTCTACAGCCAGAGAAACCAGGTCAGCAGAGCTGCTTTAAAGGGAGTAAACCAGGTCAGCAGAGCTGCTTTAGAGCCAGAGAACCAGGTCAGCAGAGCTGCTCTAGAGCCAAAGAACCGGGTCAGCAGAGCTGCTTTAGAGGCAGAGACCCAGGTCAGCAGAGCTGCTCTAGAGGCAGAGACCCAGGTCAGCAGAACTGCTTTAGAGCCAGAGAACCAGCTCAGCAGAGCTCTTTAGAGGAAAAGATCCAGGTCAGCAGAGCTGCTTTAGAGCCAGAGAACCAGGTCAGCAGAGCTGCTCTAGAGCCAGAGAACCAGGTCAGCAGATCTGCTTTAGAGCCATAGAACCAGGTCAGCAGATCTGTGATAGAGGCAGAGAACCAGGTCAGCAGAGCTGCTTTAGAGGGAGAGAAGCAGGTGAGCAGAGCTGCTTTAGAGCCAGAGATCCAGGTCAGTAGAGCTGCTTTAGAGGGAGAGCTGCAGGTCAGCAGAGCTGCTTTAGAGCCATAAAACCAGGTCAGCAGAGCTGTTGTAGAGCCTAAGAACTAGCTCAGCAGAGCTACTCTCGAGCCAGAGAACCAGGTCAGCAGAGCTGCTGTAGAGCCAGAGAAACCAGGTCAGCAGAGCTGCTTTAGACGGAGAGAACCAGGTCAGCAGAACTGCTTTAGAGCCAGAGAACCAGGTCAGCAGAGCTGCTCTAGAGCCAGAAAATCAGGTCAGCAGAGCTGCTTTAGAGCCATAGAACCAGGTCAGCAGAGCTGCTCTAAAGGCAGAGACCCAGGTCAGCAGAACTGCTTTAGAGCCAGAGAACCAGCTCAGCAGAGCTCTTTAGAGGGAGAGAACCAGGTCAGCAGAGCTGCTTTAGAGCCAGAGAACCAGGTCAGCAGCGCTGCTCTACAGCCAGAGAACCAGGTCAGCAGAGCTGCGTTAGAGCCATAGAATTAGGTCAGCGGAGCTGCTCTAGAGGCAGAGAACCAGGCCAGCAGAGCTGCTTTAGAGGGAGAGAACCAGGTCAGCAGAGCTGCTTTAGAGCCAGAGATCCAGGTCAGCAGAGCTGCTCTACAGCCAGAGATACCAGGTCAGCAGAGCTGCTTTAAAGGGAGAGATCCAGGTCAGGAGAGCTGCGTTGGAGCCATAGGACCAGGTCAGCAGAGCTGCTCTAGAGCCAGAGAACCAGGTCAGCAGAGCAGCATTAGGGCCATAGAACCAGTTCAGCAGAGCTGCTCTAGAGGCAGAGAACCAGGTCAGCAGAGCTGCTTTAGAGCCAGAGAACCAGGTCAGCAGAACTGCTTTAGAGCCATAGAACCAGGTCAGCAGAGCTGCTTTAGAGCCAGAGAATCAGGTCAGCCAAGCTGCTCTAGAGCCTAAGAACTAGGTCAGCAGAGCTGCTCTAGAGCCAGAGAACCAGGTCAGCAGAGCTGCTGTAGAGCCAGAGAAACCAGGTCAGTAGAGCTGCTTTAGAGCCAAAGAAACCAGTTCAGCAGAGCTGCTTTAGAGGGAGAGAACCAGGCCAGCAGAGCTTCTTTAGAGTCAGCGAACCAGGTCAGCAGAGCTGCTTTATAGTCAGAGAACCAGGTCAGCAGAGCTTCTTTAGAGTCAGCGAACCAGGTCAGCAGAGCTGCTGTAGAGCCAGAGAGAACCAGGTCAGCAGAGCTGCTTGAGAGGGAGAGAACCAGGTCAGCAGAGCTGCTCTACAGCCAGAGAACCAGGTCAGCAGATCTGCGTTAGAGCCATAGAACCAGGTCAGCGGAGCTGCTCTAGAGGCAGAGAACCAGGCCAGCAGAGCTGCTTTAGAGGGAGAGAACCAGGTCAGCAGAGCTGCTTTAGAGCCAGAGATACAGGTCAGGAGAGCTGCTCTACAGCCAGAGAAACCAGGTCAGCAGAGCTGCTTTAAAGGGAGTAAACCAGGTCAGCAGAGCTGCTTTAGAGCCAGAGAACCAGGTCAGCAGAGCTGCTCTAGAGCCAAAGAACCGGGTCAGCAGAGCTGCTTTAGAGCCATAGAACCAGGTCAGCAGAGCTGCTCTAGAGGCAGAGACCCAGGTCAGCAGAGCTGCTCTAGAGGCAGAGACCCAGGTCAGCAGAACTGCTTTAGAGCCAGAGAACCAGCTCAGCAGAGCTCTTTAGAGGAAAAGATCCAGGTCAGCAGAGCTGCTTTAGAGCCAGAGAACCAGGTCAGCAGAGCTGCTCTAGAGCCAGAGAACCAGGTCAGCAGATCTGCTTTAGAGCCATAGAACCAGGTCAGCAGATCTGTGATAGAGGCAGAGAACCAGGTCAGCAGAGCTGCTTTAGAGGGAGAGAAGCAGGTGAGCAGAGCTGCTTTAGAGCCAGAGATCCAGGTCAGTAGAGCTGCTTTAGAGGGAGAGCTGCAGGTCAGCAGAGCTGCTTTAGAGCCAGAGAACCAGGTCAGCAAAGCTGCTCTAGAGCCAGAGAACCAGGTCAGCAGAGCTGCTTTAGAGCCATAGAACCAGGTCAGCAGAGCTGCTCTAGAGGCAGAGAACCTTGTCAGCAGAGCTGATTTAGAGCCAGAGAACCAGGTCAGCAGAGCTGCTCTAGAGCCAGAGAACCTGGTCAGCAGAGCTGCTTTAGAGCCATAGAACCAGATCAGCAGAGCTGCTTTAGAGCCAGAGAACCAGGTCAGCAGAGCTGCTCTAGAGCCTAAGAACCAGGTCAGCAGAGCTGCTCTCGAGCCAGAGAACCAGGTCAGCAAAGCTGCTGTAGAGTCAGAGAAACCAGGTCAGTAGAGCTGCTTTAGAGCGAGAGAACCAGTTCAGCAGAGCTGCTTTAGAGGGAGAGAACCAGGTCAGCAGAGCTACTCTAGAGCCAGAAAACCAGGTCAGCAGAGATGCTCTAGAGCCAGAGAACCAGTTCAGCAGAACTGCTTTAGAGCCATAGAACTGGGTCAGCAGAGCTGCTCTAGAGCCAGAGAACTGGGTCATCAGAGCTGCTTTAGAGCCAGAGAACCCGGCCAGCAGAGCTGCTCTAGAGCCAGAGAACCAGGTCAGCAGAGCTGCTTTAGAGCCATAGAATCAGGTCAGCAGAGCTGCTCTAGAGGCAGAGAACCAGGTCAGCAGAGCTGATTAAGAGCCATAGAACCAGATCAGAAGGGCTGCTTTAGAGCCAGAGAACCAGGTCAGCAGAGCTGCTCTAGAGCCTAAGAACCAGGTCAGCAGAGCTGCTCTCGAGCCAGAGAACCAGGTCAGCAAAGCTGCTGTAGAGTCAGAGAAACCAGGTCAGTAGAGCTGCTTTAGAGCAAGAGAACCAGGTCAGCAGAGCTGCTTTAGAGGGAGAGAACCAGGTCAGCAGAGCAGCTCTAGAGCCAGAAAACCAGGTCAGCAGAGCTGCTCTAGAGCCAGAGAACCAGTTCAGCAGAACTGCTTTAGAGCCAGAGAACCAGGTCAGCAGAGCTGCTCTAGAGCCAGAGAACCAGGTCAGCAGATCTGCTTTAGAGCCATAGAACCAGATCAGCAGATCTGCGATAGAGGCAGAGAACCAGGTCAGCAGAGCTGCTTTAGAGGGAGAGAAGCAGGTGAGCAGAGCTGCTTTAGAGCCAGAGATCCAGGTCAGTAGAGCTGCTTTAGAGGGAGAGAATTAGTTCAGCTGAGCTGCTTTAGAGTCAGCGAACCAGGTCAGCAGAGCTGCTTTATAGTCAGAGAACCAGGTCAGCAGAGCTTCTTTAGAGTCAGCGAACCAGGTCAGCAGAGCTGCTGTAGAGCCAGAGAGAACCAGGTCAGCAGAGCTGCTTGAGAGGGAGAGAACCAGGTCAGCAGAGCTGCTCTACAGCCAGAGAACCAGGTCAGCAGATCTGCGTTAGAGCCATAGAACCAGGTCAGCGGAGCTGCTCTAGAGGCAGAGAACCAGGCCAGCAGAGCTGCTTTAGAGGGAGAGAACCAGGTCAGCAGAGCTGCTTTAGAGCCAGAGATACAGGTCAGGAGAGCTGCTCTACAGCCAGAGAAACCAGGTCAGCAGAGCTGCTTTAAAGGGAGTAAACCAGGTCAGCAGAGCTGCTTTAGAGCCAGAGAACCAGGTCAGCAGAGCTGCTCTAGAGCCAAAGAACCGGGTCAGCAGAGCTGCTTTAGAGCCATAGAACCAGGTCAGCAGAGCTGCTCTAGAGGCAGAGACCCAGGTCAGCAGAGCTGCTCTAGAGGCAGAGACCCAGGTCAGCAGAACTGCTTTAGAGCCAGAGAACCAGCTCAGCAGAGCTCTTTAGAGGAAAAGATCCAGGTCAGCAGAGCTGCTTTAGAGCCAGAGAACCAGGTCAGCAGAGCTGCTCTAGAGCCAGAGAACCAGGTCAGCAGATCTGCTTTAGAGCCATAGAACCAGGTCAGCAGATCTGTGATAGAGGCAGAGAACCAGGTCAGCAGAGCTGCTTTAGAGGGAGAGAAGCAGGTGAGCAGAGCTGCTTTAGAGCCAGAGATCCAGGTCAGTAGAGCTGCTTTAGAGGGAGAGCTGCAGGTCAGCAGAGCTGCTTTAGAGCCAGAGAACCAGGTCAGCAAAGCTGCTCTAGAGCCAGAGAACCAGGTCAGCAGAGCTGCTTTAGAGCCATAGAACCAGGTCAGCAGAGCTGCTCTAGAGGCAGAGAACCTTGTCAGCAGAGCTGATTTAGAGCCAGAGAACCAGGTCAGCAGAGCTGCTCTAGAGCCAGAGAACCTGGTCAGCAGAGCTGCTTTAGAGCCATAGAACCAGATCAGCAGAGCTGCTTTAGAGCCAGAGAACCAGGTCAGCAGAGCTGCTCTAGAGCCTAAGAACCAGGTCAGCAGAGCTGCTCTCGAGCCAGAGAACCAGGTCAGCAAAGCTGCTGTAGAGTCAGAGAAACCAGGTCAGTAGAGCTGCTTTAGAGCGAGAGAACCAGTTCAGCAGAGCTGCTTTAGAGGGAGAGAACCAGGTCAGCAGAGCTACTCTAGAGCCAGAAAACCAGGTCAGCAGAGATGCTCTAGAGCCAGAGAACCAGTTCAGCAGAACTGCTTTAGAGCCATAGAACTGGGTCAGCAGAGCTGCTCTAGAGCCAGAGAACTGGGTCATCAGAGCTGCTTTAGAGCCAGAGAACCCGGCCAGCAGAGCTGCTCTAGAGCCAGAGAACCAGGTCAGCAGAGCTGCTTTAGAGCCATAGAATCAGGTCAGCAGAGCTGCTCTAGAGGCAGAGAACCAGGTCAGCAGAGCTGATTAAGAGCCATAGAACCAGATCAGAAGGGCTGCTTTAGAGCCAGAGAACCAGGTCAGCAGAGCTGCTCTAGAGCCTAAGAACCAGGTCAGCAGAGCTGCTCTCGAGCCAGAGAACCAGGTCAGCAAAGCTGCTGTAGAGTCAGAGAAACCAGGTCAGTAGAGCTGCTTTAGAGCAAGAGAACCAGGTCAGCAGAGCTGCTTTAGAGGGAGAGAACCAGGTCAGCAGAGCAGCTCTAGAGCCAGAAAACCAGGTCAGCAGAGCTGCTCTAGAGCCAGAGAACCAGTTCAGCAGAACTGCTTTAGAGCCAGAGAACCAGGTCAGCAGAGCTGCTCTAGAGCCAGAGAACCAGGTCAGCAGATCTGCTTTAGAGCCATAGAACCAGATCAGCAGATCTGCGATAGAGGCAGAGAACCAGGTCAGCAGAGCTGCTTTAGAGGGAGAGAAGCAGGTGAGCAGAGCTGCTTTAGAGCCAGAGATCCAGGTCAGTAGAGCTGCTTTAGAGGGAGAGAAGCAGGTCAGCAGAGCTGCTTTAGAGCCAGAGAACCAGCTCAGCAGAGCTCTTTAGAGGAAAAGATCCAGGTCAGCAGAGCTGCTTTAGAGCCAGAGAACCAGGTCAGCAGAGCTGCTCTAGAGCCAGAGAACCAGGTCAGCAGATCTGCTTTAGAGCCATAGAAAGAGGTCAGCAGATCTGCGATAGAGGCAGGGAACCAGGTCAGCAGAGCTGCTTTAGAGGGAGAGAAGCAGGTGAGCAGAGCTGCTTTAGAGCCAGAGATCCAGGTCAGTAGAGCTGCTTTAGAGTGAGAGAAGCAGGTCAGCAGAGCTGCTTTAGAGCCAGAGAACCAGGTCAGCAAAGCTGCTCTAGAGCCAGAGAACCAGGTCAGCAGAACTGCTTTAGAGCCATAGAACCAGGTCAGCAGAGCTGCTCTAGAGGCAGAGAACATTGTCAGCAGAGCTGATTTAGAGCCAGAGAACCAGGTCAGCAGAGCTGCTCTAGAGCCAGAGAACCTGGTCAGCAGAGCTGCTTTAGAGCCATAGAACCAGATCAGCAGAGCTGCTTTAGAGCCAGAGAACCAGGTCAGCAGAGCTGCTCTAGAGCCTAAGAACCAGGTCAGCAGAGCTGCTCTCGAGCCAGAGAACCAGGTCAGCAAAGCTGCTGTAGAGTCAGAGAAACCAGGTCAGTAGAGCTGCTTTAGAGCGAGAGAACCAGTTCAGCAGAGCTGCTTTAGAGGGAGAGAACCAGGTCAGCAGAGCTACTCTAGAGCCAGAAAACCAGGTCAGCAGAGATGCTCTAGAGCCAGAGAACCAGTTCAGCAGAACTGCTTTAAAACCATAGAACTGGGTCAGCAGAGCTGCTCTAGAGCCAGAGAACTGGGTCATCAGAGCTGCCTTAGAGCCAGAGAACCCGGCCAGCAGAGCTGCTCTAGAGCCAGAGAACCAGGTCAGCAGAGCTGCTTTAGAGCCATAGAACCAGGTCAGCAGAGCTGCTCTAGAGGCAGAGAACCAGGTCAGCAGAGCTGATTAAGAGCCATAGAACCAGATCAGAAGGGCTGCTTTAGAGCCAGAGAACCAGGTCAGCAGAGCTGCTCTAGAGGCTAAGAACCAGGTCAGCAGAGCTGCTCTCGAGCCAGAGAACCAGGTCAGCAAAGCTGCTGTAGAGTCAGAGAAACCAGGTCAGTAGAGCTGCTTTAGAGCAAGAGAACCAGGTCAGCAGAGCTGCTTTAGAGGGAGAGAACCAGGTCAGCAGAGCAGCTCTAGAGCCAGAAAACCAGGTCAGCAGAGCTGCTCTAGAGCCAGAAAACCAGTTCAGCAGAACTGCTTTAGAGCTATAAAACCGGGTCAGCAGAGCTGCTCTAGAGCAAGAGAACCAGGTCAGCAGAGCTGCTTTAGAGCCAGAGAAACCAGGTCAGCAGAGCTGCTTTAGAGGGAGAGAACTAGTTCAGCAGAGCTGCTTTAGAGCCAGAGAACCCGGCCAGCAGAGCTGCTTTAGAGCCATAGAACCAGGTCAGCAGAGCTGCTCTAGAGACAGAGAACCAGCTCAGCAGAGCTGATTTAGAGCCAGAAAACCAGGTCAGTAGAGCTGCTTTACAGCCAGAGAACCAGGTCAGCAGAGCTGCTTTAGAGCCATAGAACCAGATCAGCAGAGCTGATTTAGAGCCAGAGAACCAGGTCAGCAGAGCTGCTCTAGAGCCTAAGAACCAGGTCAGCAGAGCTGCTCTCGAGCCAGAGAACCAGGTCAGCAAAGCTGCTGTAGAGTCAGAGAAACCAGGTCAGCAGAGCTGCTCTAGAGCCAGAAAACCAGGTCAGCAGAGCTGCTCTAGAGCCATAAAACCGGGTCAGCAGAGCTGCTCTAGAGCCAGAGAACCGGGTCAGCAGAGCTGCTCTAGAGCCAGAGAAACCAGGTCAGCAGAGCTGCTTTAGAGGGAGAGAACCAGTTCAGCAGAGCTGCTTTAGAGCCAGAGAACCCGGCCAGCAGAGCTGCTTTAGAGCCAGAGAACCAGGTCAGCACAGCTGCTTTAGAGCCAGAGAAGCAGGTCAGCAGAGCTGCTCTAGAGGAAGAGAGTCAGGTAAGCAGAGCTGCTCTAGAGGCAGAGAACCAGGTCAGCAGAGCTGATTTATAGGGAGAGAACCAGGTCAGCAGAGCTGCTTTACAGCCAGAGAACCAGGTCAGCAGAGCTGCTTTAGAGCCAGAGAACCAGGTCAGCAGAACTGCTTTGGAGTCATAGAACTGGGTCAGCAGAGCTGCTTTAGAGCATGAGAACCTGGTCAGCAGAGCTGTTGTAGAGCCAGAGACCCAGGTCAGCAGAACTGCTTTAGAGCCAGAGAACCAGCTCAGTAGAGCTCTTTAGAGGGAGAGAACCAGGTCAGCAGAGCTGCTTTAGAGCCGGAGAACCAGGTCAGCGGAGCTGCTCTAGAGACAGGGAACCAGGTCAGCAGAGCTGATTTATAGGGAGAGAACCAGGTCAGCAGAGCTGCTTTACAGCCAGAGAACCAGGTCAGCAGAGCTGCTTTAGAGCCAGAGATCCAGGTCAGCAGATCTGCTTTAGAGCCATAGAACTGGGTCAGCAGAGCTGCTCTAGAGCCAGAGAACCAGGTCAGCAGAGCTGATTTAGAGCCAGAAAACCAGGTCAGCAGAGCTGCTTTACAGCCAGAGAACCAGGTCAGCAGAGCTGCTTTAGAGCCATAGAACCAGATCAGCAGAGCTGATTTAGAGCCAGAGAAACAGGTCAGCAGAGCTGCTCTAGAGCCTAAGAACCAGGTCAGCAGAGCTGCACTCGTGCCAGAGAACCAGGTGAGCAAAGCTGCTGTAGAATCAGAGAAACCAGGTCAGCAGAGCTGCTCTAGAGCCAGAAAACCAGGTCAGCAGAGATGCTCTAGAGCCAGAAAACCAGGTCAGCAGAGCTGCTCTAGAGCCAGAGAACCAGTTCAGCAGAACTGCTTTAGAGTCATAAAACCGGGTCAGCAGAGCTGCTCTAGAGCCAGAGAACCGGGTCAGCAGAGCTGCTTTAGAGCCAGAGAACCCGGCCAGCAGAGCTGCTTTAGAGCCAGAGAGAACCAGGTCAGCAGAGCTGCTTTAGAGGGAGAGAACAAGGTCAGCAGAGCTGCTTTAGAGCCAGAGAACCAGGTCAGCAGAGCTGCTCTAGAGCCAAAGAACCCGGTCAGCAGAGCTGCTTTAGAGCCATAGAACCAGGTCAGCAGAGCTGCTCTAGAGGCAGAGAACCAGGTCAGCAGAGCTGATTTACAGCCAGAGAACCAGATCAGCAGAGATGCTCTAGAGCCAGAGAACCAGGTCAGCAGAGTTGCTTTAGAGCCAGAGAACCAGGTCAGCAGAGCTGCTCTAGAGCCTAAGAACTAGCTCAGCAGAGCTACTCTCGAGCCAGAGAACCAGGTCAGCAGAGCTGCTGTAGAGCCAGAGAAACCAGGTCAACAGAGCTGCTTTAGAGCCAGAGAACCAGGTCAGCAGAGCTGCTCTAGAGCCTAAGAACTAGGTCAGCAGAGCTGCTCTAGAGCCAGAGAACCAGGTCAGCAGAGCTGCTGTAGAGCCAGAGAAACCAGGTCAGTAGAGCTGCTTTAGAGTGAGAGAACCAGGACAGCAGAGCTGCTATAGAGGGAGAGTCCAGGTCAGCGGAGCTGCTCTGGAGCCAGAGAACCATATCAGCAGAGCTGCTCTAGAGCCAGAGAACCGGGTCAGCAGAACTGCTTTAGAGCCATAGAACCTGGCCAGCAGAGCTGCTTTAGTGCCAGAGAACCAGGTCAGCAGAGCTGCTTTAGAGCCAGAGAAACCAGGTCAGCAGAGCTGCTTTAGAAGGAGAGAACCAGGCCAGCAGATCTTCTTTAGAGTCAGCGAACCAGGTCAGCAGAGCTGCTTTATAGTCAGAGAACCAGGTCAGCAGAGCTGCTCTAGAGCCAGACACCCAAGTCAGCAGAGCTGCTTTAGAGCCAAAGAAGCAGTTCAGCAGAGCTGCTCTAGAGCCAAAGAAGCAGTTCAGCAGAGCTGCTCTAGAACCAGAGAAACCAGGTCAGCAGAGCTGCTTTAGAGGGAGAGAACCAGGCCAGCAGAGCTTCTTTAGAGTCAGCGAACCAGGTCAGCAGAGCTGCTGTAGAGCCAGAGAGAACCAGGTCAGCAGAGCTGCTTTAGAGGGAGAGAAACAGGTCAGCAGAGCTGCTTTAGAGCCAGAGAACCAGGTCAGCAGAGCTGCTCTAGAGCCAAAGAACCATGTCAGCAGACATGCTTTAGAGCTATAGAACGAGGTCAGCAGAGCTGCTCTAGAGGCAGAGACCCAGGTCACCAGAGCTGCTCTAGAGGCAGAGACCCAGGTCAGCAGAACTGCTTTAGAGCCTTAGAACCAGCTCAGCAGAGCTCTTTAGTGGGAGAGAACAAGGTCAGCAGAGCTGCTTTAGAGCCAGAGAACCAGGTCAGCAGAGCTGCTCCTGAGCCAGAGAACCAGGTCAGCAGAGCTGCTTTAGAGCCATAAAACCAAGTCAGCAGAGCTGCTCTAGAGGCAGAGAACCAGGTCAGCAGAGCTGATTTATAGGGAGAGAACCAGGTCAGCAGTGCTGCTTTACAGCCAGAGAACCAGGTCAGCAGAGCTGCTTTAGAGCCGGAGAACCAGGTCAGCAGAGCTGCTTTAGAGCCATAGAACCAGGTCAGCAGAGCTGCTTTATAGCCAGAGAACCAGGTCAGCAGAGCTGCTCTAGAGCCTAAGAACTAGGTCAGCAGAGCTGCTCTAAAGGCAGAGACCCAGGTCAGCAGAACTGCTTTAGAGCCAGAGAACCAGCTCAGCAGAGCTCTTTAGAGGGAGAGAACCAGGCCAGTAGAGCTGCTTTAGAGCCAGAGAACCAGGTCATCAGAGCTGCTCTACAGCCAGAGAACCAGGTCAGCAGACCTGCGTTAGAGCCATAGAACCAGGTCAGCGGAGCTGCTCTAGAGGCAGAGAACCAGGCCAGCAGAGCTGCTTTAGAGGGAGAGAACCAGGTCAGCAGAGCTGCTTTAGAGCCAGAGATACAGGTCAGGAGAGCTGCTCTACAGCCAGAGAAACCAGGTCAGCAGAGCTGCTTTAACGGGAGAGAACCAGGTCAGCAGAGCTGCTTTAGTGCCAGAGAACCAGGTCAGCAGAGCTGCTCTAGAGCCATAGAACCAGGTCAGCAGAGCTGCTTTAGAGCCATAGAACCAGGTCAGCAGAGCTGCTCTAGAGGCAGAGAACCAGGTCAGCAGAGCTGATTTATAGGGAGAGAACCAGGTCAGCAGAGCTGCTTTACAGCCATAGAACCAGGTCAGCAGAGCTGCTTTACAGCCAGAGAACCAGGTCAGCAGAGCTGCTTTAGAGCCATACCAGGTCAGCAGAGCTGCTTTAGAGCCAGAGAACCAGGTCAGCAGAGCTGCTCTAGAGCCTAAGAACTAGGTCAGCAGAGCTGCTCTAGAGCCAGAGAACCAGGTCAGCAGAGCTGCTGTAGAGCCAGAGAAACCAGGTCAGTAGAGCTGCTTTAGAGCGAGAGAACCAGGTCAGCAGAGCTGCTTTAGAGCGAGAGAACCAGGTCAGCAGAGCTGCTTTAGAGGGAGAGAACCAGGTCAGCAGAGCAGCTCTAGAGCCAGAGAACCAGGTGAGCAGAGCTGCTCTAGAGCCAGAGAAACCAGGTCAGCAGAGCTGCTTTAGAGGGAGAGCCAGGCCAGCAGAGCTTCTTTAGAGTCAGCAAACCAGGTCAGCAGAGTAGCTTTATAGTCAGAAAACCAGGTCAGCAGAGCTCCTTTAGAGCCAGAGAACCAGGTCAGCAGAGCTGCTCTAGAGCCAGAGAACCAAGTCAGCAGAGCTACTTTAGAGCTAGAGAACCGGGTCAGCAGAGCTGCTTTACAGCCAGAGAACCAGGTCAGCAGAGCTGCTCGAGAACCTGAGAACCAGGTCAGCAAAGCTGCTCTAGAGCCAAAGAAGCAGTTCAGCAGAGCTGCTCTAGAGCCAAAGAAGCAGTTCAGCAGAGCTGCTCTAGAACCAGAGACCCAAGTCAGCAGAGCTGCTCTAGAGGCTGAGAACCAGGTCAGCAGAGCTGCTCTAGAGGCCGAGAACCAGGTCAGCAGAGCTGCTGTAGAGCCAGAGAGAACCAGGTCAGCAGAGCTGCTTTAGAGGGAGAGAACCAGGTCAGCAGAGATGCTTAAGAGCCAGAGAACCAGGTCAGCAGAGCTGCTCTAGAGCCAAAGAACCGGGTCAGCAGAGCCGCTTTAGAGCCATAGAACCAGGTCAGCAGAGCTGCTCTAGAGGCAAAGACCCAGGTCAGCAGAGTTGCCCTAGAGGCAGAGACCCAGGTCAGCAGAACTGCTTTAGAGCCAGAGAACCAGCTCAGCAGAGCTCTTTAGAGGGAGAGAACCAGGTCAGCAGAGCTGCTTTAGAGCCAGAGAACCAGGTCAGCAGAGCTGCTCTAGAACCTGAGAACCAGGTCAGCAGAGCTGCTCTAGATCCAGAGAACCAGGTCAGCAGAGCTGCTGTAGAGCCAGAGAAACCAGGTCAGCAGAGCCGTTGTAGAGCCAGAGAACCAGGTCTGCAGAGCTGCTCTAAAGCCAAAGAAGCAGTTCAGCAGATCTGCTCTAGAACCAAAGACCCAGGTCAGCAGAGTTGCCCTAGAGGCAGAGACCCAGGTCAGCAGAACTGCTTTAGAGCCAGAGAACCAGCTCAGCAGAGCTCTTTAGAGGGAGAGAACCAGGTCAGCAGAGCTGCTTTAGAGCCAGAGAACCAGGTCAGCAGAGCTGCTCTAGAACCTGAGAACCAGGTCAGCAGAGCAGCTCTAGAGCCAGAGAACCGGGACAGCAGAGCTGCTCTAGAGCCAGAGAACCAGGTGAGCAGAACTGCTTTAGAGCCATAGAACTGGGTCAGCAGAGCTGCTCTAGAGCCAGAGAACCGGGTCAGCAGAGCTGCTTTAGAGCCAGAGAAACCAGGTCAGCAGAGCTGCTTTAGAGGGAGAGAACCTGTTCATGATTGCTGCTTTAGAGCCAGAGAACCCGGCCAGCAGAGCTGCTTTAGAGCCAGAGAACCAGGTCAGCAGAGCTGCTCTAGGGGAGGAGAGCCAGGTCAGCAGAGCTGCTCTAGAGCCAGTGAACCATGTCAGCAGAACTGCTTTAGAGCCATAGAACCAAGTCAGCAGAGCTGCTTTAGAGCCAGAGAAACCAGGTCAGCAGAGCTGTTGTAGAGTCAGAGAACCAGGTCAGCAGAGCTGCTCTGGAGCCTAAGAAGCAGGTCAGCAGAGCTGCTCTAGAACCAGAGACCCAGGTCAGCAGAGCTGCTCTAGAGGCCGAGAACCAGGTCAGTAGAGCCGCTGTTGAGCCAGAGAAACCAGGTCAGCAGAGCTGCTTTAGAGGGAGAGAACCAGGTCAGCAGAACTGCTTTAGAGCCAGAGAACCAGGTCAGCAGAGCTGCTCTGGAGCCAGAGAATCAGGTCAGCAGAGCTGCTTTAGAGACATAGAATCAGGTCATCAGAGCTGCTCTAAAAGCAGAGACCCAGGTCAGCAGAACTGCTTTAGAGCCAGAGAACCAGGTCAGCAGAGCTGCGTTAGAGCCATAGAACCAGGTCAGCGGAGCTGCTCTAGAGCCAGAGATCCAGGTCAGCAGAGCTGTTCTACAGCCAGAGAAACCAGGTCAGCAGAGGTGCTTTAAAGGGAGAGAACCAGGTCAGCAGAGTTGCTTTAGAGCCATAGAACCAGGTCAGCAGAGCTGCTCTAGAGCCTAAGAACTAGCTCAGCAGAGCTACTCTCGAGCCAGAGAACCAGGTCAGCAGAGCTGCTGTAGAGCCAGAGAAACCAGGTCAACAGAGCTGCTTTAGAGCCAGAGAACCAGGTCAGCAGAGCTGCTCTAGAGCCTAAGAACTAGGTCAGCAGAGCTGCTCTAGAGCCAGAGAACCAGGTCAGCAGAGCTGCTGTAGAGCCAGAGAAACCAGGTCAGTAGAGCTGCTTTAGAGTGAGAGAACCAGGACAGCAGAGCTGCTATAGAGGGAGAGTCCAGGTCAGCGGAGCTGCTCTGGAGCCAGAGAACCATATCAGCAGAGCTGCTCTAGAGCCAGAGAACCGGGTCAGCAGAACTGCTTTAGAGCCATAGAACCTGGCCAGCAGAGCTGCTTTAGTGCCAGAGAACCAGGTCAGCAGAGCTGCTTTAGAGCCAGAGAAACCAGGTCAGCAGAGCTGCTTTAGAAGGAGAGAACCAGGCCAGCAGATCTTCTTTAGAGTCAGCGAACCAGGTCAGCAGAGCTGCTTTATAGTCAGAGAACCAGGTCAGCAGAGCTGCTCTAGAGCCAGACACCCAAGTCAGCAGAGCTGCTTTAGAGCCAAAGAAGCAGTTCAGCAGAGCTGCTCTAGAGCCAAAGAAGCAGTTCAGCAGAGCTGCTCTAGAACCAGAGAAACCAGGTCAGCAGAGCTGCTTTAGAGGGAGAGAACCAGGCCAGCAGAGCTTCTTTAGAGTCAGCGAACCAGGTCAGCAGAGCTGCTGTAGAGCCAGAGAGAACCAGGTCAGCAGAGCTGCTTTAGAGGGAGAGAAACAGGTCAGCAGAGCTGCTTTAGAGCCAGAGAACCAGGTCAGCAGAGCTGCTCTAGAGCCAAAGAACCATGTCAGCAGACATGCTTTAGAGCTATAGAACGAGGTCAGCAGAGCTGCTCTAGAGGCAGAGACCCAGGTCACCAGAGCTGCTCTAGAGGCAGAGACCCAGGTCAGCAGAACTGCTTTAGAGCCTTAGAACCAGCTCAGCAGAGCTCTTTAGTGGGAGAGAACAAGGTCAGCAGAGCTGCTTTAGAGCCAGAGAACCAGGTCAGCAGAGCTGCTCCTGAGCCAGAGAACCAGGTCAGCAGAGCTGCTTTAGAGCCATAAAACCAAGTCAGCAGAGCTGCTCTAGAGGCAGAGAACCAGGTCAGCAGAGCTGATTTATAGGGAGAGAACCAGGTCAGCAGTGCTGCTTTACAGCCAGAGAACCAGGTCAGCAGAGCTGCTTTAGAGCCGGAGAACCAGGTCAGCAGAGCTGCTTTAGAGCCATAGAACCAGGTCAGCAGAGCTGCTTTATAGCCAGAGAACCAGGTCAGCAGAGCTGCTCTAGAGCCTAAGAACTAGGTCAGCAGAGCTGCTCTAAAGGCAGAGACCCAGGTCAGCAGAACTGCTTTAGAGCCAGAGAACCAGCTCAGCAGAGCTCTTTAGAGGGAGAGAACCAGGCCAGTAGAGCTGCTTTAGAGCCAGAGAACCAGGTCATCAGAGCTGCTCTACAGCCAGAGAACCAGGTCAGCAGACCTGCGTTAGAGCCATAGAACCAGGTCAGCGGAGCTGCTCTAGAGGCAGAGAACCAGGCCAGCAGAGCTGCTTTAGAGGGAGAGAACCAGGTCAGCAGAGCTGCTTTAGAGCCAGAGATACAGGTCAGGAGAGCTGCTCTACAGCCAGAGAAACCAGGTCAGCAGAGCTGCTTTAACGGGAGAGAACCAGGTCAGCAGAGCTGCTTTAGTGCCAGAGAACCAGGTCAGCAGAGCTGCTCTAGAGCCATAGAACCAGGTCAGCAGAGCTGCTTTAGAGCCATAGAACCAGGTCAGCAGAGCTGCTCTAGAGGCAGAGAACCAGGTCAGCAGAGCTGATTTATAGGGAGAGAACCAGGTCAGCAGAGCTGCTTTACAGCCATAGAACCAGGTCAGCAGAGCTGCTTTACAGCCAGAGAACCAGGTCAGCAGAGCTGCTTTAGAGCCATACCAGGTCAGCAGAGCTGCTTTAGAGCCAGAGAACCAGGTCAGCAGAGCTGCTCTAGAGCCTAAGAACTAGGTCAGCAGAGCTGCTCTAGAGCCAGAGAACCAGGTCAGCAGAGCTGCTGTAGAGCCAGAGAAACCAGGTCAGTAGAGCTGCTTTAGAGCGAGAGAACCAGGTCAGCAGAGCTGCTTTAGAGCGAGAGAACCAGGTCAGCAGAGCTGCTTTAGAGGGAGAGAACCAGGTCAGCAGAGCAGCTCTAGAGCCAGAGAACCAGGTGAGCAGAGCTGCTCTAGAGCCAGAGAAACCAGGTCAGCAGAGCTGCTTTAGAGGGAGAGCCAGGCCAGCAGAGCTTCTTTAGAGTCAGCAAACCAGGTCAGCAGAGTAGCTTTATAGTCAGAAAACCAGGTCAGCAGAGCTCCTTTAGAGCCAGAGAACCAGGTCAGCAGAGCTGCTCTAGAGCCAGAGAACCAAGTCAGCAGAGCTACTTTAGAGCTAGAGAACCGGGTCAGCAGAGCTGCTTTACAGCCAGAGAACCAGGTCAGCAGAGCTGCTCGAGAACCTGAGAACCAGGTCAGCAAAGCTGCTCTAGAGCCAAAGAAGCAGTTCAGCAGAGCTGCTCTAGAGCCAAAGAAGCAGTTCAGCAGAGCTGCTCTAGAACCAGAGACCCAAGTCAGCAGAGCTGCTCTAGAGGCTGAGAACCAGGTCAGCAGAGCTGCTCTAGAGGCCGAGAACCAGGTCAGCAGAGCTGCTGTAGAGCCAGAGAGAACCAGGTCAGCAGAGCTGCTTTAGAGGGAGAGAACCAGGTCAGCAGAGATGCTTAAGAGCCAGAGAACCAGGTCAGCAGAGCTGCTCTAGAGCCAAAGAACCGGGTCAGCAGAGCCGCTTTAGAGCCATAGAACCAGGTCAGCAGAGCTGCTCTAGAGGCAAAGACCCAGGTCAGCAGAGTTGCCCTAGAGGCAGAGACCCAGGTCAGCAGAACTGCTTTAGAGCCAGAGAACCAGCTCAGCAGAGCTCTTTAGAGGGAGAGAACCAGGTCAGCAGAGCTGCTTTAGAGCCAGAGAACCAGGTCAGCAGAGCTGCTCTAGAACCTGAGAACCAGGTCAGCAGAGCTGCTCTAGATCCAGAGAACCAGGTCAGCAGAGCTGCTGTAGAGCCAGAGAAACCAGGTCAGCAGAGCCGTTGTAGAGCCAGAGAACCAGGTCTGCAGAGCTGCTCTAAAGCCAAAGAAGCAGTTCAGCAGATCTGCTCTAGAACCAAAGACCCAGGTCAGCAGAGTTGCCCTAGAGGCAGAGACCCAGGTCAGCAGAACTGCTTTAGAGCCAGAGAACCAGCTCAGCAGAGCTCTTTAGAGGGAGAGAACCAGGTCAGCAGAGCTGCTTTAGAGCCAGAGAACCAGGTCAGCAGAGCTGCTCTAGAACCTGAGAACCAGGTCAGCAGAGCAGCTCTAGAGCCAGAGAACCGGGACAGCAGAGCTGCTCTAGAGCCAGAGAACCAGGTGAGCAGAACTGCTTTAGAGCCATAGAACTGGGTCAGCAGAGCTGCTCTAGAGCCAGAGAACCGGGTCAGCAGAGCTGCTTTAGAGCCAGAGAAACCAGGTCAGCAGAGCTGCTTTAGAGGGAGAGAACCTGTTCATGATTGCTGCTTTAGAGCCAGAGAACCCGGCCAGCAGAGCTGCTTTAGAGCCAGAGAACCAGGTCAGCAGAGCTGCTCTAGGGGAGGAGAGCCAGGTCAGCAGAGCTGCTCTAGAGCCAGTGAACCATGTCAGCAGAACTGCTTTAGAGCCATAGAACCAAGTCAGCAGAGCTGCTTTAGAGCCAGAGAAACCAGGTCAGCAGAGCTGTTGTAGAGTCAGAGAACCAGGTCAGCAGAGCTGCTCTGGAGCCTAAGAAGCAGGTCAGCAGAGCTGCTCTAGAACCAGAGACCCAGGTCAGCAGAGCTGCTCTAGAGGCCGAGAACCAGGTCAGTAGAGCCGCTGTTGAGCCAGAGAAACCAGGTCAGCAGAGCTGCTTTAGAGGGAGAGAACCAGGTCAGCAGAACTGCTTTAGAGCCAGAGAACCAGGTCAGCAGAGCTGCTCTGGAGCCAGAGAATCAGGTCAGCAGAGCTGCTTTAGAGACATAGAATCAGGTCATCAGAGCTGCTCTAAAAGCAGAGACCCAGGTCAGCAGAACTGCTTTAGAGCCAGAGAACCAGGTCAGCAGAGCTGCGTTAGAGCCATAGAACCAGGTCAGCGGAGCTGCTCTAGAGCCAGAGATCCAGGTCAGCAGAGCTGTTCTACAGCCAGAGAAACCAGGTCAGCAGAGGTGCTTTAAAGGGAGAGAACCAGGTCAGCAGAGTTGCTTTAGAGCCATAGAACCAGGTCAGCAGAGCTGCTCTAGAGCCTAAGAACTAGCTCAGCAGAGCTACTCTCGAGCCAGAGAACCAGGTCAGCAGAGCTGCTGTAGAGCCAGAGAAACCAGGTCAACAGAGCTGCTTTAGAGCCAGAGAACCAGGTCAGCAGAGCTGCTCTAGAGCCTAAGAACTAGGTCAGCAGAGCTGCTCTAGAGCCAGAGAACCAGGTCAGCAGAGCTGCTGTAGAGCCAGAGAAACCAGGTCAGTAGAGCTGCTTTAGAGTGAGAGAACCAGGACAGCAGAGCTGCTATAGAGGGAGAGTCCAGGTCAGCGGAGCTGCTCTGGAGCCAGAGAACCATATCAGCAGAGCTGCTCTAGAGCCAGAGAACCGGGTCAGCAGAACTGCTTTAGAGCCATAGAACCTGGCCAGCAGAGCTGCTTTAGTGCCAGAGAACCAGGTCAGCAGAGCTGCTTTAGAGCCAGAGAAACCAGGTCAGCAGAGCTGCTTTAGAAGGAGAGAACCAGGCCAGCAGATCTTCTTTAGAGTCAGCGAACCAGGTCAGCAGAGCTGCTTTATAGTCAGAGAACCAGGTCAGCAGAGCTGCTCTAGAGCCAGACACCCAAGTCAGCAGAGCTGCTTTAGAGCCAAAGAAGCAGTTCAGCAGAGCTGCTCTAGAGCCAAAGAAGCAGTTCAGCAGAGCTGCTCTAGAACCAGAGAAACCAGGTCAGCAGAGCTGCTTTAGAGGGAGAGAACCAGGCCAGCAGAGCTTCTTTAGAGTCAGCGAACCAGGTCAGCAGAGCTTCTGTAGAGCCAGAGAGAACCAGGTCAGCAGAGCTGCTTTAGAGGGAGAGAAACAGGTCAGCAAAGCTGCTTTAGAGCCAGAGAACCAGGTCAGCAGAGCTGCTCTAGAGCCAAAGAACCATGTCAGCAGACATGCTTTAGAGCTATAGAACGAGGTCAGCAGAGCTGCTCTAGAGGCAGAGACCCAGGTCACCAGAGCTGCTCTAGAGGCAGAGACCCAGGTCAGCAGAACTGCTTTAAAGCCTTAGAACCAGCTCAGCAGAGCTCTTTAGTGGGAGAGAACAAGGTCAGCAGAGCTGCTTTAGAGCCAGAGAACCAGGTCAGCAGAGCTGCTCCTGAGCCAGAGAACCAGGTCAGCAGAGCTGCTTTAGAGCCATAAAACCAAGTCAGCAGAGCTGCTCTAGAGGCAGAGAACCAGGTCAGCAGAGCTGATTTATAGGGAGAGAACCAGGTCAGCAGTGCTGCTTTACAGCCAGAGAACCAGGTCAGCAGAGCTGCTTTAGAGCCGGAGAACCAGGTCAGCAGAGCTGCTTTAGAGCCATAGAACCAGGTCAGCAGAGCTGCTTTATAGCCAGAGAACCAGGTCAGCAGAGCTGCTCTAGAGCCTAAGAACTAGGTCAGCAGAGCTGCTCTAAAGGCAGAGACCCAGGTCAGCAGAACTGCTTTAGAGCCAGAGAACCAGCTCAGCAGAGCTCTTTAGAGGGAGAGAACCAGGCCAGTAGAGCTGCTTTAGAGCCAGAGAACCAGGTCATCAGAGCTGCTCTACAGCCAGAGAACCAGGTCAGCAGACCTGCGTTAGAGCCATAGAACCAGGTCAGCGGAGCTGCTCTAGAGGCAGAGAACCAGGCCAGCAGAGCTGCTTTAGAGGGAGAGAACCAGGTCAGCAGAGCTGCTTTAGAGCCAGAGATACAGGTCAGGAGAGCTGCTCTACAGCCAGAGAAACCAGGTCAGCAGAGCTGCTTTAACGGGAGAGAACCAGGTCAGCAGAGCTGCTTTAGTGCCAGAGAACCAGGTCAGCAGAGCTGCTCTAGAGCCATAGAACCAGGTCAGCAGAGCTGCTTTAGAGCCATAGAACCAGGTCAGCAGAGCTGCTCTAGAGGCAGAGAACCAGGTCAGCAGAGCTGATTTATAGGGAGAGAACCAGGTCAGCAGAGCTGCTTTACAGCCATAGAACCAGGTCAGCAGAGCTGCTTTACAGCCAGAGAACCAGGTCAGCAGAGCTGCTTTAGAGCCATACCAGGTCAGCAGAGCTGCTTTAGAGCCAGAGAACCAGGTCAGCAGAGCTGCTCTAGAGCCTAAGAACTAGGACAGCAGAGCTGCTCTAGAGCCAGAGAACCAGGTCAGCAGAGCTGCTGTAGAGCCAGAGAAACCAGGTCAGTAGAGCTGCTTTAGAGCGAGAGAACCAGGTCAGCAGAGCTGCTTTAGAGCGAGAGAACCAGGTCAGCAGAGCTGCTTTAGAGGGAGAGAACCAGGTCAGCAGAGCAGCTCTAGAGCCAGAGAACCAGGTGAGCAGAGCTGCTCTAGAGCCAGAGAAACCAGGTCAGCAGAGCTGCTTTAGAGGGAGAGCCAGGCCAGCAGAGCGTCTTTAGAGTCAGCAAACCAGGTCAGCAGAGTAGCTTTATAGTCAGAAAACCAGGTCAGCAGAGCTCCTTTAGAGCCAGAGAACCAGGTCAGCAGAGCTGCTCTAGAGCCAGAGAACCAAGTCAGCAGAGCTACTTTAGAGCTAGAGAACCGGGTCAGCAGAGCTGCTTTACAGCCAGAGAACCAGGTCAGCAGAGCTGCTCGAGAACCTGAGAACCAGGTCAGCAAAGCTGCTCTAGAGCCAAAGAAGCAGTTCAGCAGAGCTGCTCTAGAGCCAAAGAAGCAGTTCAGCAGAGCTGCTCTAGAACCAGAGACCCAAGTCAGCAGAGCTGCTCTAGAGGCTGAGAACCAGGTCAGCAGAGCTGCTCTAGAGGCCGAGAACCAGGTCAGCAGAGCTGCTGTAGAGCCAGAGAGAACCAGGTCAGCAGAGCTGCTTTAGAGGGAGAGAACCAGGTCAGCAGAGATGCTTAAGAGCCAGAGAACCAGGTCAGCAGAGCTGCTCTAGAGCCAAAGAACCGGGTCAGCAGAGCCGCTTTAGAGCCATAGAACCAGGTCAGCAGAGCTGCTCTAGAGGCAAAGACCCAGGTCAGCAGAGTTGCCCTAGAGGCAGAGACCCAGGTCAGCAGAACTGCTTTAGAGCCAGAGAACCAGCTCAGCAGAGCTCTTTAGAGGGAGAGAACCAGGTCAGCAGAGCTGCTTTAGAGCCAGAGAACCAGGTCAGCAGAGCTGCTCTAGAACCTGAGAACCAGGTCAGCAGAGCTGCTCTAGATCCAGAGAACCAGGTCAGCAGAGCTGCTGTAGAGCCAGAGAAACCAGGTCAGCAGAGCCGTTGTAGAGCCAGAGAACCAGGTCAGCAGAGCTGCTCTAAAGCCAAAGAAGCAGTTCAGCAGATCTGCTCTAGAACCAAAGACCCAGGTCAGCAGAGTTGCCCTAGAGGCAGAGACCCAGGTCAGCAGAACTGCTTTAGAGCCAGAGAACCAGCTCAGCAGAGCTCTTTAGAGGGAGAGAACCAGGTCAGCAGAGCTGCTTTAGAGCCAGAGAACCAGGTCAGCAGAGCTGCTCTAGAACCTGAGAACCAGGTCAGCAGAGCAGCTCTAGAGCCAGAGAACCGGGACAGCAGAGCTGCTCTAGAGCCAGAGAACCAGGTGAGCAGAACTGCTTTAGAGCCATAGAACTGGGTCAGCAGAGCTGCTCTAGAGCCAGAGAACCGGGTCAGCAGAGCTGCTTTAGAGCGAAAGAAACCAGGTCAGCAGAGCTGCTTTAGAGGGAGAGAACCTGTTCATGATTGCTGCTTTAGAGCCAGAGAACCCGGCCAGCAGAGCTGCTTTAGAGCCAGAGAACCAGGTCAGCAGAGCTGCTTTAGAGCCAGAGAACCAGGTCAGCAGAGCTGCTCTAGGGGAGGAGAGCCAAGTCAGCAGAGCTGCTCTAGAGCCAGTGAACCATGTCAGCAGAACTGCTTTAGAGCCATAGAACCAAGTCAGCAGAGCTGCTTTAGAGCCAGAGAAACCAGGTCAGCAGAGCTGTTGTAGAGTCAGAGAACCAGGTCAGCAGAGCTGCTCTGGAGCCTAAGAAGCAGGTCAGCAGAGCTGCTCTAGAACCAGAGACCCAGGTCAGCAGAGCATCTGTCACATAACTTTCCTAGCTGACACACACACTCTATCTAGTACTGCTACACTTACATCTCCGGTTCACCAAGATGGCAGACAACATGGGTCTAACCTTCGCTGACGACGAAGTAGAAAGGATCCTGGCAGCTATCAACCCCTTTGAAGGATTAAGCAATACCGATCCAGGTCCCAATCATGCTGATTGGGATGAGCTAGCTAACTTAAGGAGAAACCAGATCAGAACTGCTCTGCATGGTCTATTGATGACGGAATACCTGCGGGCCAATGCAGCCCCCCAAGGTTTGATTGTCCGCAATGAGCCCTTTATTTTCCAACAGGATAAGACTTTCAAACGTGATTGGTCACTAATCTCGTGGCATTGCACTCGGGACTGGTTAGTCCTAATTATAAAAACAGCCACCAGACTTACACAAGAACTCAAAGTCGAGATCGTCAATCTAGAAGTCCGTTTGAAGGCCTATATATCCCCCAGTGTACTCAAAAAACGTTTAGAGGAACTCAATCAAGAGATGACAGAGTTCGAAATGACTTTAAAACAAAGCAAATATAACAAACTAAAGAAGGACACTTCACGGTTCAGTCACGAACGAGTATATCCCTATATACGAGATGACTATGTTCCTAAGAACCAGGATCAGAGTGAGGATGGTGACTCCTCTGACACCGGTTCAGATAACTCTAACTCCAGCAGGGGCAGTGGTAAACGTTTCTATAGAGGGAGGGCCAATCACAACCAGCGCCCTCCGTACCAGAGGGGAGGGAGATGGGATGGCTATCAAGGCCCCCCGATGTATCCCCCATACGCTTATGGTCCACCTATGATGGGACCATTTCCACAATGGATACCTCCTCCTCAAGAGTATGAATACAACTACAACCCACAACCTTTTTTAGGGGCACGCCAAGGCCCACGGAGGGCCCGCAACAGAGGAGGATACAACGTCCACTGGTCTACACCCGAGACCGAGACCCCACGAATGTCAACCAGGAGTATGACCAACAACATACCTCCTCAACCATCAACGAGCCGGAAGTAAATCTGGTGGTCAATCTCACCGATGTGGTCCTTACACCAACACAAAAGAGGGTCCTTGAGAGAGGACTGGGTTTTGTACCCACTAATCGGTTGGACAAATTCAAGATCCTCACTGAGATCACCGAATTCATACGTAAATTGAAATTGAAGGTTTTCTTTGAAAACAACCCATCCACCACTGAGGTGGTAAGACAAGATACTGGCCTCCGTAATAAATCCACTTTTGTTCCCCCTAACTCCACCCTACCGGTGGAGATGCTTGCATTTGAGAAAGCGGTGATGGGTGAAATCCAAGACATCACGGCAGGATGTGGTCACACCTTTCACAATACATCAAGGGAAGAGAAGGTGGCTATACATGAACTATCAACAAACCAGGATATTACCATCAAACCTGCAGATAAAGGGGGAGCCATTGTTTTACAAACCACTGTCAACTATGACATTGAATGTAGGAAACTGCTGGATGACCGCAGGAACTATGGAATCCTTCGGGCAGATCCTACTGAGTCAATCAGGGTCAGGATCGTCACAATGGTAGAGGAGGCCTTAGCAAACGACTGGATCTCCAAGAAGGAGGCTGAATTTTTGGTTAATACCAATCCCAGGATCCCCTACTTCTACACCATACCTAAAATCCATAAGAACCTGGTCTCACCACCTGGTAGACCCATCGTCTCTGGTGTGAATTCCATTTTGGAACCTCTGTCAAGGTTCGCGGATGCGTTCCTTCGACCATTGGTTCAAAGCACCAGCACCTACCTACGGGATACCAAGAACGTCCTGCAAATTCTGCAGGATATCGACTTTGACCCCACCAAAAATTTACTCATGGGATTAGACGTGGAGAGCCTATATACCAGTCTCCCACACGACGAAACACTGCTAATCATTGAGGAGGTTCTATTCTCTACTCCCTGGGAGTACCACACACCTCGTAGTCTGGTGATGGAATGTGTTTCACTGGCTCTCACCCGCAATTTCTTTATGTATGCTGAAGACATATATGAACAACGTCACGGTACCAGCATGGGGAGTACCTTTGCTCCAAGTCTAGCAGGGCTGTATGTACACCATCTGGAAACTAACAGGATCCTACACACGATGAACCCATACCTTGCTCACATCAAAGTATGGAAAAGGTATATTGACGATGTCTTGGTCGTGTGGGAGGGTGACGTCGAATCAACAGAGGCATTCATGCTATGGCTGAATCAACAGAATGCATTTCTGAAATTTACACATAGTGTGTCGGCGGAAAACCTGGTGTTCTTGGACCTGAATATCTACCCTGAACAGGGGAAACTCAAAACCACAACACACTTTAAGGCAACAGCTAAGAACTGTTTACTTTTGTTTGACAGTTTTCACCCCCGTCACCTGAGGGAAAACTTACCGTACGGCCAGTTCCTGCGTCTGCGGAGAAACTGTACTGAAATTAGTGACTTCAAACAACAAGCATCTGAACTGCGTACCAAACTGATAAAACGCAATTACCCTGAGAAAATCGTTGACAAAGCCTTAAAAAGAGCAAGGAATAATAACAGAGAGGCTCTTTTGGAAGACAAAGTGGAAAACCAGATCGATGAGAGACCGATATGTGTAACAACTTACAATACACATTCTAACCAGATCACTAAGATAGTGAATAAACACTGGCGTCTACTCAATTCCTGCGGATTGAACATAACGAAACCTATGTTTGCTCACAAGCGGGGACGCAACTTAAGAGACATGCTTGTTCACACAAGACCAAAGAACATATCTCGACCAAGACCTGTCGGCCTACTACCCCCAGTACAAGGGCATCATCCTTGTGGGAACTGCAGCACTTGTCACCTGACGAGAAAAAGTACACACATCACGTTCCGGAATGGCGATGAGTGGGACCAGAGAAGCTTCACGAATTGTAATAGCAAAAATGTTGTATATCTAATCACTTGTCCGTGTGGCCTTGAGTATGTGGGGATGACATCCAGACCAATTAAGGTACGTATTGGCGAACATCGCAGTAATGTCAGATGCGGTAGGAGCACTACCAAGATGTCCAATCACTATATTTCCAAAAGCCATTGTATAGATGATTTACAGTGGACAGTGATAGAACAATTGAGTAACGAACACAGCCTCCTAGAGAAGGAACAACGATGGGTGTTCCGTCTCAAAACACACATCCATGGATTAAATGAAGATATACCATGGAATCAGTTCCGAGTATAACCATCATCATACCTAACTGAGTACTGTCCAATTACCGGTTCTCCACCTGACGAGATTAATCCTTTCAAGTTTGTCTTCTTTTCCTTTTTTTGCCCCTCGTATCGGCCCAGAACCAGTGTAGTACCACTCTAGGACCATTGTGTTATTTTTCTATCGTTTTTTCATGTACTTGTCGAATACCCCTTGACCACAGCAAAGGCCCCCCTGGATTAGCCCTCTAGTGTACCTATCCGATGCATATACACACCTCTTGGTTTAGCCATATACCAGCTGAGTGTTTCTACTAGGCATGGTTGGGGCATTTTTTCCTACCTTTTTTTATATTTATTTTTATATTAGTCTTTCAATATTAACATCTTTAACCCCATACGTTATGCAGGCAAAGTATATGGACACCTAGTGATACCTTCCCAGTTGATATATTTGTTGTTTTCATAACCTCAATTTTAGGTCATGTGGACTGCCTATTACACGCTTTTTTTAACATCTTTCACCCTTCAATTTTGGGTTTCGATAGCGCTCCATCAGGCATCCGACTTAGACACCACTTTCCCTTTGGGGGTCCTTACAGTCTCATCACGATGACCCGGCCGCCTCTAACTTCCGGCTCCGGGTCCCGTGTAGCAGCGCCTGCGTGCTTCAGCTCACTTTGTGAGCAGGTGCCTTCTATTGGTCCGTCAAACGGGGCGTTTTGGCACTTATTCCCTGATTGGTGGGGGTATTTAAAGTACAATATCTCCGATCTGAATTTATCGACGGAGCCGACCAGGGTGGTTTTTTGAGCGGGACACTGATCCTAGGAGGCGTAAGTACGGCACAGCCGGCAGGTGGAAGGTCTACCTTCAAAAATGACGATTGGATTACATTTCCCTCTCCCGCTGTTTAGGTAGCCTATTTGGCACTTCAACCACCCGGTAAAAGAGCTCATGAGGAAATTATCCTCTTTGCAGCAAGTATGTGTTGGTTTTTTTTCTCTCTGCTTTGTTGGGCATGCAAACAACCACAAATGACATTTTCGCCCTACAGGAACCTCGTTTCCTTTCTGAGTAGAGTGTGTGTTTTCTGTTGTTTTGTTAGTGTGTGTTTTTAATGTAGTATGTCACACTATATTTATCACAGATCACGTGATAGCGTTAGAAGACGATCATCGCTCACTTCCTTTTCAGATCACTGTTTTAAACACGACGGAATGAACGTCTATCCTTATAACAGTAATGTCTTGTGTATCTCTCATTTCATACCATTTTCTCCATTTAGGTTACGAGGAGTATGTAAGACCCAGTGGGGCGGTACCAACTTTTGGAGGCTATTTACCTCCTACGTTTATTATTTTTTCACCCACTATTTTTCACCACATCACAGTGCATCGTTGGAAGGGATCTTCTTAGGTCCTGACGAAGAAGCTTGGGGTAAGCTTCGAAACATGTCGACACCAGGAGGTTAAGCTCATTGAGGCATACACCCTCCATCCCCCACATTTTTACTAATACCAGCTTAGATGGCAGAATAAAATTTTTTTCCTAGTCCAGTGAGCCAGGTATTTTTTAAAATCACTCTCCACTCACTCCTGACCCTTCCTTGCACACCCCTGCACTACACATAGTAGTCCTACCAAGAACAGTGCTCCCACGTATACGCTGGTCGTAGCACGCCCCGTCCCGTAGAGGGGCGGGAAGACCCCTATGATGAAGCATGACACCAAGGGCCCTTTTGGTGTGTGAGGGGTATTTTAACAACTGATGTGTATTCTCCACGACCGTGGGACACACATGGTATGAACGGGAGTCTCTTGATATATTATACATGCGGGTGGATCCCTTTGTTTAAGTACGCTTTGTTGGGAGGAAGTATCCACCTCCACCACTCGTTGAGTGGAACCTCTCTACTCCCCCCCTTGTTTTTCTTTCTCTGCCAGAGAATCAGGTCAGCAGAGCTGCTTTAGAGACATAGAATCAGGTCATCAGAGCTGCTCTAAAAGCAGAGACCCAGGTCAGCAGAACTGCTTTAGAGCCAGAGAACCAGCTCAGCAGAGCTCTTTAGAGGGAGAGAATCAGGTCAGCAGAGCTGCTTTAGAGCCAGAGAACCAGGTCAGCAGAGCTGCTCTACAGCCAGAGAACCAGGTCAGCAGAGCTGCGTTAGAGCCATAGAACCAGGTCAGCGGAGCTGCTCTAGAGCCAGAGATCCAGGTCAGCAGAGCTGCTCTACAGCCAGAGAAACCAGGTCAGCAGAGGTGCTTTAAAGGGAGAGAACCAGGTCAGCACAGCTGCTTTAGAGTCAGAGAACCAGGTCAGCAGAGCTGCTCTAGAGCCAGAGAACCAGGTCAGCAGAGCTGCTTTAGAGCCATAAAACCAGGTCAGCAGAGCTGCTCTAGAGGCAGAGAACCAGGTCAGCAGAGCTGATTTATAGGGAGAGAACCAGGTCAGCAGTGCTGCTTTACAGCCAGAGAACCAGGTCATTAGAGCTGCTTTAGAGCCAGAGAACCAGGTCAGCAGAGCTGCTTTAGAGCCATAGAACCAGGTCAGCAGAGCTGCTTTAGAGCCAGAGAACCAGGTCAGCAGAGCTGCTCTAGAACCTGAGAACCAGGTCAGCAGAGCTGCTCTAGAGCCAAAGAAGCAGTTCAGCAGAGCTGCTCTAAAGCCAAAGAAGAAGTTCAGCAGAGCTGCTCTAGAACCAGAGACCCAGGTCAGCAGAGCTGCTCTAGAAGCTGAGAACCAGGTCAGCAGAGCTGCTCTAGACTGACAGATGCTCACTTGATTGGACACACGCTGTTGCTGGCGCTGCTGCAGGCGCTTCGCCGCGCTTTTAACTCTCCTCGTTTTGTATCTTGTTTAAATTTTATTTGCTGCACTTATTCCCTGATTTTAGCAGGGTTTTGGCCCCCTCCTCTTACCGCACATAATCGGCTCCCTCACCGCCGTTTTGGCGGGCCTGGATCCCGGGGGTGGCTCATTGTGGACGCCATTTTGGGTAGGGAATGGGAAGATAGCTTTGGGCGCCATCTTGGAGCGTCCTCGCGCTCGCGCTTTAATTGGCGAGCTTACTTAAAGCTCCCCTCTCCCGCGCAGCGGGACGCGCAGGTGAGGACGCCGTCGCTTAGCCGGAGTCGTGCCAGAGTCCTGCCCGTCTGCGCTCGTCCGCGTCGAGGCAGCGCGAGGCGGGGCAGGCTCTGTATCTCAACACATCGTTGTTTAGCCGCTCCTGGCAGGTATGTTGTCCTACACACGGTCAGAGCTGCTGGCCATAGGGCAAACGTCCAAAGGAGGTGCGTGTAAGCCTGTGGACCCTTTAATTGGCCCATACAGCTGCGCCTGTAAAGGCTGGTCTCTTAAGAGCCCTACTAAAATACGCTCCTTGGACAATGCTGCCCCAGTCACACGATTACGTGTTGCATCGCGAGATCTTCGTATTTGGTGCCTTAATGTTAGATCACTTGTAAAGCATCATTTGTCGATTTACGACCTGATAGAGAAAGAGGATCCCGATGTTTTCTTAATGACAGAAACCTGGCTTCAGGACTCCGACTCTGCCATATTGAATCTTGCATTCCCCCAGAACTATACCATCTTCACATCTAACAGGACCACAAGAGGTGGTAGCATTGCTATGGCAGTCAAATCCTGTTTTCCGGCGGAATGGAAGCCGTCAGGACTACCAGCATGTGAAAGCGCTATTTTTAAAGTCGCCTTTTCCCATCAGTTTACTTTCAGTGGCCTACTTGTATACCGTCCCCCCGGCAATGACTCGGTTTTTAGGTCTGCGCTGGCCGATATGGTCAGTCCTATAGCACTCGGCTGTGCCAATTTTAATATTTTGGGTGACCTCAACATCCATTTCGATAATGGGTCTTCCACTACTGTGAGCTCCTTGTTGGCGGATCTGGAAGCTCTCCAGCTGATTCAGCTCGTTACCCTTCCAACCCACTCGGGAGGCCATATTCTTGACCCCTTCTTCTCCACACTAGATGGGTTAAGGCTGTCAGAACCGAGGTTGATGGGGTGGACTGATCACTTGTTAGTAGAAGCGTTCTGTCCGGTCCTTGATAGGCCTTTTATACCCACAGACAAGCCTATCCTTAAAAGGCCTTGGCATAAGCTTACGTTGGAAGAGTTTTACGGTATATTAGAGCGAAACCCTCTGAGTACCTTCACTAATGTGGATCAAGGATATCAACAGTTCTGCGCATGGATTACAGATGCCTTGGATTCTCTTATACCTCTGCGGTGGTCGAAAGGCCGGACAAAAACATCTAGCCCCTGGTATAATGAGTCTCTCGCAGAATTAAAGAAATCCTGCCGAAAAACAGAGAGGGAATGGAGACGTTCCTATGACCCTGCGCTGAAAACTCGGTATTTCACTGAGTTGAAGCTCTATCATAGAGCTATCTGCAGAGCAAGAGCTGCATTCTACGCTCAGGAATTCGCTACCAGCCCCAATCCTACAAAACTGATTTTCAAGGTACTGAAGGACCTTATGAAAAACAGATCCTCATCAGAGGTGATTTGCACAGATTCGCACTGTGATAAATTGGCCTCCTTTTTTGTGGAGAAAGTGGAAAAAATCTATCATGGGTTCGACACACTCCACCAGGATCGACTGGCTTCTACCCCTGTCACGACAGATCTTGAGCCTTTGGCCATTTTACCTGAACTATTTATTGAGGCCTTTGACAGGTTCAGCCTTAAGGTCAAGTCAGGCTCTCCTGCGGACCCGTTAAAGCCAGCCTTCATTAACACACTTTCCCCGCTGTGCCGTGACCCCATATTGAATCTTATCAATATGTCACTGTCTTGTGGAACGGTACCCGCGGCATGGAAACAGGCAGTGGTCACTCCGATATTAAAAAAGCCAACTCTGACCCCCGATTGCCAGAAAACTATCGACCTATCTCCCTGTTGCCTTGGATTGCCAAAGTAACAGAAGCCCATGTCAACTCTGTTCTGTCCGAGCATCTGGTTCGTAACCAGATTCTGGATTCCAGTCAGAACGGCTTCCGGTCAGGACACAGTACCGAGACGGCATTACTTTACATCACGGAACATCTTCGCCAGGTACTTGACTTAGGTCATACTGCAGCGCTTATACTATTAGATCTAAGCGCTGCCTTCGATACTGTGTCCCACCATATACTTATCCAACGCTTACAGGAGGCGGGAGTGACGGATGTCGCTCTCCAGTGGTTTCGGTCTTTTCTGGCAGACCGCTCCTTTAAAGTGGCTATACCACCTGGTCAATCTGCCACCTATCCTTTGGAGCTCGGGGTACCACAGGGATCTTCGTTGAGCCCGACAATGTTCAACCTCTATGTGAAACCGTTGGCTGGTGTCGTCAAACAGTGGGGTCTCACGATGGCCTCATACGCGGACGACACACAGCTAGCGGTGACACTTAGTGAAGACCCTGAGGTGGAGGCCCCCAGATTCCGTGCGGGTCTCTTGGCAGTAGCCGGCTGGCTTCGCACCAACTGCCTTCAGTTGAATGCCACCAAAACGGAGGTGTTGGTTCTAGGGAAGCACGCGGAGTTATGGGGAAATCAGTGGTGGCCATCGGAGCTTGGCGTCACTCCTATTCCAGCTGCTGGAGTGAGAAATCTAGGAGTATGGGTAGACTCTGCGCTGACCTTCAGAGATCACACCAAGAAGGTGGCTGCCACGTGCTACGGAATTTTGCGTGGTACTAGGCCGGTCCTAAAGTACTTTGATCCCCCTACCAGACAGCTTGTAGTCCAGGCCTCAATACTTTCTCGGCTGGACTACGGCAGCTCATTGCTGTTAGGGGTGAATCAAGCGGAGGCCTCTAGGCTTCAAAGAGTACAAAACGCCGCGGCACGAGCCATTGTGGGCCTTCCCAGACATTGTTCAGTGTCTGGTACCATCACGGCCTTGCACTGGCTCCCGGTTAGACAGCGAATTAAGTTCAAGGCGCTGTGCCTGGCCTTTAAAATTCTGAAATCTTTTTCGCCGCCGGCACTTGTTCCTCTTCTTACGCCCTATATGCCTTCGAGATCCTTGAGATCGGCGGGGCTTCATCTGGCCATCTGTCCACGCTTCAAGCTGAGCAGAATGGGTGGCCGCTCCTTTAGGGTGCTAGCGGCAGGCTTATGGAATTCGCTCCCTGTTTACATTCGAGCTCTTGAAGATCTGCTCACCTTCAGGCAGGCGATTAAAACCTTCCTGTTCCCGGTATCTAGTTAATTTCTTTTTCTTTATTGTGTGTTATGTTATAGCATCTGTCAAAGCGCCAGGACGCCCCTTTGCTGGGGCAGCTGTGCGCTATAAAAAATACCAAATAACATAACATAACATAAGATGCCGAGAACCAGGTCAGCAGAGCTGCTGTAGAGCCAGAGAAACCAGGTCAGTAGAGCTGCTTTAGAGCGAGAGAACCAGGCCAGCAGAGCTGCTTTAGAGGGAGAGAACCAGGTCAGCAGAGCTGCTCTGGAGCCAGAGAACCAGGTCAGCAGAGCTGCTTTAGAGCCAGAGAAACCGGTCAGCAGAGCTGCTTTAGAGGGAGAGAACCAGGCCAGCAGAGCTTCTTTAGAGTCAGCAAACCAGGTCAGCAGAGCTGCTTTATAGTCAGAGAACCAGGTCAGCAGAGCTGCTTTAGAGCCAGAGAACCAGGTCAGCAGAGCTGCTCTAGAGCCAGAGTACCAGGACAGCAGAGCTGCTTTAGAGCCAGAGAACCAGGTCAGCAGAGCTGCTCTAGAACCTGAGAACCAGGTCAGCAGAGCTGCTCTAGAGCCAAAGAAGCAGTTCAGCAGAGCTGCTCTAAAGCCAAAGAAGAAGTTCAGCAGAGCTGCTCTAGAACCAGAGACCCAGGTCAGCAGAGCTGCTCTAGAAGCTGAGAACCAGGCCAGCAGAGCTGCTCTAGATGCCGAGAACCAGGTCAGCAAAGCTGCTGTAGAGCCAGAGAGAACCAGGTCAGCAGAGCTGCTTTAGAGGGAGAGAAACAGGTCAGCAGAGCTGCTTTAGAGCCAGAGAACCAGGTCAGCAGAGCTGCTCTAGAGCCAAAGAACCGGGTCAGCAGAGCTGCTTTAGAGCCATAGAAGGAGGTCAGCAGAGCTGCTCTAGAGGCAGAGACCCAGGTCACCAGAGCTGCTCTAGAGGCAGAGACCCAGGTCAGCAGAACTGCTTTAGAGCCAGAGAACCAGCTCAGTAGAGCTCTTTAGAGGGAGAGAACCAGGTCAGCAGATCTGCTTTAGAGCCAGAGAACCAGGTCAGCAGAACTGCTTTAGAGCCATAGAACCAGGTCAGCAGAGCTGCGATAGAAGCAGAGAACCAGGTCAGCAGAGCTGCTTTCGAGGGAGAGAACCAGGTGAGCAAAGCTGCTTTAGTGCCAGAGATCCAGGTCAGCAGAGCTGCTCTAGAGCCAGAGAAACCAGGTCAGCAGAGCTGCTTTAGAGGGAGACAACAAGGTCAGCAGAGCTGCTTTAGAGCCAGAGAACCAGGTCAGCAGAGCTGCTCTAGAGCCAAAGAACCAGGTCAGCAGAGCTGCTTTAGAGCCATAGAACCAGGTCAGCAGAGCTGCTCTAGAGGCAGAGAACCAGGTCAGCAGACTGATTTAGAGCCAGAGAACCAGGTAAGCAGAGCTGCTCTAGAGCCAGAGAACCAGGTCAGCAGAGCTGCTTTAGAGCCATAGAACCAGATCAGCAGAGCTGCTTTAGAGCCAGAGAACCAGGTCAGCAGAGCTGCTCTAGAGCCTAAGAACTAGCTCAGCAGAGCTACTCTCGAGCCAGAGAACCAGGTCAGCAGAGCTGCTGTAGAGCCAGAGAAACCAGGTCAGCAGAGCTGCTTTAGAGCCAGAGAACCAGGTCAGCAGAGCTGCTCTAGAGCCTAAGAACTAGGTCAGCAGAGCTGCTCTAGAGCCAGAGAACCAGGTCAGCAGAGCTGCTGTAGAGCCAGAGAAACCAGGCCAGTAGAGCTGCTTTAGAGCGAGAGAACCAGGTCAGCAGAGATGCTTTAGAGGGTGAGAACCAGGTCAGCAGAGCTGCTCTGGAGCCATAGAACCATATCAGCAGAGCTGGTCAAGAGCCAAAGAACCAGGTCAGCAGATCTGCTTTAGAGCCATAGAACCAGGTCAGCAGAGCTGCTCTAGAGGCAGAGAACCAGGTCAGCAGAGCTGATTTAGAGCCAGAGAACCAGGTCAGCAGAGCTGATTTAGAGCCAGAGAACCAGGTCAGCAGAGCTGCTCTAGAACCAGAGAACCAGGTCAGCAGAGCTGCTTTAGAGCCATAGAACCAGGTCAGAAGAGCTGCTCTAGAGCCTAAGAACTAGCTCAGCAGAGCTACTCTCGAGCCAGAGAACCAGGTCAGCAGAGCTGCTGTAGAGCCAGAGAAACCAGGTCAGCAGAGCTGCTTTAGAGCCAGAGAACCAGGTCAGCAGAGCTGCTCTAGAGCCTAAGAACTAGGTCAGCAGAGCTGCTCTAGAGCCAGAGAAACCAGACCAGTAGAGCTGCTTTAGAGCGAGAGAACCAGGTCAGCAGAGCTGCTTTAGAGGGAGAGAACCAGGTCAGCAGAGCTGCTCTGGAGCCAGAGAAACATATCAGCAGAGTTGCTCTAGAGCCAGAGAACCGGGTCAGCAGAACTGCTTTAGAGCCATAGAACCTGGCCAGCAGAGCTGCTTTAGAGCCAGAGAACCAGGTCAACAGAGCTGCTTTAGAGCCAGAGAAACCAGGTCAGCAGAGCTGCTTTAGAGGGAGAGAACCGGGCCAGCAGAGCTTCTATAGAGTCAGCGAACCAGGTCAGCAGAGCTGCTTTATAGTCAGAGAACCAGGTCAGCAGAGCTGCTCTACAGCCAGAGAACCAAGTCAGCAGAGCTGCTTTAGAGCCAGAGAACCAGGTCAGCAGAGCTGCTGTAGAGCCAGAGAACAAAGTCAGCAGAGCTGCTCTAGAACCTGAGAACCAGGTCAGCAGAGCTGCTCTAGAGCCAAAGAAGCAGTTCAGCAGAGCTGCTCTAGAGCCAAAGAAGCAGTTCAGCAGAGCTGCTCTAGAACCAGAGACCCAGGTCAGCAGAGCTGCTCCGGAAGCTGAGAACCAGGTCAGCAGAGCTGCTTTAGAGGCCGAGAACCAGGTCAGCAGAGCTGCTGTAGAGCCAGAGAGAACCAGGTCAGCAGAGCTGCTTTAGAGGGAGAGAAACAGGTCAGCAGAGCTGCTTTAGAGCCAGAGAACCAGGTCAGCAGACTTGCTCTAGAGCCAGAGAACCAGGTCAGCAGAGCTGCTTAAGAGCCATAGAACCAGGTCAGCAGAGCTGCGATGGAGGCAGAGAACCAGGTCAGCAGAGCTGCTTTCGAGGGAGAGAACCAGGTGAGCAAAGCTGCTTTAGAGCCAGAGATCCAGGTCAGCAGAGCTGCTCTAGAGCCAGAGAAACCAGGTTAGCAGAGCTGCTATAGAGGGAGAGAACAAGGTCAGCAGAGCTGCTTTAGAGCTATAGAACCAGGTCAGCAGAGCTGCTCTAGAGGCAGAGAACCAGGTCAGCAGAGCTGATTTACAGCCAGAGAACCAGATCAGCAGAGCTGCTCTAGAGCCAGAGAACCAGGTCAGCAGAGCTGCTTTAGAGCCATAGAACCAGGTCAGCAGAGCTGCTCTAGAGCCTAAGAACTAGCTCAGCAGAGCTACTCTCGAGCCAGAGAACCAGGTCAGCAGAGCTGCTGTAGAGCCAGAGAAACCAGGTCAGCAGAGCTGCTTTAGAGCCAGAGAACCAGGTCAGCAGAGCTGCTCTATAGCCTAAGAACTAGGTCAGCAGAGCTGCTCTAGAGCCAGAGAACCAGGTCAGCAGAGCTGCTGTAGAGCCAGAGAAACCAAGTCAGCAGAGCTGCTTTAGAGTGAGAGAACCAGGTCAGCAGAGCTGCTATAGAGGGAGAGAACCAGGTCAGCGGAGCTGCTCTGGAGCCAGAGAACCATATCAGCAGAGCTGCTCTAGAGCCAGAGAACCGGGTCAGCAGAACTGCTTTAGAGCCATAGAACCTGGCCAGCAGAGCTGCTTTAGTGCCAGAGAACCAGGTCAGCAGAGCTGCTTTAGAGCCAGAGAAACCAGGTCAGCAGAGCTGCTTTAGAAGGAGAGAACCAGGCCAGCAGAGCTTCTTTAGAGTCAGCGAACCAGGTCAGCAGAGCTGCTTTATAGTCAGAGAACCAGGTCAGCAGAGCTGCTCTAGAGCCAGAGAACCAAGTCAGCAGAGCTGCTTTAGAGCCAAAGAAGCAGTTCAGCAGAGCTTCTCTAGAGCCAAAGAAGCAGTTCAGCAGAGCTGCTCTAGAACCAGAGAAACCAGGTCAGCAGAGCTGCTTTAGAGGGAGAGAACCAGGCCAGCAGAGCTTCTTTAGAGTCAGCGAACCAGGTCAGCAGAGCTGCTGTAGAGCCAGAGAGAACCAGGTCAGCAGAGCCGCTTCAGAGGGAGAGAAACAGGTCAGCAGAGCTGCTTTAGAGCCAGAGAACCAGGTCAGCAGAGCTGCTCTAGAGCCAAAGAACCGTGTCAGCAGACCTGCTTTAGAGCTATAGAACGAGGTCAGCAGAGCTGCTCTAGAGGCAGAGACCCAGGTCAGCAGAACTGCTTTAGAGCCTTAGAACCAGCTCAGCAGAGCTCTTTAGAGGGAGAGAACCAGGTCAGCAGAGCTGCTTTAGAGCCAGAGAACCAGGTCAGCAGTTGCTCTAGAGCCAGAGAACCAGGTCAGCAGAGCTGCTTTAGAGCCATAGAACCAGGTCAGCAGAGCTGCGATAGAAGCAGAGAACCAGGTCAGCAGAGCTGCTTTCGAGGGAGAGAACCAGGTGATCAAAGCTGCTTTAGAGCCAGAGATCCAGGTCAGCAGAGCTGCTCTAGAGCCAGAGAATCCAGGTCAGCAGAGCTGCTTTAGAGGGAGAGAACAAGGTCAGCAGAGCTGCTTTAGAGCCAGAGAACCAGGTCAGCAGTGCTGCTCTAGAGCCAAAGAACCAGGTCAGCAGAGCTACTTTAGAGCCATAGAACCAGGTCAGCAGAGCTGCTCTAGAGGCAGAGAACCAGGTCAGCAGAGCTGATTTAGAGCCAGAGAACCAGGTCAGCAGAGCTGCTTTAGAGCCGGAGAACCAGGTCAGCAGAGCTGCTTTAGAGCCAGAGAACCAGGTCAGCAGAGCTGCTCTAGAGCCTAAGAACTAGCTCAGCAGAGCTGCTTTAGAGCCAGAGAACCAGGTCAGCAGAGCTGCTTTAGAGCCAGAGAACCAGGTCAGCAGAGCTGCTCTAGAACCTGAGAACCAGGTCAGCAGAACTGCTCTAGAGCCAAAGAAGCAGTTCAGCAGAGCTGCTATAGAGCCAAAGAAGCAGTTCAGCAGAGCTGCTCTAGAACCAGAGACCCAGGTCAGCAGAGCTGCTCTAGAAGCTGAGAACCAGGTCAGCAGAGCTGCTCTAGAGGCCGAGAACCAGGTCAGCAGAGCTGCTGTAGAGCCAGAGAGAACCAGGTCAGCAGAGCTGCTTTAGAGCCAGAGAACCAGGTCAGCAGAGCTGCTCTAGAGCCAAAGAACCAGGTCAGCAGAGCTGCTTTAGAGCCAGAGAACCAGGTCAGCAGAGCTGCTCTAGAGCCAAAGAACCGGGTCAGCAGAGCTGCTTTAGAGCCATAGAACCAGGTCAGCAGAGCTGCTCTAGAGGCAGAGACCCAGGTCAGCAGAGCTGCTCTAGAGGCAAAGACCCAGGTCAGCAGAACTGCTTTAGAGCCAGAGAACCAGCTCAGCAGAGCTCTTTAGAGGAAGAGAACCAGGTCAGCAGAGCTGCTTTAGAGCCAGAGAACCAGGTGAGCAGACTTGCTCTAGAGCCAGAGAACCAGGTCAGCAGAGCTGCTTTAGAGCCATAGAACCAGGTCAGCAGAGCTGCGATAGAGGCAGAGAACCAGGTCAGCAGAGCTGCTTTCGAGGGAGAGAACCAGGTGAGCAAAGCTGCTTTAGAGCCAGAGATCCAGGTCAGCAGAGCTGCTCTAGAGCCAGAGAAACCAGGTCAGCAGAGCTGCTTTAGAGGGAGAGAACAAGGTCAGCAGAGCTGCTTTAGAGCCAGAGAACCAGGTCAACAGAGCTGCTCTAGAGCCAGAGATCCAGGTCAGCAGAGCCGCTCTAGAGCCTAAGAACTAGCTCAGAAGAGCTACTCTTGAGCCAGAGAACCAGGTCAGCAGAGCTGCTGTAGAGCCAGAGAAACCAGGTCAGCAGAGCTGCTTTAGACGGAGAGAACCAGGTCAGCAGAACTGCTTTAGAGCCAGAGAACCAGGTCAACAGAGCTGCTCTATAGCCAGAGAATCAGGTCAGCAGAGCTGCTTTAGAGCCATAGAACCAGGTCAGCAGAGCTGCTCTAAAGGCAGATAACCAGGTGAGCAGAGCTGCTTTAGAGCCAGAGAACCAGGTCAGCAGAGCTTCTCTAGAGCCTAAGAACTAGGTCAGCAGAGCTGCTCTAGAGCCAGAGAACCAGGTCAGCAGAGCTGCTGTAGAGCCAGAGAAACCAGGTCAATAGAGCTGCTTTAGAGCGAGAGAAGCAGGTCAGTAGAGCTGCTTTAGAGGGAGAGAACCAGGTCAGCAGAGCTGCTCTAGAGCCAGAGAACCAAGTCAGCAGAGCTGCTCTAGAGGGAGAGAACCTGTTCAAGAGAGCTGCTTTAGAGCCAGAGAACCCGGCCAGCAGAGCTGCTTTAGAGCCAGAGAACCAGGTCAGCAGAGCTGCTTTAGAGCCAGAGAACCAGGTCAGCAGAGCTGCTCTAGGGGAGGAGAGCCAGGTCAGCAGAGCTGCTCTAGAGCCAGCGAACCATGTCAGCAGAACTGCTTTAGAGCCATAGAACCAGGTCAGCAGAGCTGTTGTAGAGTCAGAGAACCAGGTTAGCAGAGTTGTTCTAGAGCCTAAGAAGCAGGTCAGCAGAGCTGCTCTAGAACCAGAGACCCAGGTCAGCAGAGCTGCTCTAGAGGCCGAGAACCAGGTCATTAGAGCTGCTGTAGAGCCAGAGAAACCAGGTCAGCAGAGCTGCTTTACAGGGAGAGAACCAGGTCAGCAGAACTGCTTTAGAGCCAGAGAACCAGGCCAGCAGAGCTGCTCTGGAGCCAGAGAATCAGGTCAGCAGAGCTGCTTTAGAGCCATAGAACCAGGTCATCAGAGCTGCTCTAAAGGCAGAGACCCAGGTCAGCAGAACTGCTTTAGAGCCAGAGAACCAGCTCAGCAGAGCTCTTTAGAGGGAGAGAATCAGGTCAGCAGAGCTGCTTTAGTGGGAGAGAATCAGGTCAGCAGAGCTGCTTTAGAGCCAGAGAACCAGGTCAGTAGAGCTGCGTTAGAGCCATAGAACCAGGTCAGCGGAGCTGCTCTAGAGGCAGAGAACCAGGCCAGCAGAGCTGCTTTAGAGGGCGAGAACCTGGTCAGCAGAGCTGCTTTAGAGCCAGAGATCCAGGTCAGCAGAGCTGCTCTAGAGCCAGAGAAACCAGGTCAGCAGAGCTGCTTTAAAGGGAGAGAACCAGGTCAGCAGAGCTACATTAGAGTCAGAGAACCAGGTCAGCAGAGCTGCGCTAGAGCCAGAGAACCAGGTCAGCTGAGCTGCTTTAGAGCCATAGAACCAGGTCAGCAGAGCTGCTCTAGAGGCAGAGAACCAGGTCAGCAGAGCTGATTTAAAGGGAGAGAACCAGGTCAGCAGAGCTGCTTTACAGCCAGAGAACCAGGTCAGCAGAGCTGCTTTAGAGCCAGAGAACCAGGTCAGCAGAACTGCTTTAGAGCCATAGAACTGGGTCAGCAGAGCTGCTTTAGAGCATGAGAACCTGGTCAGCAGAGCTGTTGTAGAGCCAGAGACCCAGGTCAGCAGAACTGCTTTAGAGCCAGAGAACCAGCTCAGTAGAGCTCTTTAGAGGGAGAGAACCAGGTCAGCAAAGCTGCTTTAGAGCCAGAGAACCAGGTCAGCAGAGCTGCTCTACAGCCAGAGAACCAGGTCAGTAGAGCTGTGTTAGAGCCATATAACCAGGTCAGCGGAGCTGCTCTAGAGACAGGGAACCAGGTCAGCAGAGCTGATTTATAGGGAGAGAACCAGGTCAGCAGAGCTGCTTTACAGCCAGAGAACCAGGTCAGCAGAGCTGCTTTAGAGCCAGAGATCCAGGTCAGCAGATCTGCTTTAGAGCCATAGAACTGGGTCAGCAGAGCTGCTTTAGAGCATGAGAACCAGGTCAGCGGAGCTGCTCTAAAGGCAGAGACCCAGGTCATCAGAACTGCTTTAGAGCCAGAGAACCAGGTCAGCAGAGCTCTTTAGAGGGAGAGAACCAGGTCAGCAGAGCTGCTTTCGAGCAAGAGAACCAGGTCAGCAGAGCTGCTCTACAGCCAGAGAACCAGGTCAGCAGAGCTGCTCTAGAGCCAGAGAACCAGATCAGCAGATGTGCTTTAGAGCCATAAAACCGGGTCAGCAGAGCTGCTCTAGAGCCAGAGAACCAGATCAGCAGAGCTGCATTAGAGCCAGAGAAACCAGGTCAGCAGAGCTGCTTTAGAGGGAGAGAATTAGTTCAGCAGAGCTGCTTTAGAGCCTGAGAACTCGGCCAGCAGAGGTGCTTTAGAGCCAGAGAACCAGGTCAGCAGAGCTGCTCTAGAGCCAGAGAACCAGGTCAGCAGAGCTGCTTTAGAGCCATAGAACCAGGTCAGCAGAGCTGCTCTAGAGGCAGTGAACCAGCTCAGCAGAGCTGATTTAGAGCCAGAAAACCAGGTCAGCAGAGCTGCTTTACAGCCAGAGAACCAGGTCAGCAGAGATGCTTTAGAGCCATAGAACCAGATCAGCAGAGCTGATTTAGAGCCAGAGAAACAGGTCAGTAGAGCTGCTCTAGAGGGAGAGAACCAGGTCAGCAGAGCAGCTCTAGAGCCAGAAAACCAGGTCAGCAGAGCTGCTCTTGAGCCAGAGAACCAGTTCAGCAGAACTGCTTTAGAGCCAGAGAAACCAGGTCAGCAGAGCTGCTTTAGAGGGAGAGAACCTGTTCATGATTGCTGCTTTAGAGCCAGAGAACCCGGCCAGCAGAGCTGCTTTAGAGCCAGAGAACCAGGTCAGCAGAGCTGCTCTAGAGCCAGAGAACCAGGTCAGCAGAGCTGCTCTAGGGGAGGAGAGCCAGGTCAGCAGAGCTGCTCTAGAGCCAGCGAACCATGTCAGCAGAACTGCTTTAGAGCCATAGAACCAAGTCAGCAGAGCTGCTTTAGAGCCAGAGAACCAGGTCAGCAGAGCTGCTCTAGAGCCTAAGAAGCAGGTCAGCAGAGCTGCTCTAGAACCAGAGACCCAGGTCAGCAAAGCTGCTCTAGAGGCCGAGAACCAGGTCAGTAGAGCTGCTGTTGAGCCAGAGAAACCAGGTCAGCAGAGCTGCTTTAGAGGGAGAGAACCAGGTCAGCAGAACTGCTTTAGAGCCAGAGAACCAGGTCAGCAGAGCTGCTCTGAAGCCAGAAAACCAGGTCAGCAGAGATGCTCTAGAGCCAGAGAACCAGTTCAGCAGAACTGCTTTACAGCCATAGAACTGGGTCAGCAGAGCTGCTCTAGAGCCAGAGAACTGGGTCATCAGAGCTGCTTTAGAGCCAGAGAACCCGGCCAGCAGAGCTGCTTTAGAGCCAGAGAACCAGGTCAGCAGAGCTGCTCTAGAGCCAGAGAACCAGGTCAGCAGAGCTGCTTTAGAGCCATAGAACCAGGTCAGCAGAGCTGCTCTAGAGGCAGAGAACCAGGTCAGCAGAGCTGATTTAGAGCCATAGAACCAGATCAGAAGGGCTGCTTTAGAGCCAGAGAACCAGGTCAGCAGAGCTGCTCTAGAGCCTAAGAACCAGGTCAGCAGAGCTGCTCTCGAGCCAGAGAACCAGGTCAGCAAAGCTGCTGTAGAGTCAGAGAAACCAGGTCAGTAGAGCTGCTTTAGAGCAAGAGAACCAGGTCAGCAGAGCTGCTTTAGAGGGAGAGAACCAGGTCAGCAGAGCAGCTCTAGAGCCAGAAAACCAGGTCAGCAGAGCTGCTGTAGAGCCAGAGAACCAGTTCAGCAGAACTGCTTTAGAGCTATAAAACCGGGTCAGCAGAGCTGCTCTAGAAGCAGAGAACCAGGTCAGCAGAGCTGCTTTAGAGCCAGAGAAACCAGGTCAGCAGAGCTGCTTTAGAGGGAGAGAACTAGTTCAGCAGAGCTGCTTTAGAGCCAGAGAACCCGGCCAGCAGAGCTGCTTTAGAGCCATAGAACCAGGTCAGCAGAGCTGCTCTAGAGACAGAGAACCAGCTCAGCAGAGCTGATTTAGAGCCAGAAAACCAGGTCAGCAGAGCTGCTTTACAGCCAGAGAACCAGGTCAGCAGAGCTGCTTTAGAGCCATAGAACCAGATCAGCAGAGCTGATTTAGAGCCAGAGAACCAGGTCAGCAGAGCTGCTCTAGAGCCTAAGAACCAGGTCAGCAGAGCTGCTCTCGAGCCAGAGAACCAGGTCAGCAAAGCTGCTGTAGAGTCAGAGAAACCAGGTCAGCAGAGCTGCTCTAGAGCCAGAAAACCAGGTCAGCAGAGCTGCTCTAGAGCCATAAAACCGGGTCATCAGAGCTGCTCTAGAGCCAGAGAACCGGGTCAGCAGAGCTGCTCTAGAGCCAGAGAAACCAGGTCAGCAGAGCTGCTTTAGAGGGAGAGAACCAGTTCAGCAGAGCTGCTTTAGAGCCAGAGAACCCGGCCAGCAGAGCTGCTTTAGAGCCAGAGAACCAGGTCGGGCACAGCTGCTTTAGAGCCAGAGAAGCAGGTCAGCAGAGCTGCTCTAGAGGAAGAGAGTCAGGTAAGCAGAGCTGCTCTAGAGGCAGAGAACCAGGTCAGCAGAGCTGATTTATAGGGAGAGAACCAGGTCAGCAGAGCTGCTTTACAGCCAGAGAACCAGGTCAGCAGAGCTGCTTTAGAGCCAGAGAACCAGGTCAGCAGAACGGCTTTAGAGCCATAGAACTGGGTCAGCAGAGCTGCTTTAGAGCATGAGAACCTGGTCAGCAGAGCTGTTGTAGAGCGAGAGACCCAGGTCAGCAGAACTGCTTTAGAGCCAGAGAACCAGCTCAGTAGAGCTCTTTAGAGGGAGAGAACCAGGTCAGCAGAGCTGCTTTAGAGCCAGAGAACCAGGTCAGCAGAGCTGCTCTACAGCCAGAGAACCAGGTCAGTAGAGCTGTGTTAGAGCCATATAACCAGGTCAACAGAGCTGCTCTAGAGACAGGGAACCAGGTCAGCAGAGCTGATTTAGAGGGAGAGAACCAGGTCAGCAGACCTGCTTTACAGCCAGAGAACCAGGTCAGCAGAGCTGCTTTAGAGCCAGAGATCCAGGTCAGCAGATCTGCTCTAGAGCCAGAGAACTGGGTCATCAGAGCTGCTTTAGAGCCAGAGAACCCGGCCAGCAGAGCTGCTTTAGAGCCAGAGAACCAGGTCAGCAGAGCTGCTCTAGAGCCAGAGAACCAGGTCAGCAGAGCTGCTTTAGAGCCATAGAACCAGGTCAGCAGAGCTGCTCTAGAGGCAGAGAACCAGGTCAGCAGAGCTGATTTAGAGCCATAGAACCAGATCAGAAGGGCTGCTTTAGAGCCAGAGAACCAGGTCAGCAGAGCTGCTCTAGAGCCTAAGAACCAGGTCAGCAGAGCTGCTCTCGAGCCAGAGAACCAGGTCAGCAAAGCTGCTGTAGAGTCAGAGAAACCCGGTCAGTAGAGCTGCTTTAGAGCAAGAGAACCAGGTCAGCAGAGCTGCTTTAGAGGGAGAGAACCAGGTCAGCAGAGCAGCTCTAGAGCCAGAAAACCAGGTCAGCAGAGCTGCTGTAGAGCCAGAGAACCAGTTCAGCAGAACTGCTTTAGAGCTATAAAACCGGGTCAGCAGAGCTGCTCTAGAAGCAGAGAACCAGGTCAGCAGAGCTGCTTTAGAGCCAGAGAAACCAGGTCAGCAGAGCTGCTTTAGAGGGAGAGAACTAGTTCAGCAGAGCTGCTTTAGAGCCAGAGAACCCGGCCAGCAGAGCTGCTTTAGAGCCATAGAACCAGGTCAGCAGAGCTGCTCTAGAGACAGAGAACCAGCTCAGCAGAGCTGATTTAGAGCCAGAAAACCAGGTCAGCAGAGCTGCTTTACAGCCAGAGAACCAGGTCAGCAGAGCTGCTTTAGAGCCATAGAACCAGATCAGCAGAGCTGATTTAGAGCCAGAGAACCAGGTCAGCAGAGCTGCTCTAGAGCCTAAGAACCAGGTCAGCAGAGCTGCTCTCGAGCCAGAGAACCAGGTCAGCAAAGCTGCTGTAGAGTCAGAGAAACCAGGTCAGCAGAGCTGCTCTAGAGCCAGAAAACCAGGTCAGCAGAGCTGCTCTAGAGCCATAAAACCGGGTCATCAGAGCTGCTCTAGAGCCAGAGAACCGGGTCAGCAGAGCTGCTCTAGAGCCAGAGAAACCAGGTCAGCAGAGCTGCTTTAGAGGGAGAGAACCAGTTCAGCAGAGCTGCTTTAGAGCCAGAGAACCCGGCCAGCAGAGCTGCTTTAGAGCCAGAGAACCAGGTCAGCACAGCTGCTTTAGAGCCAGAGAAGCAGGTCAGCAGAGCTGCTCTAGAGGAAGAGAGTCAGGTAAGCAGAGCTGCTCTAGAGGCAGAGAACCAGGTCAGCAGAGCTGATTTATAGGGAGAGAACCAGGTCAGCAGAGCTGCTTTACAGCCAGAGAACCAGGTCAGCAGAGCTGCTTTAGAGCCAGAGAACCAGGTCAGCAGAACGGCTTTAGAGCCATAGAACTGGGTCAGCAGAGCTGCTTTAGAGCATGAGAACCTGGTCAGCAGAGCTGTTGTAGAGCGAGAGACCCAGGTCAGCAGAACTGCTTTAGAGCCAGAGAACCAGCTCAGTAGAGCTCTTTAGAGGGAGAGAACCAGGTCAGCAGAGCTGCTTTAGAGCCAGAGAACCAGGTCAGCAGAGCTGCTCTACAGCCAGAGAACCAGGTCAGTAGAGCTGTGTTAGAGCCATATAACCAGGTCAACAGAGCTGCTCTAGAGACAGGGAACCAGGTCAGCAGAGCTGATTTAGAGGGAGAGAACCAGGTCAGCAGAGCTGCTTTACAGCCAGAGAACCAGGTCAGCAGAGCTGCTTTAGAGCCAGAGATCCAGGTCAGCAGATCTGCTCTAGAGCCAGAGAACTGGGTCATCAGAGCTGCTTTAGAGCCAGAGAACCCGGCCAGCAGAGCTGCTTTAGAGCCAGAGAACCAGGTCAGCAGAGCTGCTCTAGAGCCAGAGAACCAGGTCAGCAGAGCTGCTTTAGAGCCATAGAACCAGGTCAGCAGAGCTGCTCTAGAGGCAGAGAACCAGGTCAGCAGAGCTGATTTAGAGCCATAGAACCAGATCAGAAGGGCTGCTTTAGAGCCAGAGAACCAGGTCAGCAGAGCTGCTCTAGAGCCTAAGAACCAGGTCAGCAGAGCTGCTCTCGAGCCAGAGAACCAGGTCAGCAAAGCTGCTGTAGAGTCAGAGAAACCAGGTCAGTAGAGCTGCTTTAGAGCAAGAGAACCAGGTCAGCAGAGCTGCTTTAGAGGGAGAGAACCAGGTCAGCAGAGCAGCTCTAGAGCCAGAAAACCAGGTCAGCAGACCTGCTGTAGAGCCAGAGAACCAGTTCAGCAGAACTGCTTTAGAGCTATAAAACCGGGTCAGCAGAGCTGCTCTAGAAGCAGAGAACCAGGTCAGCAGAGCTGCTTTAGAGCCAGAGAAACCAGGTCAGCAGAGCTGCTTTAGAGGGAGAGAACTAGTTCAGCAGAGCTGCTTTAGAGCCAGAGAACCCGGCCAGCAGAGCTGCTTTAGAGCCATAGAACCAGGTCAGCAGAGCTGCTCTAGAGACAGAGAACCAGCTCAGCAGAGCTGATTTAGAGCCAGAAAACCAGGTCAGCAGAGCTGCTTTACAGCCAGAGAACCAGGTCAGCAGAGCTGCTTTAGAGCCATAGAACCAGATCAGCAGAGCTGATTTAGAGCCAGAGAACCAGGTCAGCAGAGCTGCTCTAGAGCCTAAGAACCAGGTCAGCAGAGCTGCTCTCGAGCCAGAGAACCAGGTCAGCAAAGCTGCTGTAGAGTCAGAGAAACCAGGTCAGCAGAGCTGCTCTAGAGCCAGAAAACCAGGTCAGCAGAGCTGCTCTAGAGCCATAAAACCGGGTCATCAGAGCTGCTCTAGAGCCAGAGAACCGGGTCAGCAGAGCTGCTCTAGAGCCAGAGAAACCAGGTCAGCAGAGCTGCTTTAGAGGGAGAGAACCAGTTCAGCAGAGCTGCTTTAGAGCCAGAGAACCCGGCCAGCAGAGCTGCTTTAGAGCCAGAGAACCAGGTCAGCACAGCTGCTTTAGAGCCAGAGAAGCAGGTCAGCAGAGCTGCTCTAGAGGAAGAGAGTCAGGTAAGCAGAGCTGCTCTAGAGGCAGAGAACCAGGTCAGCAGAGCTGATTTATAGGGAGAGAACCAGGTCAGCAGAGCTGCTTTACAGCCAGAGAACCAGGTCAGCAGAGCTGCTTTAGAGCCAGAGAACCAGGTCAGCAGAACGGCTTTAGAGCCATAGAACTGGGTCAGCAGAGCTACTTTAGAGCATGAGAACCTGGTCAGCAGAGCTGTTGTAGAGCGAGAGACCCAGGTCAGCAGAACTGCTTTAGAGCCAGAGAACCAGCTCAGTAGAGCTCTTTAGAGGGAGAGAACCAGGTCAGCAGAGCTGCTTTAGAGCCAGAGAACCAGGTCAGCAGAGCTGCTCTACAGCCAGAGAACCAGGTCAGTAGAGCTGTGTTAGAGCCATATAACCAGGTCAACAGAGCTGCTCTAGAGACAGGGAACCAGGTCAGCAGAGCTGATTTAGAGGGAGAGAACCAGGTCAGCAGAGCTGCTTTACAGCCAGAGAACCAGGTCAGCAGAGCTGCTTTAGAGCCAGAGATCCAGGTCAGCAGATCTGCTTTAGAGCCATAGAACTGGGTCAGCAGAGCTGCTTTAGAGCATGAGAACCAGGTCAGCAGAGCTGCTCTAAAGGCAGAGACCCAGGTCATCAGAACTGCTTTAGAGCCAGAGAACCAGGTCAGCAGAGCTCTTTAGAGGGAGAGAACCAGGTCAGCAGAGCTGCTTTCGAGCAAGAGAACCAGGTCAGCAGAGCTGCTCTACATCCAGAGAACCAGGTCAGCAGAGCTGCTCTAGAGCCAGAGAACCAGATCAGCAGATGTGCTTTAGAGCCATAAAACCGGGTCAGCAGAGCTGCTCTAGAGCCAGAGAACCAGATCAGCAGAGCTGCATTAGAGCCAGAGAAACCAGGTCAGCAGAGCTGCTTTAGAGCCATAGAACCAGGTCAGCAGAGCTGCTCTAGAGGCAGTGAACCAGCTCAGCAGAGCTGATTTAGAGCCAGAAAACCAGGTCAGCAAAGCTGCTCTAGAGCCAGAGAACCAGTTCAGCAGAACTGCTTTAGAGCCAGAGAAACCAGGTCAGCAGAGCTGCTTTAGAGGGAGAGAACCTGTTCATGATTGCTGCTTTAGAGCCAGAGAACCCGGCCAGCAGAGCTGCTTTAGAGCCAGAGAACCAGGTCAGCAGAGCTGCTTTAGAGCCAGAGAACCAGGAGGTCAGCAGAGCTGCTCTAGGGGAGGAGAGCCAGGTCAGCAGAGCTGCTCTAGAGCCAGCGAACCATGTCAGCAGAACTGCTTTAGAGCCATAGAACCAAGTCAGCAGAGCTGCTTTAGCGCCGGAGAACCAGGTCAGCAGAGCTGCTCTAGAGCCTAAGAAGCAGGTCAGCAGAGCTGCTCTAGAACCAGAGACCCAGGTCAGCAAAGCTGCTCTAGAGGCCGAGAACCAGGTCAGTAGAGCTGCTGTTGTGCCAGAGAAACCAGGTCAGCAGAGCTGCTTTAGAGGGAGAGAACCAGGTCAGCAGAACTGCTTTAGAGCCAGAGAACCAGGTCAGCAGAGCTGCTCTGGAGCCAGAGAATCAGGTCAGCAGAGCTGCTTTAGAGCCATAGAATCAGGTCATCAGAGCTGCTCTAAAGGCAGAGACCCAGGTCAGCAGAACTGCTTTAGAGCCAGAGAACCAGGTCAGCAGAGCTGCTTTAGAGCCAGAGAAACCAGGTCAGCAGAGCTGCTTTAGAGGGAGAGAACTTGTTCAGCAGAGCTGCTTTAGAGGCAGAGAAAACGGCCAGCAGAGCTGCTTTAGAGCCATAGAACCAGGTCAGCAGAGCTGCTCTAGAGACAGAGAACCAGCTCAGCATAGCTGATTTAGAGCCAGAAAACCAGGTCAGCAGAGCTGCTTTACAGCCAGAGAACCAGGTCAGCAGAGCTGCTTTAGAGCAATAGAACCAGATCAGCAGAGCTGATTTAGAGCCAGAGAACCAGGTCAGCAGAGCTGCTCTAGAGCCTAAGAACCAGGTCAGCAGAGCTGCTCTCGAGCCAGAGAACCAGGTCAGCAAAGCTGCTGTAGAGTCAGAGAAACCAGGTCAGCAGAGCTGCTCTAGAGCCAGAAAACCAAGTCAGCAGAGCTGCTCTAGAGCCATAAAACCGGGTCAGCAGAGCTGCTCTAGAGCCAGAGAACCTGGTCAGCAGAGCTGCTCTAGAGCCAGAGAAACCAGGTCAGCAGAGCTGCTTTAGAGGGAGAGAACCAGTTCAGCAGAGCTGCTTTCGAGCCAGAGAACCTGGCCAGCAGAGCTGCTTTAGAGCCAGAGAACCAGGTCAGCACAGCTGCTTTAGAGCCAGAGAAGCAGGTCAGCAGAGCTGCTCTAGAGGAAGAGAGTCAGGTAAGCAGAGCTGCTCTAGAGGCAGAGAACCAGGTCAGCAGAGCTGATTTATAGGGAGAGAACCAGGTCAGCAGAGCTGCTTTACAGCAGAGAACCAGGTCAGCAGAGCTGCTTTAGAGCCATAGAACTGGGTCAGCAGAGCTGCTTTAGAGCATGAGAACCAGGTCAGCAGAGCTGTTGTAGAGCCAGAGACCCAGGTCAGCAGAACTGCTTTAGAGCCAGAGAACCAGCTCAGTAGAGCTCTTTAGAGGGAGAGAACCAGGTCAGCAGAGCTGCTTTAGAGCCAGAGAACCAGGTCAGCAGAGCTGCTCTACAGCCAGAGAACCAGGTCAGTAGAGCTGTGTTAGAGCCATATAACCAGGTCAACGGAGCTGCTCTAGAGACAGGGAACCAGGTCAGCAGAGCTGATTTATAGGGAGAGAACCAGGTCAGCAGAGCTGCTTTACAGCCAGAGAACCAGGTCAGCAGAGCTGCTTTAGAGCCAGAGATCCAGGTCAGCAGATCTGCTTTAGAGCCATAGAACTGGGTCAGCAGAGCTGCTTTAGAGCATGAGAACCAGGTCAGCAGAGCTGCTCTAAAGGCAGAGACCCAGGTCATCAGAACTGCTTCAGAGCCAGAGAACCAGGTCAGCAGAGCTCTTTAGAGGGAGAGAACCAGGTCAGCAGAGCTGCTTTCAAGCAAGAGAACAAGGTCAGCAGAGCTGCTCTACATCTAGAGAACCAGGTCAGCAGAGCTGCTCTAGAGCCAGAGAACCAGATCAGCAGATGTGCTTTAGAGCCATAAAACCGGGTCAGCAGAGCTGCTCTAGAGCCAGAGAACCAGATCAGCAGAGCTGCATTAGAGCCAGAGAAACCAGGTCAGCAGAGCTGCTTTCGAGGGAGAGAATTAGTTCAGCAGAGCTGCTTTAGAGCCTGAGAACTCGGCCAGCAGAGGTGCTTTAGAGCCAGAGAACCAGGTCAGCAGAGCTGCTCTAGAGCCAGAGAACCAGGTCAGCAGAGCTGCTTTAGAGCCATAGAACCAGGTGAGCAGAGCTGCTCTAGAGGCAGTGAACCAGCTCAGCAGAGCTGATTTAGAGCCAGAAAACCAGGTCAGCAGAGCTTCTCTAGAGCCAGAGAACCAGTTCAGCAGAACTGCTTTAGAGCCAGAGAAACCAGGTCAGCAGAGCTGCTTTAGAGGGAGAGAACCTGTTCATGATTGCTGCTTTAGAGCCAGAGAACCCGGCCAGCAGAGCTGCTTTAGAGCCAGAGAACCAGGTCAGCAGAGCTGCTTTAGAGCCAGAGAACCAGGAGGTCAGCAGAGCTGCTCTAGGGGAGGAGAGCCAGGTCAGCAGAGCTGCTCTAGAGCCAGCGAACCATGTCAGCAGAACTGCTTTAGAGCCATAGAACCAAGTCAGCAGAGCTGCTTTAGAGCCAGAGAACCAGGTCAGCAGAGCTGCTCTAGAGCCTAAGAAGCAGGTCAGCAGAGCTGCTCTAGAACCAGAGACCCAGGTCAGCAAAGCTGCTCTAGAGGCCGAGAACCAGGTCAGTAGAGCTGCTGTTGAGCCAGAGAAACCAGGTCAGCAGAGCTGCTTTAGAGGGAGAGAACCAGGTCAGCAGAACTGCTTTAGAGCCAGAGAACCAGGTCAGCAGAGCTGCTCTGGAGCCAGAGAATCAGGTCAGCAGAGCTGCTTTAGAGCCATAGAATCAGGTCATCAGAGCTGCTCTAAAGGCAGAGACCCAGGTCAGCAGAACTGCTTTAGAACCAGAGAACCAGGTCAGCAGAGCTGCTTTAGAGCCAGAGAAACCAGGTCAGCAGAGCTGCTTTAGAGGGAGAGAACTTGTTCAGCAGAGCTGCTTTAGAGGCAGAGAACCCGGCCAGCAGAGTTGCTTTAGAGCCATAGAACCAGGTCAGCAGAACTGCTTTAGAGCCAGAGAACCAGCTCAGTAGAGCTCTTTAGAGGGAGAGAACCAGGTCAGCAGAGCTGCTCTACAGCCAGAGAACCAGGTCAGTAGAGCTGTGTTAGAGCCATATAACCAGGTCAACGGAGCTGCTCTAGAGACAGGGAACCAGGTCAGCAGAGCTGATTTATAGGGAGAGAACCAGGTCAGCAGAGCTGCTTTACAGCCAGAGAACCAGGTCAGCAGAGCTGCTTTAGAGCCAGAGACCCAGGTCAGCAGATCTGCTTTAGAGCCATAGAACGGGGTCAGCAGAGCTGCTTTAGAGCATGAGAACCAGGTCAGCAGAGCTGCTCTAAAGGCAGAGACCCAGGTCATCAGAACTGCTTTAGAGCCAGAGAACCAGGTCAGCAGAGCTCTTTAGAGGGAGAGAACCAGGTCAGCAGAGCTGCTTTCGAGCAAGAGAACCAGGTCAGCAGAGCTGCTCTACATCTAGAGAACCAGGTCAGCAGAGCTGCTCTAGAGCCAGAGAACCAGATCAGCAGATGTGCTTTAGAGCCATAAAACCGGGTCAGCAGAGCTGCTCTAGAGCCAGAGAACCAGATCAGCAGAGCTGCATTAGAGCCAGAGAAACCAGGTCAGCAGAGCTGCTTTAGAGGGAGAGAATTAGTTCAGCAGAGCTGCTTTAGAGCCTGAGAACTCGGCCAGCAGAGGTGCTTTAGAGCCAGAGAACCAGGTCAGCAGAGCTGCTCTAGAGCCAGAGAACCAGGTCAGCAGAGCTGCTTTAGAGCCATAGAACCAGGTCAGCAGAGCTGCTCTAGAGGCAGTGAACCAGCTCAGCAGAGCTGATTTAGAGCCAGAAAACCAGGTCAGCAGAGCTGCTTTACAGCCAGAGAACCAGGTCAGCAGAGCTGCTTTAGAGCAATAGAACCAGATCAGCAGAGCTGATTTAGAGCCAGAGAACCAGGTCAGCAGAGCTGCTCTATAGCCTAAGAACCAGGTCAGCAGAGCTGCTCTCGAGCCAGAGAACCAGGTCAGCAAAGCTGCTGTAGAGTCAGAGAAACCAGGTCAGCAGAGCTGCTCTAGAGCCAGAAAACCAGGTCAGCAGAGCTGCTCTAGAGCCATAAAACCGGGTCAGCAGAGCTGCTCTAGAGCCAGAGAACCTGGTCAGCAGAGCTGCTCTAGAGCCAGAGAAACCAGGTCAGCAGAGCTGCTTTAGAGGGAGAGAACCAGTTCAGCAGAGCTGCTTTCGAGCCAGAGAACCTGGCCAGCAGAGCTGCTTTAGAGCCAGAGAACCAGGTCAGCACAGCTGCTTTAGAGCCAGAGAAGCAGGTCAGCAGAGCTGCTCTAGAGGAAGAGAGTCAGGTAAGCAGAGCTGCTCTAGAGGCAGAGAACCAGGTCAGCAGAGCTGATTTATAGGGAGAGAACCAGGTCAGCAGAGCTGCTTTACAGCAGAGAACCAGGTCAGCAGAGCTGCTTTAGAGCCATAGAACTGGGTCAGCAGAGCTGCTTTAGAGCATGAGAACCAGGTCAGCAGAGCTGTTGTAGAGCCAGAGACCCAGGTCAGCAGAACTGCTTTAGAGCCAGAGAACCAGCTCAGTAGAGCTCTTTAGAGGGAGAGAACCAGGTCAGCAGAGCTGCTTTAGAGCCAGAGAACCAGGTCAGCAGAGCTGCTCTACAGCCAGAGAACCAGGTCAGTAGAGCTGTGTTAGAGCCATATAACCAGGTCAACGGAGCTGCTCTAGAGACAGGGAACCAGGTCAGCAGAGCTGATTTATAGGGAGAGAACCAGGTCAGCAGAGCTGCTTTACAGCCAGAGAACCAGGTCAGCAGAGCTGCTTTAGAGCCAGAGATCCAGGTCAGCAGATCTGCTTTAGAGCCATAGAACTGGGTCAGCAGAGCTGCTTTAGAGCATGAGAACCAGGTCAGCAGAGCTGCTCTAAAGGCAGAGACCCAGGTCATCAGAACTGCTTTAGAGCCAGAGAACCAGGTCAGCAGAGCTCTTTAGAGGGAGAGAACCAGGTCAGCAGAGCTGCTTTCGAGCAAGAGAACCAGGTCAGCAGAGCTGCTCTAGAGCCAGAGAACCAGATCAGCAGATGTGCTTTAGAGCCATAAAACCGGGTCAGCAGAGCTGCTCTAGAGCCAGAGAACCAGATCAGCAGAGCTGCATTAGAGCCAGAGAAACCAGGTCAGCAGAGCTGCTTTAGAGGGAGAGAACCTGTTCATGATTGCTGCTTTAGAGCCAGAGAACCCGGCCAGCAGAGCTGCTTTAGAGCCAGAGAACCAGGTCAGCAGAGCTGCTTTAGAGCCAGAGAACCAGGAGGTCAGCAGAGCTGCTCTAGGGGAGGAGAGCCAGGTCAGCAGAGCTGCTCTAGAGCCAGCGAACCATGTCAGCAGAACTGCTTTAGAGCCATAGAACCAAGTCAGCAGAGCTGCTTTAGAGCCAGAGAACCAGGTCAGCAGAGCTGCTCTAGAGCCTAAGAAGCAGGTCAGCAGAGCTGCTCTAGAACCAGAGACCCAGGTCAGCAAAGCTGCTCTAGAGGCCGAGAACCAGGTCAGTAGAGCTGCTGTTGAGCCAGAGAAACCAGGTCAGCAGAGCTGCTTTAGAGGGAGAGAACCAGGTCAGCAGAACTGCTTTAGAGCCAGAGAACCAGGTCAGCAGAGCTGCTCTGGAGCCAGAGAATCAGGTCAGCAGAGCTGCTTTAGAGCCATAGAATCAGGTCATCAGAGCTGCTCTAAAGGCAGAGACCCAGGTCAGCAGAACTGCTTTAGAACCAGAGAACCAGGTCAGCAGAGCTGCTTTAGAGCCAGAGAAACCAGGTCAGCAGAGCTGGTTTAGAGGGAGAGAACTTGTTCAGCAGAGCTGCTTTAGAGGCAGAGAACCCGGCCAGCAGAGTTGCTTTAGAGCCATAGAACCAGGTCAGCAGAGCTGCTCTAGAGACAGAGAACCAGCTCAGCATAGCTGATTTAGAGCCAGAAAACCAGGTCAGCAGAGCTGCTTTACAGCCAGAGAACCAGGTCAGCAGAGCTGCTTTAGAGCAATAGAACCAGATCAGCAGAGCTGATTTAGAGCCAGAGAACCAGGTCAGCAGAGCTGCTCTAGAGCCTAAGAACCAGGTCAGCAGAGCTGCTCTCGAGCCAGAGAACCAGGTCAGCAAAGCTGCTCTAGAGCCAGAGAAACCAGGTCAGCAGAGCTGCTCTAGAGCCAGAACACCAGGTCAGCGGAGCTGCTCTAGAGCCAGAAAACCGGGTCAGCAGAGCTGCTCTAGAGCCAGAGAACCTGGTCAGCAGAGCTGCTCTAGAGCCAGAGAAACCAGGTCAGCAGAGCTGCTTTAGAGGGAGAGAACCAGTTCAGCAGAGCTGCTTTCGAGCCAGAGAACCCGGCCAGCAGAGCTGCTTTAGAGCCAGAGAACCAGGTCAGCACAGCTGCTTTAGAGCCAGAGAAGCAGGTCAGCAGAGCTGCTCTAGAGGAAGAGAGTCAGGTAAGCAGAGCTGCTCTAGAGGCAGAGAACCAGGTCAGCAGAGCTGATTTATAGGGAGAGAACCAGGTCAGCAGAGCTGCTTTACAGCAGAGAACCAGGTCAGCAGAGCTGCTTTAGAGCCATAGAACTGGGTCAGCAGAGCTGCTTTAGAGCATGAGAACCAGGTCAGCAGAGCTGTTGTAGAGCCAGAGACCCAGGTCAGCAAAACTGCTTTAGAGCCAGAGAACCAGCTCAGTAGAGCTCTTTAGAGGGAGAGAACCAGGTCAGCAGAGCTGCTTTAGAGCCAGAGAACCAGGTCAGCAGAGCTGCTCTACAGCCAGAGAACCAGGTCAGTAGAGCTGTGTTAGAGCCATATAACCAGGTCAGCGGAGCTGCTCTAGAGACAAGGGAACCAGTTCAGCAGAGCTGATTTATAGGGAGAGAACCAGGTCAGCAGAGCTGCTTTACAGCCAGAGAACCAGGTCAGCAGAGCTGCTTTAGAGCCAGAGATCCAGGTCAGCAGATCTGCTTTAGAGCCATAGAACTGGGTCAGCAGAGCTGCTTTAGAGCATGAGAACCAGGTCAGCAGAGCTGCTCTAAAGGCAGAGACCTAGGTCATCAGAACTGCTTTAGAGCCAGAGAACCAGGTCAGCAGAGCTCTTTAGAGGGAGAGAACCAGGTCAGCAGAGCTGCTTTCGAGCAAGAGAACCAGGTCAGCAGAGCTGCTCTACAGCCAGAGAACCAGGTCAGCAGAGCTGCGTTAGAGCCAGAGAACCAGGTCAGCGGAAATGCTCTAGAGGCAGAGAACCAGGCCAGCAGAGCTGCTTTAGAGGGAGAGAACCAGGTCTGCAGAGCTGCTTTAGAGCCAGAGATCCAGGTCAGCAGAGCTGCTCTACAGCCAGAGAAACCAGGTCAGCAGAGCTGCTTTAAAGGGAGAGAACCAGGTCAGGAGAGCTGCTTTAGTGCCAGAGAGCCAGGTCAGCAGAGCTGCTCTAGAGCCAGAGAACCAGGTCAGCAGGGCTGCTTTAGAGCCAGAGAACCAGGTCAGCAGAGCTGCTCTAGAGCCTAAGAACCAGGTCAGCAGAGCTGCTCTCGAACCAGAGAACCAGGTCAGCAAAGCTGCTGTAGAGTCAGAGAAACCAGGTCAGAAGAGCTGCTTTAGAGCGAGAGAACCAGGTCAGCAGAGCTGCTTTAGAGGGAGAGAACCAGGTCAGCAGAGCTGCTCTGGAGCCAGAGGACCAGATCAGCAGTTGTGCTTTAGAGCCATAAAACCGGGTCAGCAGAGCTGCTCTAGAGCCAGAGAACCAGGTCAGCAGAGCTGCTTTAGAGCCAGAGAAACCAGGTCAGCAGAGCTGCTTTAGAGGGAGAGAATTAGTTCAGCAGAGCTGCTTTAGAGTCTGAGAACCCGGCCAGCAGAGGTGCTTTAGAGCCAGAGAACCAGGTCAGCAGAGCTGCTCTAGAGCCAGAGAACCAGGTCAGCAGAGCTGCTTTAGAGCCATAGAACCAGGTCAGCAGAGCTGCTCTAGAGCTAGTGAACCAGCTCAGCAGAGCTGATTTAGAGCCAGAAAACCAGGTCAGCAGAGCTGCTTTACAGCCAGAGAACCAGGTCAGCAGAGCTGCTTTAGAGCCATAGAACCAGATCAGCAGAGCTGATTTAGAGCCAGAGAAACAGGTTAGCAGAGCTGCTCTAGAGCCTAAGAACCAGGTCAGCAGAGCTGCACTCGTGCCAGAGAACCAGGTCAGCAAAGCTGCTGTAGAATCAGAGATACCAGGTCAGCAGAGCTACTCTAGAGCCAGAAAACCAGGTCAGCAGAGATGCTCTAGAGCCAGAAAACCAGGTCAGCAGAGCTGCTCTAGAGCCAGAGAACCAGTTCAGCAGAACTGCTTTAGAGTCATAAAACCGGGTCAGCAGAGCTGCTCTAGAGCCAGAGAACCGGGTCAGCAGAGCTGCTTTAGAGCCAGAGAACACGGCCAGCAGAGCTGCTTTAGAGCCAGAGAACCAGGTCAGCAGTGCTGCTCTAGAGGAAGAGAGTCAGGTAAGCAGAGCTGCTCTAGAGGCAGAGAACCAGGTCAGCAGAGCTGATTTATAGGGAGAGAACCAGGTCAGCAGAGCTGCTTTACAGCCAGAGAAACAGGTCAGCAGAGCTGCTTTAGAGCCAGAGAACCAGGTCAGCAGAACTGCTTTAGAGCCATAGAACTGGGTCAGCAGAGCTGCTTTAGAGCATGAGAACCAGGTCAGCAGAGCTGTTGTAGAGCCAGAGACCCAGGTCAGCAGAACTGCTTTAGAGCCAGAGAACCAGCTCAGTAGAGCTATTTAGAGGGAGAGAACCAGGTCAGCAGATCTGCTTTAGAGCCAGAGAACCAGGTCAGCAGAGCTGCTCTACAGCCAGAGAACCAGGTCAGTAGAGCTGTGTTAGAGCCATATAACCAGGTCAGCGGAGCTGCTCTAGAGACAAGGAACCAGGTCAGCAGAGCTGATTTATAGGGAGAGAACCAGGTCAGCAGAGCTGCTTTACAGCCAAAGAACCAGGTCAGCAGAGCTGCTTTAGAGCCAGAGAACCAGGTCAGCAGACCTGCTTTAGAGCCATAGAACTGGGTCAGCAGAGCTGCTTTAGAGCATGAGAACCAGGTCAGAAGAGCTGCTCTAAAGGCAGAGACCCAGGTCATCAGAACTGCTTTAGAGCCAGAGAACCAGCTCAGCAGAGCTCTTTAGAGGGAGAGAACCAGGTCAGCAGAGCTGCTTTCGAGCCAGAGAACCAGGTCAGCAGAGCTGCTCTACAGCCAGAGAACCAGGTCAGCGGAGCTGCTCTAGAGGCAGCGAACCAGGCCAGCAGAGCTGCTCTACAGCCAGAGAAACCAGGTCAGCAGAGCTGCGTTAAAGGGAGAGAACCAGGTCAGGAGAGCTGCTTTAGAGCCAGATAACCAGGTCAGCAGAGCTGCTCTAGAGCCAGAGAACCAGGTCAGCAGAGCTGCTTTAGAGCCATAGAACCAGGTCAGCAGAGCTGCTCTAGAGCCTAAGAACCAGGTCAGCAGAGCTGCTCTCGAACCAGAGAACCAGGTCAGCAAAGCTGCTGTAGAGTCAGAGAAACCAGGTCAGTAGAGCTGCTTTAGAGCGAGAGAACCAGGTCAGCAGAGCTGCTTTAGAGGGAGAGAACCAGGTCAGCAGAGCTGCTCTAGAGCCAGAAAACCAGGTCAGCAGAGCTGCTCTAGAGCCAGAGAACCAGATCAGCAGTTGTGCTTTAGAGCCATAAAACCGGGTCAGCAGAGCTGCTCTAGAGCCAGAGAACCAGGTCAGCAGAGCTGCTTTAGAGCCAGAGAAACCAGGTCAGCAGAGCTGCTTTAGAGGGAGAGAACTAGTTCAGCAGAGCTGCTTTACAGCCAGAGAACCAGGTCAGCAGAGCTGCTTTAGAGCCAGAGAACCAGGTCAGCAGAACGGCTTTAGAGCCATAGAACTGGGTCAGCAGAGCTTCTTTAGAGCATGAGAACCTGGTCAGCAGAGCTGTTGTAGAGCGAGAGACCCAGGTCAGCAGAACTGCTTTAGAGCCAGAGAACCAGCTCAGTAGAGCTCTTTAGAGGGAGAGAACCAGGTCAGCAGAGCTGCTTTAGAGCCAGAGAACCAGGTCAGCAGAGCTGCTCTACAGCCAGAGAACCAGGTCAGTAGAGCTGTGTTAGAGCCATATAACCAGGTCAACAGAGCTGCTCTAGAGACAGGGAACCAGGTCAGCAGAGCTGATTTATAGGGAGAGAACCAGGTCAGCAGAGCTGCTTTACAGCCAGAGAACCAGGTCAGCAGAGCTGCTTTAGAGCCAGAGATCCAGGTCAGCAGATCTGCTTTAGAGCCATAGAACTGGGTCAGCAGAGCTGCTTTAGAGCATGAGAACCAGGTCAGCAGAGCTGCTCTAAAGGCAGAGACCCAGGTCATCAGAACTGCTTTAGAGCCAGAGAACCAGGTCAGCAGAGCTCTTTAGAGGGAGAGAACCAGGTCAGCAGAGCTGCTTTCGAGCAAGAGAACCAGGTCAGCAGAGCTGCTCTACATCCAGAGAACCAGGTCAGCAGAGCTGCTCTAGAGCCAGAGAACCAGATCAGCAGATGTGCTTTAGAGCCATAAAACCGGGTCAGCAGAGCTGCTCTAGAGCCAGAGAACCAGATCAGCAGAGCTGCATTAGAGCCAGAGAAACCAGGTCAGCAGAGCTGCTTTAGAGGGAGAGAATTAGTTCAGCAGAGCTGCTTTAGAGCCTGAGAACTCGGCCAGCAGAGGTGCTTTAGAGCCAGAGAACCAGGTCAGCAGAGCTGCTCTAGAGCCAGAGAACCAGGTCAGCAGAGCTGCTTTAGAGCCATAGAACCAGGTCAGCAGAGCTGCTCTAGAGGCAGTGAACCAGCTCAGCAGAGCTGATTTAGAGCCAGAAAACCAGGTCAGCAGAGCTGCTCTAGAGCCAGAGAACCAGTTCAGCGGAACTGCTTTAGAGCCAGAGAAACCAGGTCAGCAGAGCTGCTTTAGAGGGAGAGAACCTGTTCATGATTGCTGCTTTAGAGCCAGAGAACCCGGCCAGCAGAGCTGCTTTAGAGCCAGAGAACCAGGTCAGCAGAGCTGCTTTAGAGCCAGAGAACCAGGAGGTCAGCAGAGCTGCTCTAGGGGAGGAGAGCCAGGTCAGCAGAGCTGCTCTAGAGCCAGCGAACCATGTCAGCAGAACTGCTTTAGAGCCATAGAACCAAGTCAGCAGAGCTGCTTTAGAGCCAGAGAACCAGGTCAGCAGAGCTACTCTAGAGCCTAAGAAGCAGGTCGGCAGAGCTGCTCTAGAACCAGAGACCCAGGTCAGCAAAGCTGCTCTAGAGGCCGAGAACCAGGTCAGTAGAGCTGCTGTTGAGCCAGAGAAACCAGGTCAGCAGAGCTGCTTTAGAGGGAGAGAACCAGGTCAGCAGAACTGCTTTAGAGCCAGAGAACCAGGTCAGCAGAGCTGCTCTGGAGCCAGAGAATCAGGTCAGCAGAGCTGCTTTAGAGCCATAGAATCAGGTCATCAGAGCTGCTCTAAAGGCAGAGACCCAGGTCAGCAGAACTGCTTTAGAGCCAGAGAACCAGGTCAGCAGAGCTGCTTTAGAGCCAGAGAAACCAGGTCAGCAGAGCTGCTTTAGAGGGAGAGAACTTGTTCAGCAGAGCTGCTTTAGAGGCAGAGAACCCGGCCAGCAGAGCTGCTTTAGAGCCATAGAACCAGGTCAGCAGAGCTGCTCTAGAGACAGAGAACCAGCTCAGCATAGCTGATTTAGAGCCAGAAAACCAGGTCAGCAGAGCTGCTTTACAGCCAGAGAACCAGGTCAGCAGAGCTGCTTTAGAGCAATAGAACCAGATCAGCAGAGCTGATTTAGAGCCAGAGAACCAGGTCAGCAGAGCTGCTCTAGAGCCTAAGAACCAGGTAAGCAGAGCTGCTCTCGAGCCAGAGAACCAGGTCAGCAAAGCTGCTGTAGAGTCAGAGAAACCAGGTCAGCAGAGCTGCTCTAGAGCCAGAAAACCAGGTCAGCAGAGCTGCTCTAGAGCCATAAAACCGGGTCAGCAGAGCTGCTCTAGAGCCAGAGAACCTGGTCAGCAGAGCTGCTCTAGAGCCAGAGAAACCAGGTCAGCAGAGCTGCTTTAGAGGGAGAGAACCAGTTCAGCAGAGCTGCTTTTGAGCCAGAGAACCTGGCCAGCAGAGCTGCTTTAGAGCCAGAGAACCAGGTCAGCACAGCTGCTTTAGAGCCAGAGAAGCAGGTCAGCAGAGCTGCTCTAGAGGAAGAGAGTCAGGTAAGCAGAGCTGCTCTAGAGGCAGAGAACCAGGTCAGCAGAGCTGATTTATAGGGAGAGAACCAGGTCAGCAGAGCTGCTTTACAGCAGAGAACCAGGTCAGCAGAGCTGCTTTAGAGCCATAGAACTGGGTCAGCAGAGCTGCTTTAGAGCATGAGAACCAGGTCAGCAGAGCTGTTGTAGAGCCAGAGACCCAGGTCAGCAGAACTGCTTTAGAGCCAGAGAGCCAGCTCAGTAGAGCTCTTTAGAGGGAGAGAACCCGGTCAGCAGAGCTGCTTTAGAGCCAGAGAACCAGGTCAGCAGAGCTGCTCTACAGCCAGAGAACCAGGTCAGTAGAGCTGTGTTAGAGCCATATAACCAGGTCAACGGAGCTGCTCTAGAGACAGGGAACCAGGTCAGCAGAGCTGCTTTAGAGCCAGAGATCCAGGTCAGCAGATCTGCTTTAGAGCCATAGAACTGGGTCAGCAGAGCTGCTTTAGAGCATGAGAACCAGGTCAGCAGAGCTGCTCTAAAGGCAGAGACCCAGGTCATCAGAACTGCTTTAGAGCCAGAGAACCAGGTCAGCAGAGCTCTTTAGAGGGAGAGAACCAGGTCAGCAGAGCTGCTTTCGAGCAAGAGAACCAGGTCAGCAGAGCTGCTCTACATCCAGAGAACCAGGTCAGCAGAGCTGCTCTAGAGCCAGAGAACCAGATCAGCAGATGTGCTTTAGAGCCATAAAACCGGGTCAGCAGAGCTGCTCTAGAGCCAGAGAACCAGATCAGCAGAGCTGCATTAGAGCCAGAGAAACCAGGTCAGCAGAGCTGCTTTAGAGGGAGAGAATTAGTTCAGCAGAGCTGCTTTAGAGCCTGAGAACTCGGCCAGCAGAGGTGCTTTAGAGCCAGAGAACCAGGTCAGCAGAGCTGCTCTAGAGCCAGAGAACCAGGTCAGCAGAGCTGCTTTAGAGCCATAGAACCAGGTCAGCAGAGCTGCTCTAGAGGCAGTGAGCCAGCTCAGCAGAGCTGATTTAGAGCCAGAAAACCAGGTCAGCAGAGCTGCTCTAGAGCCAGAGAACCAGTTCAGCAGAACTGCTTTAGAGCCAGAGAAACCAGGTCAGCAGAGCTGCTTTAGAGGGAGAGAACCTGTTCATGATTGCTGCTTTAGAGCCAGAGAACCCGGCCAGCAGAGCTGCTTTAGAGCCAGAGAACCAGGTCAGCAGAGCTGCTTTAGAGCCAGAGAACCAGGAGGTCAGCAGAGCTGCTCTAGGGGAGGAGAGCCAGGTCAGCAGAGCTGCTCTAGAGCCAGCGAACCATGTCAGCAGAACTGCTTTAGAGCCATATAACCAAGTCAGCAGAGCTGCTTTAGAGCCAGAGAACCAGGTCAGCAGAGCTGCTCTAGAGCCTAAGAAGCAGGTCAGCAGAGCTGCTCTAGAACCAGAGACCCAGGTCAGCAAAGCTGCTCTAGAGGCCGAGAACCAGGTCAGTAGAGCTGCTGTTGAGCCAGAGAAACCAGGTCAGCAGAGCTGCTTTAGAGGGAGAGAACCAGGTCAGCAGAACTGCTTTAGAGCCAGAGAACCAGGTCAGCAGAGCTGCTCTGGAGCCAGAGAATCAGGTCAGCAGAGCTGCTTTAGAGCCATAGAATCAGGTCATCAGAGCTGCTCTAAAGGCAGAGACCCAGGTCAGCAGAACTGCTTTAGAACCAGAGAACCAGGTCAGCAGAGCTGCTTTAGAGCCAGAGAAACCAGGTCAGCAGAGCTGCTTTAGAGGGAGAGAACTTGTTCAGCAGAGCTGCTTTCGAGCCAGAGAACCCGGCCAGCAGAGCTGCTTTAGAGCCAGAGAACCAGGTCAGCACAGCTGCTTTAGAGCCAGAGAAGCAGGTCAGCAGAGCTGCTCTAGAGGAAGAGAGTCAGGTAAGCAGAGCTGCTCTAGAGGCAGAGAACCAGGTCAGCAGAGCTGATTTATAGGGAGAGAACCAGGTCAGCAGAGCTGCTTTACAGCAGAGAACCAGGTCAGCAGAGCTGCTTTAGAGCCATAGAACTGGGTCAGCAGAGCTGCTTTAGAGCATGAGAACCAGGTCAGCAGAGCTGTTGTAGAGCCAGAGACCCAGGTCAGCAGAACTGCTTTAGAGCCAGAGAACCAGCTCAGTAGAGCTCTTTAGAGGGAGAGAACCAGGTCAGCAGAGCTGCTTTAGAGCCAGAGAACCAGGTCAGCAGAGCTGCTCTACAGCCAGAGAACCAGGTCAGTAGAGCTGTGTTAGAGCCATATAACCAGGTCAGCGGAGCTGCTCTAGAGACAGGGAACCAGTTCAGCAGAGCTGATTTATAGGGAGAGAACCAGGTCAGCAGAGCTGCTTTACAGCCAGAGAACCAGGTCAGCAGAGCTGCTTTAGAGCCAGAGATCCAGGTCAGCAGATCTGCTTTAGAGCCATAGAACTGGGTCAGCAGAGCTGCTTTAGAGCATGAGAACCAGGTCAGCAGAGCTGCTCTAAAGGCAGAGACCTAGGTCATCAGAACTGCTTTAGAGCCAGAGAACCAGGTCAGCAGAGCTCTTTAGAGGGAGAGAACCAGGTCAGCAGAGCTGCTTTCGAGCAAGAGAACCAGGTCAGCAGAGCTGCTCTACAGCCAGAGAACCAGGTCAGCAGAGCTGCGTTAGAGCCAGAGAACCAGGTCAGCGGAAATGCTCTAGAGGCAGAGAACCAGGCCAGCAGAGCTGCTTTAGAGGGAGAGAACCAGGTCTGCAGAGCTGCTTTAGAGCCAGAGATCCAGGTCAGCAGAGCTGCTCTACAGCCAGAGAAACCAGGTCAGCAGAGCTGCTTTAAAGGGAGAGAACCAGGTCAGGAGAGCTGCTTTAGAGCCAGAGAGCCAGGTCAGCAGAGCTGCTCTAGAGCCAGAGAACCAGGTCAGCAGGGCTGCTTTAGAGGGAGAGAACCAGGTCAGCAGAGCTGCTCTAGAGCCTAAGAACCAGGTCAGCAGAGCTGCTCTCGAACCAAAGAACCAGGTCAGCAAAGCTGCTGTAGAGTCAGAGAAACCAGGTCAGTAGAGCTGCTTTAGAGCGAGAGAACCAGGTCAGCAGAGCTGCTTTAGAGGGAGAGAACCAGGTCAGCAGAGCTGCTCTGGAGCCAGAGGACCAGATCAGCAGTTGTGCTTTAGAGCCATAAAACCGGGTCAGCAGAGCTGCTCTAGAGCCAGAGAACCAGGTCAGCAGAGCTGCTTTAGAGCCAGAGAAACCAGGTCAGCAGAGCTGCTTTAGAGGATGAGAATTAGTTCAGCAGAGCTGCTTTAGAGTCTGAGAACCCGGCCAGCAGAGGTGCTTTAGAGCCAGAGAACCAGGTCAGCAGAGCTGCTCTAGAGCCAGAGAACCAGGTCAGCAGAGCTGCTTTAGAGCCATGGAACCAGGTCAGCAGAGCTGCTCTAGAGGCAGTGAACCAGCTCAGCAGAGCTGATTTAGAGCCAGTAAACCAGGTCAGCAGAGCTGCTTTACAGCCAGAGAACCAGGTCAGCAGAGCTGCTTTAGAGCCATAGAACCAGATCAGCAGAGCTGATTTAGAGCCAGAGAAACAGGTCAGCAGAGCTGCTCTAGAGCCTAAGAACCAGGTCAGCAGAGCTGCACTCGTGCCAGAGAACCAGGTCAGCAAAGCTGCTGTAGAATCAGAGATACCAGGTCAGCAGAGCTACTCTAGAGCCAGAAAACAAGGTCAGCAGAGATGCTCTAGAGCCAGAAAACCAGGTCAGCAGAGCTGCTCTAGAGCCAGAGAACCAGTTCAGCAGAACTGCTTTAGAGTCATAAAACCGGGTCAGCAGAGCTGCTCTAGAGCCAGAGAACCGGGTCAGCAGAGCTGCTTTAGAGCCAGAGAACCCGGCCAGCAGAGCTGCTTTAGAGCCAGAGAACCAGGTCAGCAGAGCTGCTCTAGAGGAAGAGAGTCAGGTAAGCAGAGCTGCTCTAGAGGCAGAGAACCAGGTCAGCAGAGCTGATTTATAGGGAGAGAACCAGGTCAGCAGAGCTGCTATACAGCCAGAGAAACAGGTCAGCAGAGCTGCTTTAGAGCCAGAGAACCAGGTCAGCAGAACTGCTTTAGAGCCATAGAACTGGGTCAGCAGAGCTGCTTTAGAGCATGAGAACCAGGTCAGCAGAGCTGTTGTAGAGCCAGAGACCCAGGTCAGCAGAACTGCTTTAGAGCCAGAGAACCAGCTCAGTAGAGCTATTTAGAGGGAGAGAACCAGGTCAGCAGATCTGCTTTAGAGCCAGAGAACCAGGTCAGCAGAGCTGCTCTACAGCCAGAGAACCAGGTCAGTAGAGCTGTGTTAGAGCCATATAACCAGGTCAGCGGAGCTGCTCTAGAGACAGGGAACCAGGTCAGCAGAGCTGATTTATAGGGAGAGAACCAGGTCAGCAGAGCTGCTTTACAGCCAAAGAACCAGGTCAGCAGAGCTGCTTTAGAGCCAGAGAACCAGGTCAGCAGACCTGCTTTAGAGCCATAGAACTGGGTCAGCAGAGCTGCTTTAGAGCATGAGAACCAGGTCAGCAGAGCTGCTCTAAAGGCAGAGACCCAGGTCATCAGAGCTGCTTTAGAGCCAGAGAACCAGGTCAGCAGACCTGCTTTAGAGCCATAGAACCAGCTCAGCAGAGCTCTTTAGAGGGAGAGAACCAGGTCAGCAGAGCTGCTTTCGAGCCAGAGAACCAGGTCAGCAGAGCTGCTCTACAGCCAGAGAACCAGGTCAGCGGAGCTGCTCTAGAGGCAGAGAACCAGGCCAGCAGAGCTGCTCTACAGCCAGAGAAACCAAGTCAGCAGAGCTGCTTTAAAGGGAGAGAACCAGGTCAGGAGAGCTGCTTTAGAGCCAGAGAACCAGGTCAGCAGAGCTGCTTTAGAGCCAGAGAACCAGGTCAGCAGAGCTGCTTTAGAGCCATAGAACCAGGTCAGCAGAGCTGCTCTAGAGCCTAAGAACCAGGTCAGCAGAGCTGCTCTCGAACCAGAGAACCAGGTCAGCAAAGCTGCTGTAGAGTCAGAGAAACCAGGTCATTAGAGCTGCTTTAGAGCGAGAGAACCAGGTCAGCAGAGCTGCTTTAGAGGGAGAGAACCAGGTCAGCAGAGCTGCTCTAGAGCCAGAAAACCAGGTCAGCAGAGCTGCTCTAGAGCCAGAGAACCAGATCAGCAGTTGTGCTTTAGAGCCATAAAACCGGGTCAGCAGAGCTGCTCTAGAGCCAGAGAACCAGGTCAGCAGAGCTGCTTTAGAGCCAGAGAAACCAGGTCAGCAGAGCTGCTTTAGAGGGAGAGAATTAGTTCAGCAGAGCTGCTTTAGAGCCTGAGAACCCGGCCAGCAGAGGTGCTTTAGAGCCAGAGAACCAGGTCAGCAGAGCTGCTCTAGAGCCAGAGAACCAGGTCAGCAGAGCTGCTCTAGAGCCTAAGAACCAGGTCAGCAGAGCTGCACTCGTGCCAGAGAACCAGGTCAGCAAAGCTGCTGTAGAGTCAGAGAAACCAGGTCAGCAGAGCTGCTCTAGAGCCAGAAAACCAGGTCAGCAGAGATGCTCTAGAGCCAGAAAACCAGGTCAGCAGAGCTGCTCTAGAGCCAGAGAACCAGGTCAGCAGAGCTGCTTTAGAGCCATAGAACCAGGTCAGCAGAGCTGCTCTAGAGGCAGTGAACCAGCTCAGCAGAGCTGATTTAGAGCCAGAAAACCAGGTCAGCAGAGCTGCTCTAGAGCCAGAGAACCAGTTCAGCAGAACTGCTTTAGAGCCAGAGAAACCAGGTCAGCAGAGCTGCTTTAGAGGGAGAGAACCTGTTCATGATTGCTGCTTTAGAGCCAGAGAACCCGGCCAGCAGAGCTGCTTTAGAGCCAGAGAACCAGGTCAGCAGAGCTGCTTTAGAGCCAGAGAACCAGGAGGTCAGCAGAGCTGCTCTAGGGGAGGAGAGCCAGGTCAGCAGAGCTGCTCTAGAGCCAGCGAACCATGTCAGCAGAACTGCTTTAGAGCCATATAACCAAGTCAGCAGACCTGCTTTAGAGCCAGAGAACCAGGTCAGCAGAGCTGCTCTAGAGCCTAAGAAGCAGGTCAGCAGAGCTGCTCTAGAACCAGAGACCCAGGTCAGCAAAGCTGCTCTAGAGGCCGAGAACCAGGTTAGTAGAGCTGCTGTTGAGCCAGAGAAACCAGGTCAGCAGAGCTGCTTTAGAGGGAGAGAACCAGGTCAGCAGAGCTGCTCTGGAGCCAGAGAATCAGGTCAGCAGAGCTGCTTTAGAGCCATAGAATCAGGTCATCAGAGCTGCTCTAAAGGCAGAGACCCAGGTCAGCAGAACTGCTTTAGAGCCAGAGAACCAGGTCAGCAGAGCTGCTTTAGAGCCAGAGAAACCAGGTCAGCAGAGCTGCTTTAGAGGGAGAGAACTTGTTCAGCAGAGCTGCTTTAGAGGCAGAGAACCCGGCCAGCAGAGCTGCTTTAGAGCCATAGAACCAGGTCAGCAGAGCTGCTCTAGAGACAGAGAACCAGCTCAGCATAGCTGATTTAGAGCCAGAAAACCAGGTCAGCAGAGCTGCTTTACAGCCAGAGAACCAGGTCAGCAGAGCTGCTTTAGAGCAATAGAACCAGATCAGCAGAGCTGATTTAGAGCCAGAGAACCAGGTCAGCAGAGCTGCTCTAGAGCCTAAGAACCAGGTCAGCAGAGCTGCTCTCGAGCAAGAGAACCAGGTCAGCAAAGCTGCTGTAGAGTCAGAGAAACCAGGTCAGCAGAGCTGCTCTAGAGCCAGAAAACCAGGTCAGCAGAGCTGCTCTAGAGCCATAAAACCGGGTCAGCAGAGCTGCTCTAGAGCCAGAGAACCTGGTCAGCAGAGCTGCTCTAGAGCCAGAGAAACCAGGTCAGCAGAGCTGCTTTAGAGGGAGAGAACCAGTTCAGCAGAGCTGCTTTCGAGCCAGAGAACCCGGCCAGCAGAGCTGCTTTAGAGCCAGAGAACCAGGTCAGCACAGCTGCTTTAGAGCCAGAGAAGCAGGTCAGCAGAGCTGCTCTAGAGGAAGAGAGTCAGGTAAGCAGAGCTGCTCTAGAGGCAGAGAACCAGGTCAGCAGAGCTGATTTATAGGGAGAGAACCAGGTCAGCAGAGCTGCTTTACAGCAGAGAACCAGGTCAGCAGAGCTGCTTTAGAGCCATAGAACTGGGTCAGCAGAGCTGCTTTAGAGCATGAGAACCAGGTCAGCAGAGCTGCTCTAGAGCCTAAGAACTAGCTCAGCAGAGCTGCTTTAGAGCCAGAGAACCAGGTAAGCAGAGCTGCTCTAGAACCTGAGAACCAGGTCAGCAGAGCAGCTCTAGAGACAGAGAACCAGCTCAGCATAGCTGATTTAGAGCCAGAAAACCAGGTCAGCAGAGCTGCTCTAGAACCAGAGACCCAGGTCAGCAAAGCTGCTCTAGAGGCCGAGAACCAGGTCAGTAGAGCTGCTGTTGAGCCAGAGAAACCAGGTCAGCAGAGCTGCTTTAGAGGGAGAGAACCAGGTCAGCAGAACTGCTTTAGAGCCAGAGAACCAGGTCAGCAGAGCTGCTCTGGAGCCAGAGAATCAGGTCAGCAGAGCTGCTTTAGAGCCATAGAATCAGGTCATCAGAGCTGCTCTAAAGGCAGAGACCCAGGTCAGCAGAACTGCTTTAGAGCCAGAGAACCAGGTCAGCAGAGCTGCTTTAGAGCCAGAGAAACCAGGTCAGCAGAGCTGCTTTAGAGGGAGAGAACTTGTTCAGCAGAGCTGCTTTAGAGGCAGAGAACCCGGCCAGCAGAGCTGCTTTAAAACCATAGAACCAGGTCAGCAGAGCTGCTCTAGAGACAGAGAACCAGCTCAGCATAGCTGATTTAGAGCCAGAAAACCAGGTCAGCAGAGCTGCTTTACAGCCAGAGAACCAGGTCAGCAGAGCTGCTTTAGAGCAATAGAACCAGATCAGCAGAGCTGATTTAGAGCCAGAGAACCAGGTCAGCAGAGCTGCTCTAGAGCCTAAGAACCAGGTCAGCAGAGCTGCTCTCGAGCAAGAGAACCAGGTCAGCAAAGCTGCTGTAGAGTCAGAGAAACCAGGTCAGCAGAGCTGCTCTAGAGCCAGAAAACCAGGTCAGCAGAGCTGCTCTAGAGCCATAAAACCGGGTCAGCAGAGCTGCTCTAGAGCCAGAGAACCTGGTCAGCAGAGCTGCTCTAGAGCCAGAGAAACCAGGTCAGCAGAGCTGCTTTAGAGGGAGAGAACCAGTTCAGCAGAGCTGCTTTCGAGCCAGAGAACCCGGCCAGCAGAGCTGCTTTAGAGCCAGAGAACCAGGTCAGCACAGCTGCTTTAGAGCCAGAGAAGCAGGTCAGCAGAGCTGCTCTAGAGGAAGAGAGTCAGGTAAGCAGAGCTGCTCTAGAGGCAGAGAACCAGGTCAGCAGAGCTGATGTATAGGGAGAGAACCAGGTCAGCAGAGCTGCTTTACAGCAGAGAACCAGGTCAGCAGAGCTGCTTTAGAGCCATAGAACTGGGTCAGCAGAGCTGCTTTAGAGCATGAGACCCAGGTCAGCAGAGCTGTTGTAGAGCCAGAGACCCAGGTCAGCAGAACTGCTTTAGAGCCAGAGAACCAGCTCAGTAGAGCTCTTTAGAGGGAGAGAACCAGGTCAGCAGAGCTGCTTTAGAGCCAGAGAACCAGGTCAGCAGAGCTGCTCTACAGCCAGAGAACCAGGTCAGTAGAGCTGTGTTAGAGCCATATAACCAGGTCAACGGAGCTGCTCTAGAGACAAGGAACCAGGTCAGCAGAGCTGATTTATAGGGAGAGAACCAGGTCAGCAGAGCTGCTTTACAGCCAGAGAACCAGGTCAGCAGAGCTGCTTTAGAGCCAGAGATCCAGGTCAGCAGATCTGCTTTAGAGCCATAGGACTGGGTCAGCAGAGCTGCTTTAGAGCATGAGAACCAGGTCAGCAGAGCTGCTCTAAAGGCAGAGACCCAGGTCATCAGAACTGCTTTAGAGCCAGAGAACCAGGTCAGCAGAGCTCTTTAGAGGGAGAGAACCAGGTCAGCAGAGCTGCTTTCGAGCAAGAGAACCAGGTCAGCAGAGCTGCTCTACATCCAGAGAACCAGGTCAGCAGAGCTGCTCTAGAGCCAGAGAACCAGATCAGCAGATGTGCTTTAGAGCCATAAAACCGGGTCATCAGAGCTGCTCTAGAGCCAGAGAACCAGATCAGCAGAGCTGCATTAGAGCCAGAGAAACCAGGTCAGCAGAGCTGCTTTAGAGGGAGAGAATTAGTTCAGCAGAGCTGCTTTAGAGCCTGAGAACTCGGCCAGCAGACGTGCTTTAGAGCCAGAGAACCAGGTCAGCAGAGCTGCTCTAGAGCCAGAGAACCAGGTCAGCAGAGCTGCTTTAGAGCCATAGAACCAGGTCAGCAGAGCTGCTCTAGAGGCAGTGAACCAGCTCAGCAGAGCTGATTTAGAGCCAGAAAACCAGGTCAGCAGAGCTGCTCTAGAGCCCGAGAACCAGTTCAGCAGAACTGCTTTAGAGCCAGAGAAACCAGGTCAGCAGAGCTGCTTTAGAGGGAGAGAACCTGTTCATGATTGCTGCTTTAGAGCCAGAGAACCCGGCCAGCAGAGCTGCTTTAGAGCCAGAGAACCAGTTTAGCAGAGCTGCTTTAGAGCCAGAGAACCAGGAGGTCAGCAGAGCTGCTCTAGGGGAGGAGAGCCAGGTCAGCAGAGCTGCTCTAGAGCCAGCGAACCATGTCAGCAGAACTGCTTTAGAGCCATAGAACCAAGTCAGCAGAGCTGCTTTAGAGCCAGAGAACCAGGTCAGCAGAGCTGCTCTAGAGCCTAAGAAGCAGGTCAGCAGAGCTGCTCTAGAACCAGAGACCCAGGTCAGCAAAGCTGCTCTAGAGGCCGAGAACCAGGTCAGTAGAGCTGCTGTTGAGCCAGAGAAACCAGGTCAGCAGAGCTGCTTTAGAGGGAGAGAACCAGGTCAGCAGAACTGCTTTAGAGCCAGAGAACCAGGTCAGCAGAGCTCCTCTGGAGCCAGAGAATCAGGTCAGCAGAGCTGCTTTAGAGCCATAGAATCAGGTCATCAGAGCTGCTCTAAAGGCAGAGACCCAGGTCAGCAGAACTGCTTTAGAGCCAGAGAACCAGGTCAGCAGAGCTGCTTTAGAGCCAGAGAAACCAGGTCAGCAGAGCTGCTTTAGAGGGAGAGAACTTGTTCAGCAGAGCTGCTTTAGAGGCAGAGAACCCGGCCAGCAGAGCTGCTTTAGAGCCATAGAACCAGGTCAGCAGAGCTGCTCTAGAGACAGAGAACCAGCTCAGCATAGCTGATTTAGAGCCAGAAAACCAGGTCAGCAGAGCTGCTTTACAGCCTGAGAACCAGGTCAGCAGAGCTGCTTTAGAGCAATAGAACCAGATCAGCAGAGCTGATTTAGAGCCAGAGAACCAGGTCAGCAGAGCTGCTCTAGAGCCTAAGAACCAGGTCAGCAGAGCTGCTCTCGAGCCAGAGAACCAGGTCAGCAAAGCTGCTGTAGAGTCAGAGAAACCAGGTCAGCAGAGCTGCTCTGGAGCCAGAGAATCAGGTCAGCAGAGCTGCTTTAGAGCCATAGAATCAGGTCATCAGAGCTGCTCTAAAGGCAGAGACCCAGGTCAGCAGAACTGCTTTAGAGCCAGAGAACCAGGTCAGCAGAGCTGCTTTAGAGCCAGAGAAACCAGGTCAGCAGAGCTGCTTTAGAGGGAGAGAACTTGTTCAGCAGAGCTGCTTTAGAGGCAGAGAACCCGGCCAGCAGAGCTGCTTTAGAGCCATAGAACCAGGTCAGCAGAGCTGCTCTAGAGACAGAGAACCAGCTCAGCATAGCTGATTTAGAGCCAGAAAACCAGGTCAGCAGAGCTGCTTTACAGCCAGAGAACCAGGTCAGCAGAGCTGCTTTAGAGCAATAGAACCAGATCAGCAGAGCTCATTTAGAGCCAGAGAACCAGGTCAGCAGAGCTGCTCCAGAGCCTAAGAACCAGGTCAGCAGAGCTGCTCTCGAGCCAGAGAACCAGGCCAGCAAAGCTGCTGTAGAGTCAGAGAAACCAGGTCAGCAGAGCTGCTCTAGAGCCAGAAAACCAGGTCAGCAGAGCTGCTCTAGAGCCATAAAACCGGGTCAGCAGAGCTGCTCTAGAGCCAGAGAACCTGGTCAGCAGAGCTGCTGTAGAGCCAGAGAAACCAGGTCAGCAGAGCTGCTTTAGAGGGAGAGAACCAGTTCAGCAGAGCTGCTTTCGAGCCAGAGAACCCGGCCAGCAGAGCTGCTTTAGAGCCAGAGAACCAGGTCAGCACAGCTGCTTTAGAGCCAGAGAAGCAGGTCAGCAGAGCTGCTCTAGAGGAAGAGAGTCAGGTAAGCAGAGCTGCTCTAGAGGCAGAGAACCAGGTCAGCAGAGCTGATGTATAGGGAGAGAACCAGGTCAGCAGAGCTGCTTTACAGCAGAGAACCAGGTCAGCAGAGCTGCTTTAGAGCCATAGAACTGGGTCAGCAGAGCTGCTTTAGAGCATGAGAACCAGGTCAGCAGAGCTGTTGTAGAGCCAGAGACCCAGGTCAGCAGAACTGCTTTAGAGCCAGAGAACCAGCTCAGTAGAGCTCTTTAGAGGGAGAGAACCAGGTCAGCAGAGCTGCTTTAGAGCCAGAGAACCAGGTCAGCAGAGCTGCTCTACAGCCAGAGAACCAGGTCAGTAGAGCTGTGTTAGAGCCATATAACCAGGTCAGCGGAGCTGCTCTAGAGACAGGGAACCAGTTCAGCAGAGCTGATTTATAGGGAGAGAACCAGGTCAGCAGAGCTGCTTTACAGCCAGAGAACCAGGTCAGCAGAGCTGCTTTAGAGCCAGAGATCCAGGTCAGCAGATCTGCTTTAGAGCCATAGAACTGGGTCAGCAGAGCTGCTTTAGAGCATGAGAACCAGGTCAGCAGAGCTGCTCTAAAGGCAGAGACCTAGGTCATCAGAACTGCTTTAGAGCCAGAGAACCAGGTCAGCAGAGCTCTTTAGAGGGAGAGAACCAGGTCAGCAGAGCTGCTTTCGAGCAAGAGAACCAGGTCAGCAGAGCTGCTCTACAGCCAGAGAACCAGGTCAGCAGAGCTGCGTTAGAGCCAGAGAACCAGGTCAGCGGAAATGCTCTAGAGGCAGAGAACCAGGCCAGCAGAGCTGCTTTAGAGGGAGAGAACCAGGTCTGCAGAGCTGCTTTAGAGCCAGAGATCCAGGTCAGCAGAGCTGCTCTACAGCCAGAGAAACCAGGTCAGCAGAGCTGCTTTAAAGGGAGAGAACCAGGTCAGGAGAGCTGCTTTAGAGCCAGAGAGCCAGGTCAGCAGAGCTGCTCTAGAGCCAGAGAACCAGGTCAGCAGAGCTGCTCTAGAGCTTAAGAACCAGGTCAGCAGAGCTGCTCTCGAACCAGAGAACCAGGTCAGCAAAGCTGCTGTAGAGTCAGAGAAACCAGGTAAGTAGAGCTGCTTTAGAGCGAGAGAACCAGGTCAGCAGAGCTGCTTTAGAGGGAGAGAACCAGGTCAGCAGAGCTGCTCTGGAGCCAGAGGACCAGATCAGCAGTTGTGCTTTAGAGCCATAAAACCGGGTCAGCAGAGCTGCTCTAGAGCCAGAGAACCAGGTCAGCAGAGCTGCTTTAGAGCCAGAGAAACCAGGTCAGCAGAGCTGCTTTAGAGGGAGAGAATTAGTTCAGCAGAGCTGCTTTAGAGCCTGAGAACCCGGCCAGCAGAGGTGCTTTAGAGCCAGAGAACCAGGTCAGCAGAGCTGCTCTAGAGCCAGAGAACCAGGTCAGCAGAGCTGCTTTAGAGCCATAGAACCAGGTCAGCAGAGCTGCTCTAGAGGCAGTGAACCAGCTCAGCAGAGCTGATTTAGAGCCAGAAAACCAGGTCAGCAGAGCTGCTTTACAGCCAGAGAACCAGGTCAGCAGAGCTGCTTTAGAGGCATAGAACCAGATCAGCAGAGCTGATTTAGAGCCAGAGAAACAGGTCAGCAGAGCTGCTCTAGAGCCTAAGAACCAGGTCAGCAGAGCTGCACTCGTGCCAGAGAACCAGGTCAGCAAAGCTGCTGTAGAATCAGAGATACCAGGTCAGCAGAGCTGCTCTAGAGCCAGAAAACCAGGTCAGCAGAGATGCTCTAGAGCCAGAAAACCAGGTCAGCAGAGCTGCTCTAGAGCCAGAGAACCAGTTCAGCAGAACTGCTTTAGAGTCATAAAACCGGGTCAGCAGAGCTGCTCTAGAGCCAGAGAACCGGGTCAGCAGAGCTGCTTTAGAGCCAGAGAACCCGGCCAGCAGAGCTGCTTTAGAGCCAGAGAACCAGGTCAGCAGAGCTGCTCTAGAGGAAGAGAGTCAGGTAAGCAGAGCTGCTCTAGAGGCAGAGAACCAGGTCAGCAGAGCTGATTTATAGGGAGAGAACCAGGTCAGCAGAGCTGCTTTACAGCCAGAGAAACAGGTCAGCAGAGCTGCTTTAGAGCCAGAGAACCAGGTCAGCAGAACTGCTTAGAGCCATAGAACTGGGTCAGCAGAGCTGCTTTAGAGCCAGAGACCCAGGTCAGCAGAACTGCTTTAGAGCCAGAGAACCAGCTCAGTAGAGCTATTTAGAGGGAGAGAACCAGGTCAGCAGATCTGCTTTAGAGCCAGAGAACCAGGTCAGCAGACCTGCTCTACAGCCAGAGAACCAGGTCAGTAGAGCTGTGTTAGAGCCATATAACCAGGTCAGCGGAGCTGCTCTAGAGACAGGGAACCAGGTCTGCAGAGCTGATTTATAGGGAGAGAACCAGGTCAGCAGAGCTGCTTTACAGCCAAAGAACCAGGTCAGCAGAGCTGCTTTAGAGCCAGAGAACCAGGTCAGCAGACCTGCTTTAGAGCCATAGAACTGGGTCAGCAGAGCTGCTTTAGAGCATGAGAACCAGGTGAGCAGAGCTGCTCTAAAGGCAGAGACCCAGGTCATCAGAACTGCTTTAGAGCCAGAGAACCAGCTCAGCAGAGCTCTTTAGAGGGAGAGAACCAGGTCAGCAGAGCTGCTTTCGAGCCAGAGAACCAGGTCAGCAGAGCTGCTCTACAGCCAGAGAACCAGGTCAGCGGAGCTGCTCTAGAGGCAGAGAACCAGGCCAGCAGAGCTGCTCTACAGCCAGAGAAACCAGGTCAGCAGAGCTGCTTTAAAGGGAGAGAACCAGGTCAGGAGAGCTGCTTTATAGCCAGAGAACCAGGTCAGCAGAGCTGCTCTAGAGCCAGAGAACCAGGTCAGCAGAGCTGCTTTAGAGCCATAGAACCAGGTCAGCAGAGCTGCTCTAGAGCCTAAGAACCAGGTCAGCAGAGCTGCTCTCGAACCAGAGAACCAGGTCAGCAAAGCTGCTGTAGAGTCAGAGAAACCAGGTCAGTAGAGCTGCTTTAGAGCGAGAGAACCAGGTCAGCAGAGCTGCTTTAGAGGGAGAGAACCAGGTCAGCAGAGCTGCTCTAGAGCCAGTAAACCAGGTCAGCAGAGCTGCTCTAGAGCCAGAGAACCAGATCAGCAGTTGTGCTTTAGAGCCATAAAACCGGGTCAGCAGAGCTGCTCTAGAGCCAGAGAACCAGGTCAGCAGAGCTGCTTTAGAGCCAGAGAAACCAGGTCAGCAGAGCTGCTTTAGAGGGAGAGAATTAGTTCAGCAGAGCTGCTTTAGAGCCTGAGAACCCGGCCAGCAGAAGTGCTTTAGAGCCAGAGAACCAGGTCAGCAGAGCTGCTCTAGAGCCAGAGAACCAGGTCAGCAGAGCTGCTCTAGAGCCTAAGAACCAGGTCAGCAGAGCTGCACTCGTGCCAGAGAACCAGGTCAGCAAAGCTGCTGTAGAGTCAGAGAAACCAGGTCAGCAGAGCTGCTCTAGAGCCAGAAAACCAGGTCAGCAGAGATGCTCTAGAGCCAGAAAACCAGGTCAGCAGAGCTGCTCTAGAGCCAGAGAACCAGTTCAGCAGAACTGCTTTAGAGTCATAAAACCGGGTCAGCAGAGCTGCTCTAGAGCCAGAGAACCGGGTCAGCAGAGCTGCTTTAGAGCCAGAGAACCCGGCCAGCAGAGCTGCTTTAGAGCCAGAGAACCAGGTCAGCAGAGCTGCTTTAGAGCCAGAGAACCAGGTCAGCAGAGCTGCTCTAGAGGAAGAGAGTCAGGTAAGCAGAGCTGCTCTAGAGGCAGAGAACCAGGTCAGCAGAGCTGCTTTACAGCCAGAGAACCAGGTCAGCAGAGCTGCTTTAGAGCCAGAGAACCAGGTCAGCAGAACTGCTTTAGAGCCATAGAACTGGGTCAGCAGAGCTGCTTTAGAGCATGAGAACCAGGTCAGCAGAGCTGTTGTAGAGCCAGAGACCCAGGTCAGCAGAACTGCTTTAGAGCCAGAGAACCAGCTCAGTAGAGCTATTTAGAGGGAGAGAACCAGGTCAGCAGATCTGCTTTAGAGCCAGAGAACCAGGTCAGCAGAGCTGCTCTACAGCCAGAGAACCAGGTCAGTAGAGCTGTGTTAGAGCCATATAACCAGGTCAGCGGAGCTGCTCTAGAGACAGGGAACCAGGTCAGAAGAGCTGATTTATAGGGAGAGAACCAGGTCAGCAGAGCTGCTTTACAGCCAAAGAACCAGGTCAGCAGATCTGCTTTAGAGCCAGAGAACCAGGTCAGCAGACCTGCTTTAGAGCCATAGAACTGGGTCAGCAGAGCTGCTTTAGAGCATGAGAACCAGGTCAGCAGAGCTGCTCTAAAGGCAGAGACCCAGGTCATCAAAACTGCTTTAGAGCCAGAGAACCAGCTCAGCAGAGCTCTTTAGAGGGAGAGAACCAGGTCAGCAGAGCTGCTTTCGAGCCAGAGAACCAGGTCAGCAGAGCTGCTCTACAGCCACAGAACCAGGTCAGCGGAGCTGCTCTAGAGGCAGAGAACCAGGCCAGCAGAGCTGCTCTACAGCCAGAGAAACCAGGTCAGCAGAGCTGCTTTAAAGGGAGAGAACCAGGTCAGGAGAGCTGCTTTAGAGCCAGAGAACCAGGTCAGCAGAGCTGCTCTAGAGCCAGAGAACCAGGTCAGCAGAGCTGCTTTAGAGCCATAGAACCAGGTCAGCAGAGCTGCTCTAAAGGCTGAGAACCAGGTCAGGAGAGCTGATTTATAGGGAGAGAACCAGGTCAGAAGAGCTGCTTTACAGCCAGAGAACCAGGTCAGCAGAGCTGCTTTAGAGCCAGAGAAGCAGGTCAGCAGAGCTGCTTTAGAGCCATAGAACCAGGTCAGCAGAGCTGCTTTAGAGCCAGAGAACCAGGTCAGCAGAACTGCTCTATAGCCTAAGAACTAGGTCAGCAGAGCTGCTCTAGAGCCAGAGAACCAGGTCAGCAGAGCTGCTGTAGAGCCAGAGAAACCAGGTCAGTAGAGCTGCTTTAGAGCGAGAGAACCAGGTCAGCAGAGCTGCTTTAGAGGGAGAGAACCAGGTCAGCAGAGCTGCTCTAGAGCCAGAGAACCAGGTCAGCAGAGCTGCTCTAGAGCCAGAGAACCGGTTCAGCAGATCTGCTTTAGAGCCATAGAACCTGGCCAGCAGAGCTGCTTTAGAGCCAGAGAACCAGGTCAGCAGAGCTGCTTTAGAGCCAGAGAAACCAGGTCAGCAGAGCTGCTTTAGAGGGGGAGAACCAGGCCAGCAGAGCTTCTTTAGAGTCAGCGAACCAGGTCAGCAGAGGTGCTTTATATTCAGAGAACCAGGTCAGCAGAGCTTCTTTAGAGTCAGCGAACCAGGTCAGCAGAGCTGCAGTAGAGCCAGAGAGAACCAGGTCAGCAGAGCTGCTTTAGAGGGAGAGAACCAGGTCAGCAGAGCTGCTTTAGAGCCAGAGAACCAGGTCAGCAGAGCTGCTCTAGAGCCAAAGAACCGGGTCAGCAGAGCTGCTTTAGAGCCATAGAACCAGGTCAGCAGAGCTGCTCTAGAGGCAGAGATCCAGGTTAGCAGAGCTGCTCTAGATGCAGAGACCCAGGTCAGCAGAGCTGCTCTACAGCCAGAGATACCAGGTCAGCAGAGCTGCTTTAAAGGGAGAGATCCAGGTCAGGAGAGCTGCGTTGGAGCCATAGGACCAGGTCAGCAGAGCTGCTCTACAGCCAGAGAACCAGGTCAGCAGAGCTGCGTTAGAGCCATAGAATTAGGTCAGCGGAGCTGCTCTAGAGGCAGAGAACCAGGCCAGCAGAGCTGCTTTAGAGGGAGAGAACCAGGTCAGCAGAGCTGCTTTAGAGCCAGAGATCCAGGTCAGCAGAGCTGCTCTACAGCCAGAGATACCAGGTCAGCAGAGCTGCTTTAAAGGGAGAGATCCAGGTCAGGAGAGCTGCGTTGGAGCCATAGGACCAGGTCAGCAGAGCTGCTCTAGAGCCAGAGAACCAGGTCAGCAGAGCTGCATTAGGGCCATAGAACCAGGTCAGCAGAGCTGCTCTAGAGGCAGAGAACCAGGTCAGCAGAGCTGCTTTAGAGCCAGAGAACCAGGTCAGCAGAACTGCTTTAGAGCCATAGAACCAGGTCAGCAGAGCTGCTTTAGAGCCAGAGAACCAGGTCAGCCGAGCTGCTCTAGAGCCTAAGAACTAGGTCAGCAGAGCTGCTCTAGAGCCAGAGAACCAGGTCAGCAGAGCTGCTGTAGAGCCAGAGAAACAAGGTCAGTAGAGCTGCTTTAGACCCAGAGAACCAGGTCAGCAGAGCTGCTTTAGAGCCAAAGACACCAGTTCAGCAGAGCTGCTTTAGAGGGAGAGAACCAGGCCAGCAGAGCTTCTTTAGAGTCAGCGAACCAGGTCAGCAGAGCTGCTTTATAGTCAGAGAACCAGGTCAGCAGAGCTTCTTTAGAGTCAGCGAACCAGGTCAGCAGAGCTGCTGTAGAGCCAGAGAGAACCAGGTCAGCAGAGCTGCTTGAGAGGGAGAGAACCAGGTCAGCAGAGCTGCTCTACAGCCAGAGAACCAGGTCAGCAGACCTGCGTTAGAGCCATCGAACCAGGTCAGCGGAGCTGCTCTAGAGGCAGAGAACCAGGCCAGCAGAGCGGCTTTAGAGGGAGAGAACCAGGTCAGCAGAGCTGCTTTAGAGCCAGAGATACAGGTCAGGAGAGCTGCTCTACAGCCAGAGAAACCAGGTCAGCAGAGCTGCTTTAAAGGGAGAGAACCAGGTCAGCAGAGCTGCTTTAGAGCCAGAGAACCAGGTCAGCAGAGCTGCTCTAGAGCCAAAGAACCGGGTCAGCAGAGCTGCTTTAGAGCCATAGAACCAGGTCAGCAGAGCTGCTCTAGAGGCAGAGACCCAGGTCAGCAGAGCTGCTCTAGAGGCAGAGACCCAGGTCAGCAGAACTGCTTTAGAGCCAGAGAACCAGCTCAGCAGAGCTCTTTAGAGGAAAAGATCCAGGTCAGCAGAGCTGCTTTAGAGCCAGAGAACCAGGTCAGCAGAGCTGCTCTAGAGCCAGAGAACCAGGTCAGCAGATCTGCTTTAGAGCCATAGAACCAGGTCAGCAGATCTGCGATAGAGGCAGAGAACCAGGTCAGCAGAGCTGCTTTAGAGGGAGAGAAGCAGGTGAGCAGAGCTGCTTTAGAGCCAGAGATCCAGGTCAGCAGAGCTGCTTTAGAGGGAGAGAAGCAGGTCAGCAGAGCTGCTTTAGAGCCAGAGAACCAAGTCAGCAAAGCTGCTCTAGAGCCAGAGAACCAGGTCAGCAGAGCTGCTTTAGAGCCATAGAAGCAGGTCAGCAGAGCTGCTCTAGAGGCAGAGAACCTTGTCAGCAGAGCTGATTTAGAGCCAGAGAACCAGGTCAGCAGAGCTGCTCTAGAGCCAGAGAACCTGGTCAGCAGGGCTGCTTTAGAGCCATAGAACCAGATCAGCAGAGCTGCTTTAGAGCCAGAGAACCAGGTCAGCAGAGCTGCTCTAGAGCCTAAGAACCAGGTCAGCAGAGCTGCTCTCGAGCCAGAGAACCAGGTCAGCAAAGCTACTGTAGAGTCAGAGAAATCAGGTCAGTAGAGCTGCTTTAGAGTGAGAGAACCAGTTCAGCAGAGCTGCTTTAGAGGGAGAGAACCAGGTCAGCAGAGCTACTCTAGAGCCAGAAAACCAGGTCAGCAGAGATGCTCTAGAACCAGAGAACCAGTTCAGCAGAACTGCTTTAGAGCCATAGAACTGGGTCAGCAGAGCTGCTCTAGAGCCAGAGAACCGGGTCATCAGAGCTGCTTTACAGCCAGAGAACCCGGCCAGCAGAGCTGCTTTAGAGCCAGAGAACCAGGTCAGCAGAGCTGCTCTAGAGCCAGAGAACCAGGTCAGCAGAGCTGCTTTAGAGCCATAGAACCAGGTCAGCAGAGCTGCTCTAGAGGTAGAGAACCAGGTCAGCAGAGCTGATTTAGAGCCATAGAACCAGATCAGAAGGGCTGCTTTAGAGCCAGAGAACCAGGTCAGCAGAGCTGCTCTAGAGCCTAAGAACTAGGTCAGCAGAGCTGCTCTCGAGCCAGAGAACCAGGTCAGCAAAGCTGCTGTAGAGTCAGAGAAACCAGGTCAGTAGAGCTGCTTTAGAGCAAGAGAACCAGGTCAGCAGAGCTGCTTTAGAGGGAGAGAACCAGGTCAGCAGAGCAGCTCTAGAGCCAGAAAACCAGGTCAGCAGAGCTGCTCTAGAGCCAGAGAACCAGTTCAGCAGAACTGCTTTAGAGCTATAAAACCGCGTCAGCAGAGCTGCTCTAGAGCCAGAGAAACAGGTCAGCAGAGCTGCTGTAGAGCCAGAGAAACCAGGTCAGTAGAGCTGCTTTAGACCCAGAGAACCAGGTCAGCAGAGCTGCTTTAGAGCCAAAGACACCAGTTCAGCAGAGCTGCTTTAGAGGGAGAGAACCAGGCCAGCAGAGCTTCTTTAGAGTCAGCGAACCAGGTCAGCAGAGCTGCTTTATAGTCAGAGAACCAGGTCAGCAGAGCTTCTTTAGAGTCAGCGAACCAGGTCAGCAGAGCTGCTGTAGAGCCAGAGAGAACCAGGTCAGCAGAGCTGCTTGAGAGGGAGAGAACCAGGTCAGCAGAGCTGCTCTACAGCCAGAGAACCAGGTCAGCAGACCTGCGTTAGAGCCATAGAACCAGGTCAGCAGAGCTGCTTTAGAGCCAGAGAACCAGGTCAGCAGAGCTGCTCTAGAGCCAAAGAACCGGGTCAGCAGAGCTGCTTTAGAGCCATAGAACCAGGTCAGCAGAGCTGCTCTAGAGGCAGAGACCCAGGTCAGCAGAGCTGCTCTAGAGGCAGAGACCCAGGTCAGCAGAACTGCTTTAGAGCCAGAGAACCAGCTCAGCAGAGCTCTTTAGAGGAAAAGATCCAGGTCAGCAGAGCTGCTTTAGAGCCAGAGAACCAGGTCAGCAGAGCTGCTCTAGAGCCAGAGAACCAGGTCAGCAGATCTGTTTTAGAGCCATAGAACCAGGTCAGCAGATCTGCGATAGAGGCAGAGAACCAGGTCAGCAGAGCTGCTTTAGAGGGAGAGAAGCAGGTGAGCAGAGCTGCTTTAGAGCCAGAGATCCAGGTCAGCAGAGCTGCTTTAGAGGGAGAGAAGCAGGTCAGCAGAGCTGCTTTAGAGCCAGAGAACCAAGTCAGCAAAGCTGCTCTAGAGCCAGAGAACCAGGTCAGCAGAGCTGCTTTAGAGGCATAGAAGCAGGTCAGCAGAGCTGCTCTAGAGGCAGAGAACCTTGTCAGCAGAGCTGATTTAGAGCCAGAGAACCAGGTCAGCAGAGCTGCTCTAGAGCCAGAGAACCTGGTCAGCAGGGCTGCTTTAGAGCCATAGAACCAGATCAGCAGAGCTGCTTTAGAGCCAGAGAACCAGGTCAGCAGAGCTGCTCTAGAGCCTAAGAACCAGGTCAGCAGAGCTGCACTCGAGCCAGAGAACCAGGTCAGCAAAGCTACTGTAGAGTCAGAGAAATCAGGTCAGTAGAGCTGCTTTAGAGTGAGAGAACCAGTTCAGCAGAGCTGCTTTAGAGGGAGAGAACCAGGTCAGCAGAGCTACTCTAGAGCCAGAAAACCAGGTCAGCAGAGATGCTCTAGAACCAGAGAACCAGTTCAGCAGAACTGCTTTAGAGCCATAGAACTGGGTCAGCAGAGCTGCTCTAGAGCCAGAGAACCGGGTCATCAGAGCTGCTTTACAGCCAGAGAACCCGGCCAGCAGAGCTGCTTTAGAGCCAGAGAACCAGGTCAGCAGAGCTGCTCTAGAGCCAGAGAACCAGGTCAGCAGAGCTGCTTTAGAGCCATAGAACCAGGTCAGCAGAGCTGCTCTAGAGGCAGAGAACCAGGTCAGCAGAGCTGATTTAGAGCCATAGAACCAGATCAGAAGGGCTGCTTTAGAGCCAGAGAACCAGGTCAGCAGAGCTGCTCTAGAGCCTAAGAACTAGGTCAGCAGAGCTGCTCTCGAGCCAGAGAACCAGGTCAGCAAAGCTGCTGTAGAGTCAGAGAAACCAGGTCAGTAGAGCTGCTTTAGAGCAAGAGAACCAGGTCAGCAGAGCTGCTTTAGAGGGAGAGAACCAGGTCAGCAGAGCAGCTCTAGAGCCAGAAAACCAGGTCAGCAGAGCTGCTCTAGAGCCAGAGAACCAGTTCAGCAGAACTGCTTTAGAGCTATAAAACCGCGTCAGCAGAGCTGCTCTAGAGCCAGAGAACCAGGTCAGCAGAGCTGCTGTAGAGCCAGAGAAACCAGGTCAGTAGAGCTGCTTTAGACCCAGAGAACCAGGTCAGCAGAGCTGCTTTAGAGCCAAAGATACCAGTTCAGCAGAGCTGCTTTAGAGGGAGAGAACCAGGCCAGCAGAGCTTCTTTAGAGTCAGCGAACCAGGTCAGCAGAGCTGCTTTATAGTCAGAGAACCAGGTCAGCAGAGCTTCTTTAGAGTCAGCGAACCAGGTCAGCAGAGCTGCTGTAGAGCCAGAGAGAACCAGGTCAGCAGAGCTGCTTGAGAGGGAGAGAACCAGGTCAGCAGAGCTGCTCTACAGCCAGAGAACCAGGTCAGCAGACCTGCGTTAGAGCCATAGAACCAGGTCAGCGGAGCTGCTCTAGAGGCAGAGAACCAGGCCAGCAGAGCGGCTTTAGAGGGAGAGAACCAGGTCAGCAGAGCTGCTTTAGAGCCAGAGATACAGGTCAGGAGAGCTGCTCTACAGCCAGAGAAACCAGGTCAGCAGAGCTGCTTTAAAGGGAGAGAACCAGGTCAGCAGAGCTGCTTTAGAGCCAGAGAACCAGGTCAGCAGAGCTGCTCTAGAGCCAAAGAACCGGGTCAGCAGAGCTGCTTTAGAGCCATAGAACCAGGTCAGCAGAGCTGCTCTAGAGGCAGAGACCCAGGTCAGCAGAGCTGCTCTAGAGGCAGAGACCCAGGTCAGCAGAACTGCTTTAGAGCCAGAGAACCAGCTCAGCAGAGCTCTTTAGAGGAAAAGATCCAGGTCAGCAGAGCTGCTTTAGAGCCAGAGAACCAGGTCAGCAGAGCTGCTCTAGAGCCAGAGAACCAGGTCAGCAGATCTGCTTTAGAGCCATAGAACCAGGTCAGCAGATCTGCGATAGAGGCAGAGAACCAGGTCAGCAGAGCTGCTTTAGAGGGAGAGAAGCAGGTGAGCAGAGCTGCTTTAGAGCCAGAGATCCAGGTCAGCAGAGCTGATTTAGAGGGAGAGAAGCAGGTCAGCAGAGCTGCTTTAGAGCCAGAGAACCAAGTCAGCAAAGCTGATCTAGAGCCAGAGAACCAGGTCAGCAGAGCTGCTTTAGAGCCATAGAAGCAGGTCAGCAGAGCTGCTCTAGAGGCAGAGAACCTTGTCAGCAGAGCTGATTTAGAGCCAGAGAACCAGGTCAGCAGAGCTGCTCTAGAGCCAGAGAACCTGGTCAGCAGGGCTGCTTTAGAGCCATAGAACCAGATCAGCAGAGCTGCTTTAGAGCCAGAGAACCAGGTCAGCAGAGCTGCTCTAGAGCCTAAGAACCAGGTCAGCAGAGCTGCTCTCGAGCCAGAGAACCAGGTCAGCAAAGCTACTGTAGAGTCAGAGAAATCAGGTCAGTAGAGCTGCTTTAGAGTGAGAGAACCAGTTCAGCAGAGCTGCTTTAGAGGGAGAGAACCAGGTCAGCAGAGCTACTCTAGAGCCAGAAAACCAGGTCAGCAGAGATGCTCTAGAACCAGAGAACCAGTTCAGCAGAACTGCTTTAGAGCCATAGAACTGGGTCAGCAGAGCTGCTCTAGAGCCAGAGAACCGGGTCATCAGAGCTGCTTTACAGCCAGAGAACCCGGCCAGCAGAGCTGCTTTAGAGCCAGAGAACCAGGTCAGCAGAGCTGCTCTAGAGCCAGAGAACCAGGTCAGCAGAGCTGCTTTAGAGCCATAGAACCAGGTCAGCAGAGCTGCTCTAGAGGCAGAGAACCAGGTCAGCAGAGCTGATTTAGAGCCATAGAACCAGATCAGAAGGGCTGCTTTAGAGCCAGAGAACCAGGTCAGCAGAGCTGCTCTAGAGCCTAAGAACTAGGTCAGCAGAGCTGCTCTCGAGCCAGAGAACCAGGTCAGCAAAGCTGCTGTAGAGTCAGAGAAACCAGGTCAGTAGAGCTGCTTTAGAGCAAGAGAACCAGGTCAGCAGAGCTGCTTTAGAGGGGGAGAACCAGGTCAGCAGAGCAGCTCTAGAGCCAGAAAACCAGGTCAGCAGAGCTGCTCTAGAGCCAGAGAACCAGTTCAGCAGAACTGCTTTAGAGCTATAAAACCGCGTCAGCAGAGCTGGTCTAGAGCCAGAGAACCAGGTCAGCAGAGCTGCTTTAGAGCCAGAGAAACCAGGTCAGCAGAGCTGCTTTAGAGCCATAGAACCAGGTCAGCAGAACTGCTTTAGAGCCATAGAACTGGGTCAGCAGAGCTGCTTTAGAGCATTAGAACCAGGTCAGCAGAGCTGTTGTAGAGCCAGAGACCCAGGTCAGCAGAACTGCTTTAGAGCCAGAGAACCAGCTCAGTAGAGCTATTTAGAGGGAGAGAACCAGGTCAGCAGATCTGCTTTAGAGCCAGAGAACCAGGTCAGCAGAGCTGCTCTACAGCCAGAGAACCAGGTCAGTAGAGCTGTGTTAGAGCCATATAACCAGGTCAGCGGAGCTGCTCTAGAGACAGGGAACCAGGTCAGAAGAGCTGATTTATAGGGAGAGAACCAGGTCATCAGAGCTGCTTTACAGCCAAAGAACCAGGTCAGCAGATCTGCTTTAGAGCCAGAGAACCAAGTCAGCAGACCTGCTTTAGAGCCATAGAACTGGGTCAGCAGAGCTGCTTTAGAGCATGAGAACCAGGTCAGCAGAGCTGCTCTAGAGGCAGAGACCCAGGTCATCAGAACTGCTTTAGAGCCAGAGAACCAGCTCAGCAGAGCTCTTTAGAGGGAGAGAACCAGGTCAGCAGAGCTGCTTTCGAGCCAGAGAACCAGGTCAGCAGAGCTGCTCTACAGCCACAGAACCAGGTCAGCGGAGCTGCTCTAGAGGCAGAGAACCAGGCCAGCAGAGCTGCTCTACAGCCAGAGAAACCAGGTCAGCAGAGCTGCTTTAAAGGGAGAGAACCAGGTCAGGAGAGCTGCTTTAGAGCCAGAGAACCATGTCAGCAGAGCTGCTCTAGAGCCAGAGAACCAGGTCAGCAGAGCTGCTTTAGAGCCATAGAACCAGGTCAGCTGAGCTGCTCTAAAGGCTGAGAACCAGGTCAGGAGAGCTGATTTATAGGGAGAGAACCAGGTCAGAAGAGCTGCTTTACAGCCAGAGAACCAGGTCAGCAGAGCTGCTTTAGAGCCAGAGAAGCAGGTCAGCAGAGCTGCTTTAGAGCCATAGAACCAGGTCAGCAGAGCTGCTTTAGAGCCAGAGAACCAGGTCAGCAGAACTGCTCTATAGCCTAAGAACTAGGTCAGCAGAGCTGCTCTAGAGCCAGAGAACCAGGTCAGCAGAGCTGCTGTAGAGCCAGAGAAACCAGGTCAGTAGAGCTGCTTTAGAGCGAGAGAACCAGGTCAGCAGAGCTGCTTTAGAGGGAGAGAACCAGGTCAGCAGAGCTGCTCTAGAGCCAGAGAACCAGGTCAGCAAAGCTGCTCTAGAGCCAGAGAACCGGTTCAGCAGATCTGCTTTAGAGCCATAGAACCTGGCCAGCAGAGCTGCTTTAGAGCCAGAGAACCAGGTCAGCAGAGCTGCTTTAGAGGGGGAGAACCAGGCCAGCAGAGCTTCTTTAGAGTCAGCGAACCAGGTCAGCAGAGCTGCTTTATAGTCAGAGAACCAGGTCAGCAGAGCTTCTTTAGAGTCAGCGAACCAGGTCAGCAGAGCTGCAGTAGAGCCAGAGAGAACCAGGTCAGCAGAGCTGCTTTAGAGGGAGAGAACCAGGTCAGCAGAGCTGCTTTAGAGCCAGAGAACCAGGTCAGCAGAGCTGCTCTAGAGCCAAAGAACCGGGTCAGCAGAGCTGCTTTAGAGCCATAGAACCAGGTCAGCAGAGCTGCTCTAGAGGCAGAGATCCAGGTTAGCAGAGCTGCTCTAGATGCAGAGACCCAGGTCAGCAGAGCTGCTCTACAGCCAGAGATACCAGGTCAGCAGAGCTGCTTTAAAGGGAGAGATCCAGGTCAGGAGAGCTGCGTTGGAGCCATAGGACCAGGTCAGCAGAGCTGCTCTACAGCCAGAGAACCAGGTCAGCAGAGCTGCTTTAGAGCCAGAGACCCAGGTCAGCAGAGCTGCTCTACAGCCAGAGATACCAGGTCAGCAGAGCTGCTTTAAAGGGAGAGATCCAGGTCAGGAGAGCTGCGTTGGAGCCATAGGACCAGGTCAGCAGAGCTGCTCTAGAGCCAGAGAACCAGGTCAGCAGAGCTGCATTAGGGCCATAGAACCAGGTCAGCAGAGCTGCTCTAGAGGCAGAGAACCAGGTCAGCAGAGCTGCTTTAGAGCCAGAGAACCAGGTCAGCAGAACTGCTTTAGAGCCATAGAACCAGGTCAGCAGAGCTGCTTTAGAGCCAGAGAACCAGGTCAGCCGAGCTGCTCTAGAGCCTAAGAACTAGGTCAGCAGAGCTGCTCTAGAGCCAGAGAACCAGGTCAGCAGAGCTGCTGTAGAGCCAGAGAAACCAGGTCAGTAGAGCTGCTTTAGACCCAGAGAACCAGGTCAGCAGAGCTGCTTTAGAGCCAAAGACACCAGTTCAGCAGAGCTGCTTTAGAGGGAGAGAACCAGGCCAGCAGAGCTTCTTTAGAGTCAGCGAACCAGGTCAGCAGAGCTGCTTTATAGTCAGAGAACCAGGTCAGCAGAGCTTCTTTAGAGTCAGCGAACCAGGTCAGCAGAGCTGCTGTAGAGCCAGAGAGAACCAGGTCAGCAGAGCTGCTTGAGAGGGAGAGAACCAGGTCAGCAGAGCTGCTCTACAGCCAGAGAACCAGGTCAGCAGACCTGCGTTAGAGCCATAGAACCAGGTCAGCGGAGCTGCTCTAGAGGCAGAGAACCAGGCCAGCAGAGCGGCTTTAGAGGGAGAGAACCAGGTCAGCAGAGCTGCTTTAGAGCCAGAGATACAGGTCAGGAGAGCTGCTCTACAGCCAGAGAAACCAGGTCAGCCGAGCTGCTTTAAAGGGAGAGAACCAGGTCAGCAGAGCTGCTTTAGAGCCAGAGAACCAGGTCAGCAGAGCTGCTCTAGAGCCAAAGAACCGGGTCAGCAGAGCTGCTTTAGAGCCATAGAACCAGGTCAGCAGAGCTGCTCTAGAGGCAGAGACCCAGGTCAGCAGAGCTGCTCTAGAGGCAGAGACCCAGGTCAGCAGAACTGCTTTAGAGCTAGAGAACCAGCTCAGCAGAGCTCTTTAGAGGAAAAGATCCAGGTCAGCAGAGCTGCTTTAGAGCCAGAGAACCAGGTCAGCAGAGCTGCTCTAGAGCCAGAGAACCAGGTCAGCAGATCTGCTTTAGAGCCATAGAACCAGGTCAGCAGATCTGCGATAGAGGCAGAGAACCAGGTCAGCAGAGCTGCTTTAGAGGGAGAGAAGCAGGTGAGCAGAGCTGCTTTAGAGCCAGAGATCCAGGTCAGCAGAGCTGCTTTAGAGGGAGAGAAGCAGGTCAGCAGAGCTGCTTTAGAGCCAGAGAACCAAGTCAGCAAAGCTGCTCTAGAGCCAGAGAACCAGGTCAGCAGAGCTGCTTTAGAGCCATAGAACCAGGTCAGCAGAGCTGCTCTAGAGGCAGAGAACCTTGTCAGCAGAGCTGATTTAGAGCCAGAGAACCAGGTCAGCAGAGCTGCTCTAGAGCCAGAGAACCTGGTCAGCAGGGCTGCTTTAGAGCCATAGAACCAGATCAGCAGAGCTGCTTTAGAGCCAGAGAACCAGGTCAGCAGAGCTGCTCTAGAGCCTAAGAACCAGGTCAGCAGAGCTGCTCTCGAGCCAGAGAACCAGGTCAGCAAAGCTGCTGTAGAGTCAGAGAAATCAGGTCAGTAGAGCTGCTTTAGAGCGAGAGAACCAGTTCAGCAGAGCTGCTTTAGAGGGAGAGAACCAGGTCAGCAGAGCTACTCTAGAGCCAGAAAACCAGGTCAGCAGAGATGCTCTAGAGCCAGAGAACCAGTTCAGCAGAACTGCTTTAGAGCCATAGAACTGGGTCAGCAGAGCTGCTCTAGAGCCAGAGAACCTGGTCATCAGAGCTGCTTTAGAGCCAGAGAACCCGGCCAGCAGAGCTGCTTTAGAGCCAGAGAACCAGGTCAGCAGAGCTGCTCTAGAGCCAGAGAACCAGGTCAGCAGAGCTGCTTTAGAGCCATAGAACCAGGTCAGCAGAGCTGCTCTAGAGGCAGAGAACCAGGTCAGCAGAGCTGATTTAGAGCCATAGAACCAGATCAGAAGGGCTGCTTTAGAGCCAGAGAACCAGGTCAGCAGAGCTGCTCTAGAGCCTAAGAACTAGGTCAGCAGAGCTGCTCTCGAGCCAGAGAACCAGGTCAGCAAAGCTGCTGTAGAGTCAGAGAAACCAGGTCAGTAGAGCTGCTTTAGAGCAAGAGAACCAGGTCAGCAGAGCTGGTCTAGAGCCAGAGAACCAGGTCAGCAGAGCTGCTTTAGAGCCAGAGAAACCAGGTCAGCAGAGCTGCTTTAGAGCCATAGAACCAGGTCAGCAGAGCTGCTCTAGAGACAGAGAACCAGCTCAGCAGAGCTGATTTAGAGCCAGAAAACCAGGTCAGCAGAGCTGCTTTACAGCCAAAGAACCAGGTCAGCAGAGCTGCTTTAGAGCCATAGAACCAGATCAGCAGAGCTGATTTAGAGCCAGAGAACCAGGTCAGCAGAGCTGCTCTAGAGCCTAAGAACCAGGTCAGCAGAGCTGCTCTTGAGCCAGAGAACCAGGTCAGCAAAGCTGCTGTAGAGTCAGAGAAACCAGGTCAGCAGAGCTGCTCTAGAGCCAGAAAACCAGGTCAGCAGAGCTGCTCTAGAGCCATAAAACCGGGTCAGCAGAGCTGCTCTAGAGCCAGAGAACCGGGTCAGCAGAGCTGCTTTAGAGCCAGAGAAACCAGGTCAGCAGAGCTGCTTTAGAGGGAGAGAACCTGTTCATGATTGCTGCTTTAGAGCCAGAGAACCCGGCCAGCAGAGCTGCTCTGGAGCCAAAGAACCCGGTCAGCAGAGCTGCTTTAGAGCCATAGAACCAGGTCAGCAGAGCTGCTCTAGAGGCAGAGAACCAGTTCAGCAGAGCTGATTTACAGCCAGAGAACCAGATCAGCAGAGCTGCTCTAGAGCCAGAGAACCAGGTCAGCAGAGCTGCTTTAGAGCCATAGAACCAGGTCAGCAGAGCTGCTCTAGAGTCTAAGAACTAGCTCAGCAGAGCTACTCTCGAGCCAGAGAACCAGGTCAGCAGAGCTGCTGTAGAGCCAGAGAAACCAGGTCAGCAGAGCTGCTTTAGAGCCAGAGAACCAGGTCAGCAGAGCTGCTCTATAGCCTAAGAACTAGGTCAGCAGGGCTGCTCTAGAGCCAGAGAACCAGGTCAGCAGAGCTGCTGTAGAGCCAGAGAAACCAAGTCAGTAGAGCTGCTTTAGAGTGAGAGAACCAGGTCAGCAGAGCTGCTATAGAGGGAGAGAACCAGGTCAGCAGAGCTGCTATAGAGGGAGAGAACCAGGTCAGCAGAGCTGCTCTAGAGCCAGAGAACCGGGTCAGCAGAACTGCTTTAGAGCCATAGAACCTGGCCAGCAGAGCTGCTTTCGTACCAGAGAACCAGGTCAGCAGAGCTGCTTTAGAGCCAGAGAAATCAGGTCAGCAGAGCTGCTTTAGAAGGAGAGAACCAGGCCAGCAGAGCTTCTTTAGAGTCAGCGAACCAGGTCAGCAGAGCTGCTTTATAGTCAGAGAACCAGGTCAGCAGAGCTGCTCTAGAGCCAGAGAACCAAGTCAGCAGAGCTGCTTTAGAGCCAAAGAAGCAGTTCAGCAGAGCTGCTCTAGAGCCAAAGAAGCAGTTCAGCAGAGCTGCTCTAGAACCAGAGAAACCAGGTCAGCAGAGCTGCTTTAGAGGGAGAGAACCAGGCCAGCAGAGCTTCTTTAGAGTCAGCGAACCAGGTCAGCAGAGCTGCTGTAGAGCCAGAGAGAACCAGGTCAGCAGAGCTGCTTTAGAGCCAGAGAAACCAGGTCAGCAGAGCTGCTTTAGAGGGAGAGAACCAGTTCAGCAGAGCTGCTTTAGAGCCAGAGAACCCGGCCAGCAGAGCTGCTTTAGAGCCAGAGAACCAGGTCAGCACAGCTGCTTTAGAGCCAGAGAAGCAGGTCAGCAGAGCTGCTCTAGAGGAAGAGAGTCAGGTAAGCAGAGCTGCTCTAGAGCCATAGAAAACCAGGTCAGCAGAGCTGCTTTAGAGGGAGAGAACCAGTTCAGCAGAGCTGCTTTAGAGCCAGAGAACCCGGCCAGCAGAGCTGCTTTAGAGCCAGAGAACCAGGCCAGCAGAGCTGCTCTAGAGCCAGAGAACCAGGTCAGCAGAGCTGCTTTAGAGCCATAGAACCAGGTCAGCAGAGCTGCTCTAGAGGCAGAGAACCAGGTCAGCAGAGCTGATTTAGAGCCATAGAACCAGATCAGAAGGGCTGCTTTAGAGCCAGAGAACCAGGTCAGCAGAGCTGCTCTAGAGCCTAAGAACTAGGTCAGCAGAGCTGCTCTCGAGCCAGAGAACCAGGTCAGCAAAGCTGCTGTAGAGTCAGAGAAACCAGGTCAGTAGAGCTGCTTTAGAGCAAGAGAACCAGGTCAGCAGAGCTGGTCTAGAGCCAGAGAACCAGGTCAGCAGAGCTGCTTTAGAGCCAGAGAAACCAGGTCAGCAGAGCTGCTTTAGAGCCATAGAACCAGGTCAGCAGAGCTGCTCTAGAGACAGAGAACCAGCTCAGCAGAGCTGATTTAGAGCCAGAAAACCAGGTCAGCAGAGCTGCTTTACAGCCAAAGAACCAGGTCAGCAGAGCTGCTTTAGAGAAATAGAACCAGATCAGCAGAGCTGATTTAGAGCCAGAGAACCAGGTCAGCAGAGCTGCTCTAGAGCCTAAGAACCAGGTCAGCAGAGCTGCTCTCGAGCCAGAGAACCAGGTCAGCAAAGCTGCTGTAGAGTCAGAGAAACCAGGTCAGCAGAGCTGCTCTAGAGCCAGAAAACCAGGTCAGCAGAGCTGCTCTAGAGCCATAAAACCGGGTCAGCAGAGCTGCTCTAGAGCCAGAGAACCGGGTCAGCAGAGCTGCTTTAGAGGGAGAGAACCTGTTCATGATTGCTGCTTTAGAGCCAGAGAACCCGGCCAGCAGAGCTGCTCTGGAGCCAAAGAACCCGGTCAGCAGAGCTGCTTTAGAGCCATAGAACCAGGTCAGCAGAGCTGCTCTAGAGGCAGAGAACCAGTTCAGCAGAGCTGATTTACAGCCAGAGAACCAGATCAGCAGAGCTGCTCTAGAGCCAGAGAACCAGGTCAGCAGAGCTGCTTTAGAGCCATAGAACCAGGTCAGCAGAGCTGCTCTAGAGTCTAAGAACTAGCTCAGCAGAGCTACTCTCGAGCCAGAGAACCAGGTCAGCAGAGCTGCTGTAGAGCCAGAGAAACCAGGTCAGCAGAGCTGCTTTAGAGCCAGAGAACCAGGTCAGCAGAGCTGCTCTATAGCCTAAGAACTAGGTCAGCAGGGCTGCTCTAGAGCCAGAGAACCAGGTCAGCAGAGCTGCTGTAGAGCCAGAGAAACCAAGTCAGTAGAGCTGCTTTAGAGTGAGAGAACCAGGTCAGCAGAGCTGCTATAGAGGGAGAGAACCAGGTCAGCAGAGCTGCTATAGAGGGAGAGAACCAGGTCAGCAGAGCTGCTCTAGAGCCAGAGAACCGGGTCAGCAGAACTGCTTTAGAGCCATAGAACCTGGCCAGCAGAGCTGCTTTCGTACCAGAGAACCAGGTCAGCAGAGCTGCTTTAGAGCCAGAGAAATCAGGTCAGCAGAGCTGCTTTAGAAGGAGAGAACCAGGCCAGCAGAGCTTCTTTAGAGTCAGCGAACCAGGTCAGCAGAGCTGCTTTATAGTCAGAGAACCAGGTCAGCAGAGCTGCTCTAGAGCCAGAGAACCAAGTCAGCAGAGCTGCTTTAGAGCCAAAGAAGCAGTTCAGCAGAGCTGCTCTAGAGCCAAAGAAGCAGTTCAGCAGAGCTGCTCTAGAACCAGAGAAACCAGGTCAGCAGAGCTGCTTTAGAGGGAGAGAACCAGGCCAGCAGAGCTTCTTTAGAGTCAGCGAACCAGGTCAGCAGAGCTGCTGTAGAGCCAGAGAGAACCAGGTCAGCAGAGCTGCTTTAGAGCCAGAGAAACCAGGTCAGCAGAGCTGCTTTAGAGGGAGAGAACCAGTTCAGCAGAGCTGCTTTAGAGCCAGAGAACCCGGCCAGCAGAGCTGCTTTAGAGCCAGAGAACCAGGTCAGCACAGCTGCTTTAGAGCCAGAGAAGCAGGTCAGCAGAGCTGCTCTAGAGGAAGAGAGTCAGGTAAGCAGAGCTGCTCTAGAGCCATAGAAAACCAGGTCAGCAGAGCTGCTTTAGAGGGAGAGAACCAGTTCAGCAGAGCTGCTTTAGAGCCAGAGAACCCGGCCAGCAGAGCTGCTTTAGAGCCAGAGAACCAGGCCAGCAGAGCTGCTCTAGAGCCAGAGAACCAGGTCAGCAGAGCTGCTTTAGAGCCATAGAACCAGGTCAGCAGAGCTGCTCTAGAGGCAGAGAACCAGGTCAGCAGAGCTGATTTAGAGCCATAGAACCAGATCAGAAGGGCTGCTTTAGAGCCAGAGAACCAGGCCAGCAGAGCTGCTCTAGAGCCTAAGAACTAGGTCAGCAGAGCTGCTCTCGAGCCAGAGAACCAGGTCAGCAAAGCTGCTGTAGAGTCAGAGAAACCAGGTCAGTAGAGCTGCTTTAGAGCAAGAGAACCAGGTCAGCAGAGCTGCTTTAGAGGGAGAGAACCAGGTCAGCAGAGCAGCTCTAGAGCCAGAAAACCAGGTCAGCAGAGCTGCTCTAGAGCCAGAGAACCAGTTCAGCAGAACTGCTTTAGAGCTATAAAACCGCGTCAGCAGAGCTGGTCTAGAGCCAGAGAACCAGGTCAGCAGAGCTGCTTTAGAGCCAGAGAAACCAGGTCAGCAGAGCTGCTTTAGAGCCATAGAACCAGGTCAGCAGAGCTGCTCTAGAGACAGAGAACCAGCTCAGCAGAGCTGATTTAGAGCCAGAAAACCAGGTCAGCAGAGCTGCTTTACAGCCAAAGAACCAGGTCAGCAGAGCTGCTTTAGAGCCATAGAACCAGATCAGCAGAGCTGATTTAGAGCCAGAGAACCAGGTCAGCAGAGCAGCTCTAGAGCCTAAGAACCAGGTCAGCAGAGCTGCTCTCGAGCCAGAGAACCAGGTCAGCAAAGCTGCTGTAGAGTCAGAGAAACCAGGTCAGCAGAGCTGCTCTAGAGCCAGAAAACCAGGTCAGCAGAGCTGCTCTAGAGCCATAAAACCGGGTCAGCAGAGCTGCTCTAGAGCCAGAGAACCGGGTCGGCAGAGCTGCTCTAGAGCCAGAGAAACCAGGTCAGCAGAGCTGCTTTAGAGGGATAGAACCAGTTCAGCAGAGCTGCTTTAGAGCCAGAGAACCCGGCCAGCAGAGCTGCTTTAGAGCCAGAGAACCAGGTCAGCACAGCTGCTTTAGAGCCAGAGAAGCAGGTCAGCAGAGCTGCTTTAGAGCCAGAGAACCAGGTCATCAGAACTGCTTTAGAGCCATAGAACTGGGTCAGCAGAGCTGCTTTAGAGCATGAGAACCAGGTCAGCAGAGCTGTTGTAGAGCCAGAGACCCAGGTCAGCAGAACTGCTTTAGAGCCAGAGAACCAGCTCAGTAGAGCTCTTTAGAGGGAGAGAACCAGGTCAGCAGAGCTGCTTTAGAGCCAGAGAACCAGGTCAGCAGAGCTGCTCTACAGCCAGAGAACCAGGTCAGTAGAGCTGTGTTAGAGCCATATAACCAGGTCAGCGGAGCTGCTCTAGAGACAGGGAACCAGGTCAGCAGAGCTGATTTATAGGGAGAGAACCAGGTCAGCAGAGCTGCTTTATAGCCAGACAACCAGGTCAGCAGAGCTGCTTTAGAGCCAGAGATCCAGGTCAGCAGATCTGCTTTAGAGCCATAGAACTGGGTCAGCAGAGCTGCTTTAGAGCATGAGAACAAGGTCAGCAGAGCTGCTCTAAAGGCAGAGACCCAGGTCATTAGAACTGCTTTAGAGCCAGAGAACCAGGTCAGCAGAGCTCTTTAGAGGGAGAGAACCAGGTCAGCAGAGCTGCTTTCGAGCAAGAGAACCAGGTCAGCAGAGCTGCTCTACAGCCAGAGAACCAGGTCAGCAGAGCTGCTCTAGAGCCAGAGAACCAGATCAGCAGATGTGCTTTAGAGCCATAAAACCGGGTCAGCAGAGCTGCTCTAGAGCCAGAGAACCAGATCAGCAGAGCTGCTTTAGAGCCAGAGAAACCAGGTCAGCAGAGCTGCTTTAGAGGGAGAGAATTAGTTCAGCAGAGCTGCTTTAGAGCCTGAGAACTCGGCCAGCAGAGGTGCTTTAGAGCCAGAGAACCAGGTCAGCAGAGCTGCTTTAGAGCCATAGAACCAGATCAGCAGAGCTGATTTAGAGCCAGAGAACCAGGTCAGCAGAGCAGCTCTAGAGCCTAAGAACCAGGTCAGCAGAGCTGCTCTCGAGCCAGAGAACCAGGTCAGCAAAGCTGCTGTAGAGTCAGAGAAACCAGGTCAGCAGAGCTGCTCTAGAGCCAGAAAACCAGGTCAGCAGAGCTGCTCTAGAGCCATAAAACCGGGTCAGCAGAGCTGCTCTAGAGCCAGAGAACCGGGTCGGCAGAGCTGCTCTAGAGCCAGAGAAACCAGGTCAGCAGAGCTGCTTTAGAGGGATAGAACCAGTTCAGCAGAGCTGCTTTAGAGCCAGAGAACCCGGCCAGCAGAGCTGCTTTAGAGCCAGAGAACCAGGTCAGCACAGCTGCTTTAGAGCCAGAGAAGCAGGTCAGCAGAGCTGCTTTAGAGCCAGAGAACCAGGTCATCAGAACTGCTTTAGAGCCATAGAACTGGGTCAGCAGAGCTGCTTTAGAGCATGAGAACCAGGTCAGCAGAGCTGTTGTAGAGCCAGAGACCCAGGTCAGCAGAACTGCTTTAGAGCCAGAGAACCAGCTCAGTAGAGCTCTTTAGAGGGAGAGAACCAGGTCAGCAGAGCTGCTTTAGAGCCAGAGAACCAGGTCAGCAGAGCTGCTCTACAGCCAGAGAACCAGGTCAGTAGAGCTGTGTTAGAGCCATATAACCAGGTCAGCGGAGCTGCTCTAGAGACAGGGAACCAGGTCAGCAGAGCTGATTTATAGGGAGAGAACCAGGTCAGCAGAGCTGCTTTATAGCCAGACAACCAGGTCAGCAGAGCTGCTTTAGAGCCAGAGATCCAGGTCAGCAGATCTGCTTTAGAGCCATAGAACTGGGTCAGCAGAGCTGCTTTAGAGCATGAGAACAAGGTCAGCAGAGCTGCTCTAAAGGCAGAGACCCAGGTCATTAGAACTGCTTTAGAGCCAGAGAACCAGGTCAGCAGAGCTCTTTAGAGGGAGAGAACCAGGTCAGCAGAGCTGCTTTCGAGCAAGAGAACCAGGTCAGCAGAGCTGCTCTACAGCCAGAGAACCAGGTCAGCAGAGCTGCTCTAGAGCCAGAGAACCAGATCAGCAGATGTGCTTTAGAGCCATAAAACCGGGTCAGCAGAGCTGCTCTAGAGCCAGAGAACCAGATCAGCAGAGCTGCTTTAGAGCCAGAGAAACCAGGTCAGCAGAGCTGCTTTAGAGGGAGAGAATTAGTTCAGCAGAGCTGCTTTAGAGCCTGAGAACTCGGCCAGCAGAGGTGCTTTAGAGCCAGAGAACCAGGTCAGCAGAGCTGCTCTAGAGCCAGAGAACCAGGTCAGCAGAGCTGCTTTAGAGCCATAGAACCAGGTCAGCAGAGCTGCTCTAGAGGCAGTGAACCAGCTCAGCAGAGCTGATTTAGAGCCAGAAAACCAGGTCAGCAGAGCTGCTTTACAGCCAGAGAACCAGGTCAGCAGAGCTGCTTTAGAGCCATAGAACCAGATCAGCAGAGCTGATTTAGAGCCAGAGAAACAGGTCAGCAGAGCTGCTCTAGAGGGAGAGAACCAGGTCAGCAGAGCAGCTCTAGAGCCAGAAAACCAGGTCAGCAGAGCTGCTCTAGAGCCAGAGAACCAGTTCAGCAGAACTGCTTTAGAGCTATAAAACCGGGTCAGCACAGCTGCTCTAGAGCCAGAGAACCAGGTCAGCAGAGCTGCTTTAGAGCCAGAGAAACCAGGTCAGCAGAGCTGCTTTAGAGGGAGAGAACTTGTTCAGCAGAGCTGCTTTAGAGGCAGAGAACCCGGCCAGCAGAGCTGCTTTAGAGCCATAGAACCAGGTCAGCAGAGCTGCTCTAGAGACAGAGAACCAGCTCAGCAGAGCTGATTTAGAGCCAGAAAACCAGGTCAGCAGAGCTGCTTTACAGCCAGAGAACCAGGTCAGCAGAGCTGCTTTAGAGCCATAGAACCAGATCAGCAGAGCTGATTTAGAGCCAGAGAACCAGGTCAGCAGAGCTGCTCTAGAGCCTAAGAACCAGGTCAGAAGAGCTGCTCTCGAGCCAGAGAACCAGGTCAGCAAAGCTGCTGTAGAGTCAGAGAAACCAGGTCAGCAGAGCTGCTCTAGAGCCAGAAAACCAGGCCAGCAGAGCTTCTTTAGAGTCAGCAAATCAGGTCAGCAGAGCTGCTTTATAGTCAGAGAACCAGGTCAGCAGAGCTTCTGTAGAGTCAGCGAACCAGGTCAGCAGAGCTGCAGTAGAGCCAAAGAACCGGGTCAGCAGAGCTGCTTTAGAGCCATAGAACCAGGTCAGCAGAGCTGCTCTAGAGGCAGAGATCCAGGTTAGCAGAGCTGCTCTAGATGCAGAGACCCAGGTCAGCAGAACTGCTTTAGAGCCAGAGAACCAGCTCTGCAGAGCTCTTTAGAGGGAGAGAACCAGGTCAGCAGAGCTGCTCTAGAGCCAAAGAACCGGGTCAGCAGAGCTGCTTTAGAGCCATAGAACCAGGTCAGCAGAGCTGCTCTAGAGGCAGAGATCCAGGTTAGCAGAGCTGCTCTAAATGCAGAGACCCAGGTCAGCAGAACTGCTTTAGAGCCAGAAAACCAGCTCAGCAGAGCTCTTTAGAGGGAGAGAACCAGGTCAGCAGAGCTGCTTTAGAGCCAGAGAACCAGGTCAGCAAAGCTGCTTTAGAGCCATAGAACCAGGTCAGCAGAGCTGCGATAGAGGCAGAGAACCAGGTCAGCAGAGCTGCTTTAGAGGGAGAGAACCAGGTGAGCAGTGCTGCTTTAGAGCCAGAGATCCAGGTCAGCAGAGCTGCTCTAGAGCAAGAGAAACCAGGTTAGCAGAGCTGCTTTAGAGGGAGAGAACCAGGTCAGCAGAGCTGCTTTAAAGTCAGAGAACCAGGTCAGCAGAGCTGCTCTAGAGCCAGAGAACCAGGTCAACAGAGCTGCTTTAGAGCCATAGAACCAGGTCAGCAGAGCTGCTCTAGAGGCAGAGAACCAGGTCAGCAGAGCTGATTTAGAGCATGAGAACAAGGTCAGCAGAGCTGCTCTAAAGGCAGAGACCCAGGTCATTAGAACTGCTTTAGAGCCAGAGAACCAGGTCAGCAGAGCTCTTTAGAGGGAGAGAACCAGGTCAGCAGAGCTGCTTTCGAGCAAGAGAACCAGGTCAGCAGAGCTGCTCTACAGCCAGAGAACCAGGTCAGCAGAGCTGCTCTAGAGCCAGAGAACCAGATCAGCAGATGTGCTTTAGAGCCATAAAACCGGGTCAGCAGAGCTGCTCTAGAGCCAGAGAACCAGATCAGCAGAGCTGCTTTAGAGCCAGAGAAACCAGGTCAGCAGAGCTGCTTTAGAGGGAGAGAATTAGTTCAGCAGAGCTGCTTTAGAGCCTGAGAACTCGGCCAGCAGAGGTGCTTTAGAGCCAGAGAACCAGGTCAGCAGAGCTGCTCTAGAGCCAGAGAACCAGGTCAGCAGAGCTGCTTTAGAGCCATAGAACCAGGTCAGCAGAGCTGCTCTAGAGGCAGTGAACCAGCTCAGCAGAGCTGATTTAGAGCCAGAAAACCAGGTCAGCAGAGCTGCTTTACAGCCAGAGAACCAGGTCAGCAGAGCTGCTTTAGAGCCATAGAACCAGATCAGCAGAGCTGATTTAGAGCCAGAGAAACAGGTCAGCAGAGCTGCTCTAGAGGGAGAGAACCAGGTCAGCAGAGCAGCTCTAGAGCCAGAAAACCAGGTCAGCAGAGCTGCTCTAGAGCCAGAGAACCAGTTCAGCAGAACTGCTTTAGAGCTATAAAACCGGGTCAGCACAGCTGCTCTAGAGCCAGAGAACCAGGTCAGCAGAGCTGCTTTAGAGCCAGAGAAACCAGGTCAGCAGAGCTGCTTTAGAGGGAGAGAACTTGTTCAGCAGAGCTGCTTTAGAGGCAGAGAACCCGGCCAGCAGAGCTGCTTTAGAGCCATAGAACCAGGTCAGCAGAGCTGCTCTAGAGACAGAGAACCAGCTCAGCAGAGCTGATTTAGAGCCAGAAAACCAGGTCAGCAGAGCTGCTTTACAGCCAGAGAACCAGGTCAGCAGAGCTGCTCTATAGCCTAAGAACTAGGTCAGCAGGGCTGCTCTAGAGCCAGAGAACCAGGTCAGCAGAGCTGCTGTAGAGCCAGAGAAACCAAGTCAGTAGAGCTGCTTTAGAGTGAGAGAACCAGGTCAGCAGAGCTGCTATAGAGGGAGAGAACCAGGTCAGCAGAGCTGCTATAGAGGGAGAGAACCAGGTCAGCAGAGCTGCTCTAGAGCCAGAGAACCGGGTCAGCAGAACTGCTTTAGAGCCATAGAACCTGGCCAGCAGAGCTGCTCTAGAGCCAAAGAAGCAGTTCAGCAGAGCTGCTCTAGAACCAGAGAAACCAGGTCAGCAGAGCTGCTTTAGAGGGAGAGAACCAGGCCAGCAGAGCTTCTTTAGAGTCAGCGAACCAGGTCAGCAGAGCTGCTGTAGAGCCAGAGAGAACCAGGTCAGCAGAGCTGCTTTAGAGCCAGAGAAACCAGGTCAGCAGAGCTGCTTTAGAGGGAGAGAACCAGTTCAGCAGAGCTGCTTTAGAGCCAGAGAACCCGGCCAGCAGAGCTGCTTTAGAGCCAGAGAACCAGGCCAGCAGAGCTGCTCTAGAGCCAGAGAACCAGGTCAGCAGAGCTGCTTTAGAGCCATAGAACCAGGTCAGCAGAGCTGCTCTAGAGGCAGAGAACCAGGTCAGCAGAGCTGATTTAGAGCCATAGAACCAGATCAGAAGGGCTGCTTTAGAGCCAGAGAACCAGGCCAGCAGAGCTGCTCTAGAGCCTAAGAACTAGGTCAGCAGAGCTGCTCTCGAGCCAGAGAACCAGGTCAGCAAAGCTGCTGTAGAGTCAGAGAAACCAGGTCAGTAGAGCTGCTTTAGAGCAAGAGAACCAGGTCAGCAGAGCTGCTTTAGAGGGAGAGAACCAGGTCAGCAGAGCAGCTCTAGAGCCAGAAAACCAGGTCAGCAGAGCTGCTCTAGAGCCAGAGAACCAGTTCAGCAGAACTGCTTTAGAGCTATAAAACCGCGTCAGCAGAGCTGGTCTAGAGCCAGAGAACCAGGTCAGCAGAGCTGCTTTAGAGCCAGAGAAACCAGGTCAGCAGAGCTGCTTTAGAGCCATAGAACCAGGTCAGCAGAGCTGCTCTAGAGACAGAGAACCAGCTCAGCAGAGCTGATTTAGAGCCAGAAAACCAGGTCAGCAGAGCTGCTTTACAGCCAAAGAACCAGGTCAGCAGAGCTGCTTTAGAGCCATAGAACCAGATCAGCAGAGCTGATTTAGAGCCAGAGAACCAGGTCAGCAGAGCAGCTCTAGAGCCTAAGAACCAGGTCAGCAGAGCTGCTCTCGAGCCAGAGAACCAGGTCAGCAAAGCTGCTGTAGAGTCAGAGAAACCAGGTCAGCAGAGCTGCTCTAGAGCCAGAAAACCAGGTCAGCAGAGCTGCTCTAGAGCCATAAAACCGGGTCAGCAGAGCTGCTCTAGAGCCAGAGAACCGGGTCGGCAGAGCTGCTCTAGAGCCAGAGAAACCAGGTCAGCAGAGCTGCTTTAGAGGGATAGAACCAGTTCAGCAGAGCTGCTTTAGAGCCAGAGAACCCGGCCAGCAGAGCTGCTTTAGAGCCAGAGAACCAGGTCAGCACAGCTGCTTTAGAGCCAGAGAAGCAGGTCAGCAGAGCTGCTTTAGAGCCAGAGAACCAGGTCATCAGAACTGCTTTAGAGCCATAGAACTGGGTCAGCAGAGCTGCTTTAGAGCATGAGAACCAGGTCAGCAGAGCTGTTGTAGAGCCAGAGACCCAGGTCAGCAGAACTGCTTTAGAGCCAGAGAACCAGCTCAGTAGAGCTCTTTAGAGGGAGAGAACCAGGTCAGCAGAGCTGCTTTAGAGCCAGAGAACCAGGTCAGCAGAGCTGCTCTACAGCCAGAGAACCAGGTCAGTAGAGCTGTGTTAGAGCCATATAACCAGGTCAGCGGAGCTGCTCTAGAGACAGGGAACCAGGTCAGCAGAGCTGATTTATAGGGAGAGAACCAGGTCAGCAGAGCTGCTTTATAGCCAGACAACCAGGTCAGCAGAGCTGCTTTAGAGCCAGAGATCCAGGTCAGCAGATCTGCTTTAGAGCCATAGAACTGGGTCAGCAGAGCTGCTTTAGAGCATGAGAACAAGGTCAGCAGAGCTGCTCTAAAGGCAGAGACCCAGGTCATTAGAACTGCTTTAGAGCCAGAGAACCAGGTCAGCAGAGCTCTTTAGAGGGAGAGAACCAGGTCAGCAGAGCTGCTTTCGAGCAAGAGAACCAGGTCAGCAGAGCTGCTCTACAGCCAGAGAACCAGGTCAGCAGAGCTGCTCTAGAGCCAGAGAACCAGATCAGCAGATGTGCTTTAGAGCCATAAAACCGGGTCAGCAGAGCTGCTCTAGAGCCAGAGAACCAGATCAGCAGAGCTGCTTTAGAGCCAGAGTAACCAGGTCAGCAGAGCTGCTTTAGAGGGAGAGAATTAGTTCAGCAGAGCTGCTTTAGAGCCTGAGAACTCGGCCAGCAGAGGTGCTTTAGAGCCAGAGAACCAGGTCAGCAGAGCTGCTTTAGAGCCATAGAACCAGATCAGCAGAGCTGATTTAGAGCCAGAGAACCAGGTCAGCAGAGCAGCTCTAGAGCCTAAGAACCAGGTCAGCAGAGCTGCTCTCGAGCCAGAGAACCAGGTCAGCAAAGCTGCTGTAGAGTCAGAGAAACCAGGTCAGCAGAGCTGCTCTAGAGCCAGAAAACCAGGTCAGCAGAGCTGCTCTAGAGCCATAAAACCGGGTCAGCAGAGCTGCTCTAGAGCCAGAGAACCGGGTCGGCAGAGCTGCTCTAGAGCCAGAGAAACCAGGTCAGCAGAGCTGCTTTAGAGGGATAGAACCAGTTCAGCAGAGCTGCTTTAGAGCCAGAGAACCCGGCCAGCAGAGCTGCTTTAGAGCCAGAGAACCAGGTCAGCACAGCTGCTTTAGAGCCAGAGAAGCAGGTCAGCAGAGCTGCTTTAGAGCCAGAGAACCAGGTCATCAGAACTGCTTTAGAGCCATAGAACTGGGTCAGCAGAGCTGCTTTAGAGCATGAGAACCAGGTCAGCAGAGCTGTTGTAGAGCCAGAGACCCAGGTCAGCAGAACTGCTTTAGAGCCAGAGAACCAGCTCAGTAGAGCTCTTTAGAGGGAGAGAACCAGGTCAGCAGAGCTGCTTTAGAGCCAGAGAACCAGGTCAGCAGAGCTGCTCTACAGCCAGAGAACCAGGTCAGTAGAGCTGTGTTAGAGCCATATAACCAGGTCAGCGGAGCTGCTCTAGAGACAGGGAACCAGGTCAGCAGAGCTGATTTATAGGGAGAGAACCAGGTCAGCAGAGCTGCTTTATAGCCAGACAACCAGGTCAGCAGAGCTGCTTTAGAGCCAGAGATCCAGGTCAGCAGATCTGCTTTAGAGCCATAGAACTGGGTCAGCAGAGCTGCTTTAGAGCATGAGAACAAGGTCAGCAGAGCTGCTCTAAAGGCAGAGACCCAGGTCATTAGAACTGCTTTAGAGCCAGAGAACCAGGTCAGCAGAGCTCTTTAGAGGGAGAGAACCAGGTCAGCAGAGCTGCTTTCGAGCAAGAGAACCAGGTCAGCAGAGCTGCTCTACAGCCAGAGAACCAGGTCAGCAGAGCTGCTCTAGAGCCAGAGAACCAGATCAGCAGATGTGCTTTAGAGCCATAAAACCGGGTCAGCAGAGCTGCTCTAGAGCCAGAGAACCAGATCAGCAGAGCTGCTTTAGAGCCAGAGAAACCAGGTCAGCAGAGCTGCTTTAGAGGGAGAGAATTAGTTCAGCAGAGCTGCTTTAGAGCCTGAGAACTCGGCCAGCAGAGGTGCTTTAGAGCCAGAGAACCAGGTCAGCAGAGCTGCTCTAGAGCCAGAGAACCAGGTCAGCAGAGCTGCTTTAGAGCCATAGAACCAGGTCAGCAGAGCTGCTCTAGAGGCAGTGAACCAGCTCAGCAGAGCTGATTTAGAGCCAGAAAACCAGGTCAGCAGAGCTGCTTTACAGCCAGAGAACCAGGTCAGCAGAGCTGCTTTAGAGCCATAGAACCAGATCAGCAGAGCTGATTTAGAGCCAGAGAAACAGGTCAGCAGAGCTGCTCTAGAGGGAGAGAACCAGGTCAGCAGAGCAGCTCTAGAGCCAGAAAACCAGGTCAGCAGAGCTGCTCTAGAGCCAGAGAACCAGTTCAGCAGAACTGCTTTAGAGCTATAAAACCGGGTCAGCACAGCTGCTCTAGAGCCAGAGAACCAGGTCAGCAGAGCTGCTTTAGAGCCAGAGAAACCAGGTCAGCAGAGCTGCTTTAGAGGGAGAGAACTTGTTCAGCAGAGCTGCTTTAGAGGCAGAGAACCCGGCCAGCAGAGCTGCTTTAGAGCCATAGAACCAGGTCAGCAGAGCTGCTCTAGAGACAGAGAACCAGCTCAGCAGAGCTGATTTAGAGCCAGAAAACCAGGTCAGCAGAGCTGCTTTACAGCCAGAGAACCAGGTCAGCAGAGCTGCTTTAGAGCCATAGAACCAGATCAGCAGAGCTGATTTAGAGCCAGAGAACCAGGTCAGCAGAGCTGCTCTAGAGCCTAAGAACCAGGTCAGAAGAGCTGCTCTCGAGCCAGAGAACCAGGTCAGCAAAGCTGCTGTAGAGTCAGAGAAACCAGGTCAGCAGAGCTGCTCTAGAGCCAGAAAACCAGGCCAGCAGAGCTTCTTTAGAGTCAGCAAATCAGGTCAGCAGAGCTGCTTTATAGTCAGAGAACCAGGTCAGCAGAGCTTCTGTAGAGTCAGCGAACCAGGTCAGCAGAGCTGCAGTAGAGCCAAAGAACCGGGTCAGCAGAGCTGCTTTAGAGCCATAGAACCAGGTCAGCAGAGCTGCTCTAGAGGCAGAGATCCAGGTTAGCAGAGCTGCTCTAGATGCAGAGACCCAGGTCAGCAGAACTGCTTTAGAGCCAGAGAACCAGCTCTGCAGAGCTCTTTAGAGGGAGAGAACCAGGTCAGCAGAGCTGCTCTAGAGCCAAAGAACCGGGTCAGCAGAGCTGCTTTAGAGCCATAGAACCAGGTCAGCAGAGCTGCTCTAGAGGCAGAGATCCAGGTTAGCAGAGCTGCTCTAAATGCAGAGACCCAGGTCAGCAGAACTGCTTTAGAGCCAGAAAACCAGCTCAGCAGAGCTCTTTAGAGGGAGAGAACCAGGTCAGCAGAGCTGCTTTAGAGCCAGAGAACCAGGTCAGCAGAGCTGCTTTAGAGCCATAGAACCAGGTCAGCAGAGCTGCGATAGAGGCAGAGAACCAGGTCAGCAGAGCTGCTTTAGAGGGAGAGAACCAGGTGAGCAGTGCTGCTTTAGAGCCAGAGATCCAGGTCAGCAGAGCTGCTCTAGAGCAAGAGAAACCAGGTTAGCAGAGCTGCTTTAGAGGGAGAGAACCAGGTCAGCAGAGCTGCTTTAAAGTCAGAGAACCAGGTCAGCAGAGCTGCTCTAGAGCCAGAGAACCAGGTCAACAGAGCTGCTTTAGAGCCATAGAACCAGGTCAGCAGAGCTGCTCTAGAGGCAGAGAACCAGGTCAGCAGAGCTGATTTAGAGCATGAGAACAAGGTCAGCAGAGCTGCTCTAAAGGCAGAGACCCAGGTCATTAGAACTGCTTTAGAGCCAGAGAACCAGGTCAGCAGAGCTCTTTAGAGGGAGAGAACCAGGTCAGCAGAGCTGCTTTCGAGCAAGAGAACCAGGTCAGCAGAGCTGCTCTACAGCCAGAGAACCAGGTCAGCAGAGCTGCTCTAGAGCCAGAGAACCAGATCAGCAGATGTGCTTTAGAGCCATAAAACCGGGTCAGCAGAGCTGCTCTAGAGCCAGAGAACCAGATCAGCAGAGCTGCTTTAGAGCCAGAGAAACCAGGTCAGCAGAGCTGCTTTAGAGGGAGAGAATTAGTTCAGCAGAGCTGCTTTAGAGCCTGAGAACTCGGCCAGCAGAGGTGCTTTAGAGCCAGAGAACCAGGTCAGCAGAGCTGCTCTAGAGCCAGAGAACCAGGTCAGCAGAGCTGCTTTAGAGCCATAGAACCAGGTCAGCAGAGCTGCTCTAGAGGCAGTGAACCAGCTCAGCAGAGCTGATTTAGAGCCAGAAAACCAGGTCAGCAGAGCTGCTTTACAGCCAGAGAACCAGGTCAGCAGAGCTGCTTTAGAGCCATAGAACCAGATCAGCAGAGCTGATTTAGAGCCAGAGAAACAGGTCAGCAGAGCTGCTCTAGAGGGAGAGAACCAGGTCAGCAGAGCAGCTCTAGAGCCAGAAAACCAGGTCAGCAGAGCTGCTCTAGAGCCAGAGAACCAGTTCAGCAGAACTGCTTTAGAGCTATAAAACCGGGTCAGCACAGCTGCTCTAGAGCCAGAGAACCAGGTCAGCAGAGCTGCTTTAGAGCCAGAGAAACCAGGTCAGCAGAGCTGCTTTAGAGGGAGAGAACTTGTTCAGCAGAGCTGCTTTAGAGGCAGAGAACCCGGCCAGCAGAGCTGCTTTAGAGCCATAGAACCAGGTCAGCAGAGCTGCTCTAGAGACAGAGAACCAGCTCAGCAGAGCTGATTTAGAGCCAGAAAACCAGGTCAGCAGAGCTGCTTTACAGCCAGAGAACCAGGTCAGCAGAGCTGCTTTAGAGCCATAGAACCAGATCAGCAGAGCTGATTTAGAGCCAGAGAACCAGGTCAGCAGAGCTGCTCTAGAGCCTAAGAACCAGGTCAGAAGAGCTGCTCTCGAGCCAGAGAACCAGGTCAGCAAAGCTGCTGTAGAGTCAGAGAAACCAGGTCAGCAGAGCTGCTCTAGAGCCAGAAAACCAGGCCAGCAGAGCTTCTTTAGAGTCAGCAAACCAGGTCAGCAGAGCTGCTTTATAGTCAGAGAACCAGGTCAGCAGAGCTTCTGTAGAGTCAGCGAACCAGGTCAGCAGAGCTGCAGTAGAGCCAAAGAACCGGGTCAGCAGAGCTGCTTTAGAGCCATAGAACCAGGTCAGCAGAGCTGCTCTAGAGGCAGAGATCCAGGTTAGCAGAGCTGCTCTAGATGCAGAGACCCAGGTCAGCAGAACTGCTTTAGAGCCAGAGAACCAGCTCTGCAGAGCTCTTTAGAGGGAGAGAACCAGGTCAGCAGAGCTGCTCTAGAGCCAAAGAACCGGGTCAGCAGAGCTGCTTTAGAGCCATAGAACCAGGTCAGCAGAGCTGCTCTAGAGGCAGAGATCCAGGTTAGCAGAGCTGCTCTAAATGCAGAGACCCAGGTCAGCAGAACTGCTTTAGAGCCAGAAAACCAGCTCAGCAGAGCTCTTTAGAGGGAGAGAACCAGGTCAGCAGAGCTGCTTTAGAGCCAGAGAACCAGGTCAGCAGAGCTGCTTTAGAGCCATAGAACCAGGTCAGCAGAGCTGCGATAGAGGCAGAGAACCAGGTCAGCAGAGCTGCTTTAGAGGGAGAGAACCAGGTGAGCAGTGCTGCTTTAGAGCCAGAGATCCAGGTCAGCAGAGCTGCTCTAGAGCAAGAGAAACCAGGTTAGCAGAGCTGCTTTAGAGGGAGAGAACCAGGTCAGCAGAGCTGCTTTAAAGTCAGAGAACCAGGTCAGCAGAGCTGCTCTAGAGCCAGAGAACCAGGTCAACAGAGCTGCTTTAGAGCCATAGAACCAGGTCAGCAGAGCTGCTCTAGAGGCAGAGAACCAGGTCAGCAGAGCTGATTTAGAGCCAGAGAACCAGGTCAGCAGAGCTGCTCTAGAGCCAGAGAACCAGGTCAGCAGAGCTGCTTTAGAGCCATAGAACCAGATCAGCAGGGCTGCTTTAGAGCCAGAGAACCAGGTCAGCAGAGCTGCTCTAGAGCCTAAGAACCAGGTCAGCAGAGCTGCTCTCGAGCCAGAGAACCAGGTCAGCTAGGCTGCTGTAGAGTCAGAGAAACCAGGTCAGTAGAGCTGCTTTAGAGCGAGAGAACCAGGTCAGCAGAGCTGCTTTAGAGGGAAAGAACCAGGTCAGCAGAGCTGCTCTAGAGCCAGAAAACCAGGTCAGCAGAGCTGCTCTAGAGCCAGAGAACCAGTTCAGCAGAACTGCTTTAGAGCCATAGAACCAGGTCAGCAGAGCTGCTCTAGAGCCAGAGAACCGGGTCAGCAGAGCTGCTTTAGAGCCAGAGAAACCAGGTCAGCAGAGCTGCTTTAGAGGGAGAGAACCAGTTCAGCAGAGCTGCTTTAGAGCCAGAGATCCCGGCCAGCAGAGCTGCTTTAGAGCCAGAGAAACCAGGTCAGCAGAGCTGCTTTAGAGGGAGAGAACCAGTTCAGCAGAGCTGCTTTAGAGCCAGAGATCCCGGCCAGCAGAGCTGCTTTAGAGCCAGAGAACCAGGTCAGCAGAGCTGCTCTAGAGCCAGAGAACCAGGTCAGCAGAGCTGCTTTAGAGCCATAGAACCAGGTCAGCAGAGCTGCTCTAGAGGCAGAGAACCAGGTCAGCAGAGCTGATTTAGAGCCAGAGAACCAGGTCAGCAGAGCTGCTCTAGAGCCAGAGAACCAGGTCAGCAGAGCTGCTTTAGAACCATAGAACCAGGTCAGCAGAGCTGCTCTAGAGGCAGAGAACCAGGTCAGCAGATCTGATTTAGAGCCAGAGAACCAGGTCAGCAGAGCTGCTTTAGAGCCATAGAACCAGATCAGCAGAGCTGCTTTGGAGCCAGAGAACCAGGTCAGCAGAGCTGCTCTAGAGCCTAAGAACCAGGTCAGCAGAGCTGCTCTCGAGTCAGAGAAACCAGGTCAGTAGAGCTGCTTTAGAGCGAGAGAACCAGGTCAGCAGAGCTGCTTTTGAGGGAGAGAACCAGGTCAGCAGAGCTGCTCTAGAGCCAGAAAACCAGGTCAGCAGAGCTGCTCTAGAGCCAGAGAACCAGTTCAGCAGAACTGCTTTAGAGCCATAAAACCGGGTCAGCAGAGCTGCTCTAGAGCCAGAGATCTGGGTCAGCAGAGCTGCTTTAGAGCCAGAGAAAACCAGGTCAGCAGAGCTGCTTTAGAGGGAGAGAACCAGTTCAGCAGAGCTGCTTTAGAGCCAGAGAACCCGGCCAACAGAGCTGCTTTAGAGCCAGAGAACCAGGTCAGCAGAGCTGCCCTAGAGCCAGAGAACCAGGTCAGCAGAGCTGCTTTAGAGCCATAGAACCAGGTCAGCAGAGCTGCTCTAGAGGCAGAGAACCAGGTCAGCAGAGCTGATTTAGAGCCAGAGAACCAGGTCAGCAGAGCTGCTCTAGAGCCAGAGAACCAGGTCAGCAGAGCTGCTTTAGAGCCATAGAACCAGGTCAGCAGAGCTCTTTAGAGGGAGAGAACCAGGTCAGCAGAGCTGCTTTAGAGCCAGAGAACCAGGTCAGCAGAGCTGCTTTAGAGCCATAGAACCAGGTCAGCAGAGCTGCGATAGAGGCAGAGAACCAGGTGAGCAGAGCTGCTTTAGAGGGAGAGAACCAGGTGAGCAGTGCTGCTTTAGAGCCAGAGATCCAGGTCAGCAGAGCTGCTCTAGAGCAAGAGAAACCAGGTTAGCAGAGCTGCTTTAGAGGGAGAGAACCAGGTCAGCAGAGCTGCTTTAAAGTCAGAGAACCAGGTCAGCAGAGCTGCTCTAGAGCCGGAGAACCAAGTCAACAGAGCTGCTTTAGAGCCATAGAACCAGGTCAGCAGAGCTGCTCTAGAGGCAGAGAACCAGGTCAGCAGAGCTGATTTAGAGCCAGAGAACCAGGTCAGCAGAGCTGCTCTAGAGCCAGAGAACCAGGTCAGCAGAGCTGCTTTAGAGCCATAGAACCAGATCAGCAGGGCTGCTTTAGAGCCAGAGAACCAGGTCAGCAGAGCTGCTCTAGAGCCTAAGAACCAGGTCAGCAGAGCTGCTCTCGAGCCAGAGAACCAGGTCAGCTAAGCTGCTGTAGAGTCAGAGAAACCAGGTCAGTAGAGCTGCTTTAGAGCGAGAGAACCAGGTCAGCAGAGCTGCTTTAGAGGGAAAGAACCAGGTCAGCAGAGCTGCTCTAGAGCCAGAAAACCAGGTCAACAGAGCTGCTCTAGAGCCAGAGAACCAGTTCAGCAGAACTGCTTTAGAGCCATAGAACCGGGTCAGCAGAGCTGCTCTAGAGCCAGAGAACCGGGTCAGCAGAGCTGCTTTAGAGCCAGAGAAACCAGGTCAGCAGAGCTGCTTTAGAGGGAGAGAACCAGTTCAGCAGAGCTGCTTTGGAACCAGAGATCCCGGCCAGCAGAGCTGCTTTAGAGCTAGAGAACCAGGTCAGCAGAGCTGCTCTAGAGCCAGAGAACCAGGTC